>NW_021703778.1:98792580-99134708 GCF_005190385.1 Monodon monoceros
CGCGACGAAGACCCGGCCCAGACATAAATAAATAAATAAATAAACAAACAAACAAACAAACAAATAAATAAATAAATAAAAAGTAAGAGCTGGAGAGGAAAGGAACATGTCTCCACGTGAAGGGGTAAAGGAGATCCCCTAGGGCTATCAGTATGATCCCAACTTAGCACAGGAGCCATACTCGTAATCTGGACTCTGGATTCTTAGCTCCAGAGAAACAAACATTTTGATCAAGTTGTCTATGCTCACCAACCTCAACTTCCTTGCCTCCTACTCACTCTTAACCAACTAAATGGGATTCTTTTTCCACTATCCCTCCAAGGCTGTCCTCTCAGGTAACTAATGGAATTCTTCCTACTATAAGAATAGACATATCTTGGAGCTTATCTTACTTCATCTCTCAAGTGGAATATGACCCTGTGATCACTGTCTCACTGAAACTCTCTCCCTTTGACTTCCACGGTGCTGTCCCGGTTTTCCTCTTACAACCCTGATCACACCTTCTTGGGGGGGTTCTTTCTCTGCTCTTCCTTGAATGTTGATGCTGCTTAGAGTTCTTTTCTAACCCTTCTATATACTTTCCCAGGGTGGTCTCACCTACTCTGTTGCTCCACATAACACTGCTACGCTGGCAACTCACATATTTATTCCTTGACCTGGATCTCATCTGAGCTTCATACTCATTTATCCATTCCCCTGTTGGACATCTCCACTTGGATGGCTCAAAGGTACCCAAAACTCCATAGATCCCAAATGTATCATCTTTCTACCTCTCCTCCAAATCCATTCCTCCTCATTGTCCCCTATGCTTACAAGGGTTTGGTATAAAATAGGTTTGAGTTTGAATCCTGATGGGACCTTGGGCTGGTTCCTTAAACTCTCTGTGCCACAGTTTCATCACAAAACTGAAATAAATGCCTACCTCATAGAGTCGTATAGGAATAAATAAATCAAGCACTTAGAGTTAGTAAGTGTGCAATAAGTGGAAGCTATTATTTATTATTGTTATCATCCAATAAATTACCAAATCCTATTGATTCTACTCCCTCAATGTCTCCCAGATCTATCCAATTCTCTGTTCTGCCTGCCACCGTCATCGCTGAAACCCTCCAATCCACGTGGCACACGGTATGTAGATCTGCCTAAAGGAGCGCCCAATACATACCCCAGCCACCATTTACAACACCTTGTTTATTTCATCATAATAAAAATTTATCTTGTTAGCCCATTTGCCTACTTGTTTCTGGTTTCTCCTTAATAAAATAAAACTCCCTGAGGGTCAGGGCTCCTGTGTCTTATTCACCTCTGCATGCCCAGCAACAAACACATACCTGGCTTCTGATCTCCCAGCCTCACCTCTTACTGCTACTCCCATCTAATGTTAAGCTTGAACCATACAAACTGTTTTCAGCTTATGAATTGCCAAGGTATCTCTTGACTCTGGACTTTGCATAGGCAGAGGCCTAGAACATTCTTCCTTCTACCAAGCCCACCCCCCTTCCCCATCCCCTCCTTTACTAGGCCAAATTCTACTTCCCTCTCACTCTGAAGGCCTCAGTTTAATAGTCAGTTCCTCCAAGGAGCCTCAGGTGACACCCAGCCCCCAGTCTGGTACAGGTGGTCCTTCTATGTTCCCACACTGTACTTCCTCTAGCATAGAACACATCCTCTATATTGTAATTGCCTGGTCATTTGTCTTTCATCCCCCCAGACTATAAATTCCTGAGCACAGAGACTCTTTGGCCTTGCTCACCATTGTTGCAACAATGTCTAGTCAGTGGGATTCATAAGCTTTTGAGAATCTGGTAAAAGCCATGGAGGTTTTTCACAGAAAAAGCATGAGTATATACTACTTTGCATTCAATTTTCAGGGAGTCCACCCACGGATCTCCTAGAATCTCCATTAACTACAAATTAAGAACCTCTGCCTGAGAGGATGCTTGAATTTATATCATTAGGAATGTGCATACTCTCTTATTTGGACAAATGCTTATCTCCTATTTACATTTATGTATTTTAGGAATAAGTATGTTGTTAAGTCAATTGCTTAATCCTTAATATGCAAGAGCTTATGGACAGGAATGTAGAATACTTCCAAGAAGACTTGAATGGACTGACAATCCAGAACCAGAAAGGACAATGGATATCTCACTGGACATAAGTGCAGGCAAATTGCATCAAGAATGATGGCCTATATAGGCTTGTACATTTCCCTCATGTCTTTGCACTATATAAGCCCCCAGTGAAAGGACTGGGGAATCTCAGAATCGACTCAAGATTTTCAAAAGAAGTCGTCTCATAACAAAAATTAAGTTAACAGGGCTTCTCTGTTGGTGGAGAGGTTAAGGATCCGCCTTCCAATGCAGAGGACACGGGGCTCGAGCCCTGGTCTGGGAAGATCCCACGTGCCACGGAGCAACTAAGCCCGTGTGCCACGACTACTGAGCCTGCGCTCTAGAGCCCACGAGCCACAACCCCTGAAGCCCGTGTGCCTAGAGCCCGTGCTCCACAACAAGAGAAGCCACTGCAAGGAGAAGCCCGTGCACCGCAACGAAGAGTAGCCCCCGCTCGCCGCAACTAGAGAAAGCCCGCACGCAGCAACGAAGACCCAACGCATCCAAAAATAAATAAATTTTAAAAAAAGAAAAAAAATTAAGTTAACAAAAATAGTTACATGTTTTTCACACCCTGGTGTTTGTGAAGGGAGATTCAGCTAACCTACAAATGAAAAGTAAAAGTCTCTACAAATTAAAAGTAAAAATATCCATCTCTAATTCCATTCTCCAGGGATAACCACTGCTAAGTTTTATATGAAGAGTTTCAGACACTTTCTATGCATATACAAATATATGTATAGGTCTGTACCTTCCCTTCCCCCATATCCACCACCACCCCCCTTTTTGTTTTGTTTTGTTTTGTTTTACACAAAGAGGATCATACTTTAGAGACTATTCTGCACTTAGTATGCCTTGGAGACCTTTCCGTGTTAACACATTAATAGCCACCACACTTTTAAGTTGGCTGTGCGACAGCCTACCCTGCTTAAGCACAGCCCGGGTTTCCGTTCCAAGGAGAACACAGAGCAAGGAAGAGCGACCCATTCTCACTTGGTCTCTTCCGCCTTCTTCCTGTGGCCTTCTATCCCCGGGCCCTCCCTTTCCCTCATCCTTCCCACTCCCCCTTTCACACACCACACCCGCTCCCGGAGCTGCCGGAGGAACAGGGCCGAGGCACCCCTCCCGGCGCCCGACCAGAGGAGTCTCGGGAGGTCACTACCTGGCCGCGCTAGGCCCTTCCCACCGGCCCCGGCGGCCGAACCCACGCCTAGACCCGGGGCCAGGGCCAGCTGCTGCCGGCGCTCGACCGTCCCCGGAGCCACCCGGGCCTGGAGCAGCTGGCTGTCACGCGGGGCCGCTCAGTCCTCGGCAGCAGGAAAAGGACCGGGCTCTCGGTTCCGCGGGTGGGTAGAGTGGAAGCCTGAGGTGGGGCCGGGCGGCTAGCGGGGAGGAGACGGCGCACCGCCGCAGACGCGGGAAGCGGGGAGGAGACAGCGTGCCGCCGCAGCCGCGGGGCGGGGCGGTCGCGGCCCGCGGGGAGGAGAGATGCGCGGCTGGCGATGCAACTGCAGTGAGGGCGTTGCAGCCTTTTCTGGGGCCAGAGGTTAGTCCCACTCCCTCTCGCCGCCTTTCCCCCCTCACCCCGCTTCCTCGTCCTCTTTTCTCCTGTCCCTCAGGTTTCCTCTTCTACCAAATTCCGCTCTTTTGCTAAATTTCCTCTCTTTTGTAATATCTTCCAACACCATTTCTTGAAAAAGATTTTGTCATGTTCGCTGCCGATCTGGACACCTTTTGTCCTGGTATCAAATAGTATAGTGGGACTCTTAATTCATGCGAGAGTTACTTGGTGAAAATAGAAATAAAAAGAGATGGAAAGTCTAAAGCAATGGCCTGTAACCGGGTGTAGATATCAAATAATTAAGGCAGAGTGAACTAAGCAGCTTATGTCTATCTGGGATAGGTCCCTGGACAAAGAACTTTTTGGAGCCATCCTGAATGGCTAATGCGGAACTGTTTTCAGAAAGTGGGACCAGGCTCAGGAAAGGGACAAGTGACCTTTAGGATGGTAATGCTCGTGCTGTTTCATAAAGAGCAGGGCCAAACAGATATTAGCAGGAGAAACATGCTTACCTCATGTAAGATAGATTATCTGTCTTCTGGAAAATATCCCTTTTCTAAGGGTAGCGGGTACCCTTGCATTCTCAGGTAACAACTGAAGCTTCAGCTCAGAATCAGGGGCATCCTTTATTCTCAATTTGTTGAGCCAGATCCCACCTAACTTCCTTAGATGCCTCTCTTACCACCTACCCCATTAGCCCCTACACTCTTTTTAAAAGAAATATTTTTCTGTCACCTTTATGATCCTGAACTACAACTTATAAATAATGTATTTTAGCATCACACTGGTGGTACAGGAAGAGTAGCAACTGGTGACCATTGCTTCCTGGTTGACTAGGAGAATCTAGAGTTTCCTTTCTGGTTAGCTGCCAGAGCAAAGAAATTCAAAGCCAGCACATTGGAACCATTGGAAATCTTTTTTAAAAATCCCCAAACCCAGGCCACACCCTAGACTGATTAAATCACAATCTTCAGAGGAGGACCCGGGCATTAGAAGTTTTTGAAACTCCCCAGATAATACTAATGTGCAGACAAGTTTGGGAATCTCTGCCCTAGGGTCTTGCTAATCAAGGTATGGGCTGTGGACCAGCAACATCAGCATCACCTTGTTAGAAATGCAGACTCTCAGGCCCCACCTCAGACCTACTGAATCAGAATCTGTAATTTTACAAGATTCCCAGATTATTCCCACTTACATTAAACTTTGAGAAGCACTGATCTAGACAGGTGGAGTGGGGTCTGGAATCTGCCTTTTTAAGCCCTATAGGGTCCAGGCCCGGCAATTTGTATTTTACAAGCTCTCCAGGCAATTTTGATACATGCTAAAGGTTAAGAACCCCTGATTAAAACTAGGGTTGTTGCTCACCCCCCTTGAAAATTTCTGATTTGGTAGGTTTAGGATAGGGCCTGAGAATCTGCATTTCTAGGAAACTCTTGGGTATTGGGGATTCTGACCTCTGATCCAGGAACCATATTTTGAAAATCACCAGTCTAGAATGATTCTCTAGGCAGAGAGACAGTAACTGACTGATCTCTAAAGGATATTTCAGTTGGATTTTGAGACAACCAGACGAACTGTCTCTGCCTTGCAACAGAGGAAATCTCTCAATTCACAAGATGTTTACAAAGTCCAAACTCAGCTTTTCTTTTCAGTGGACAGTGCTCAATGCACCCTGTATTATTTGTTCCTCTGAGTCCTGCTTTTCTAAACTAGCCACTCCCTTGAGTTGAACCAACCTTTCTTCAGATTACTGTCATTCTGCCAACTGAACAACTACCAGAGCTGAGGAGGCACTCCATTCCCCACTGGGTTAACTCTCATAGAGCTTATTTGCAAGTTCTTAGAGGATGACTCACTTTCTCCTCCATAGGTAACCTACACCCATAATTGTTGATCAGTGGCATTAAGCTGCAATATCCAACTGATGACTGCAGTGTCCAGACTTACCACTTTCTGGGGTGAAGTTGTGCCATCTCCTCAGCCCTTAGGAGCCCCTTTATTAAGGGCCCTACCACCTATTAAAATTGCTCACCTTTAGACATACAGGTGGCCAACAAGCCCATGAAAGGATGCTCAACATCGCTAGTTATTAGGGAAACGCAAGTCAAAACTACAGTGAGGTACCACCTCACACGATGGTCAGAATGACCATCGTCAAAAAGTCTACAAATAATAAATGCTGGAGAGGGTGTGGAGAAAAGGGAACCCTCCTACACTGTTGGTGAGAGTGTAAGTTGGTGCAGCCACTATGGAGAACAGCATGGAGGTTCCTTAAAAAACTAAAAATAGAGCTACCATATGATCCAGCAATCTCACTCCTGGACATACATCCAGAAAAGATGAAAACTCTAATTCGACAAGATACATGCACACCTATATTCATAACAGCACTGTTCACAATAGCCAAGACATGGAAACAACCTAAATGTCCACCCACAGATGAGTGAATAAAGAAGATGTGATATATATATATATAATGGAATACTACTCAGCCATTAAAAAAGAATGAAATATTGCCATCTGCAGCAATATTCATGGACCTAGAGATGATTATACTAAGTGAAGTCAGAGACAAGTAATATCTGATATTGCTTATATGTGGAATCTAAAAAAAAAATACAAATCAACTTATTTACGAAACAGACTCACAGACTTCGAAAACAAACTTATGCTTACCAAAGGCGAAAGGGGTGGGGGGATAAATTAAGAGTATGAGATTAACAGGTCCACACCACTATATATAAAATAGATAAACAACAAGGATTTACTATATAGCACAGGGAAATATATTCAGTATCTTGTAACAGTCTATAATAGAAAAGAATCTGAAGTTGTACACCTGAAATTGTACATCAATTGTAGTTAAATTTTTAAAAATTGCTCACCTCTTCTAGTCAGTTTTATTGCACACTTCTTATCCTCTCCCATTTTGAGTCAATTTTATTGCACACTTCTTATCCTCCCCCATTTTGAGTCAATAAATACCTGTTAAGCACCTATGAAGTGCAAGACAGTATGTAAAGTGTATAAAACATGGCCTCTTCTCAAGGCTTCATGGTCTCGTAAAGGAGACAGACACATGCAGGAGACACAAGAATACAAGGCAAATTATGGGAAATGCTATATTCTACTAAGGAACAAACTCAGGATTCTGTGAAGGGGGACCGTGAGAAACTTCCTGGAGGGAGTAGACTTTGAACTGGGAAGGGTAGATCTCTGATAAGAAGCTAAGAGGGCAGTGAGTGCCTGGGGATTATAAAGACCCTTGGTTTCACCCGATTTTTTCTTTTCCCTTTTGTGAATATTTACCTTTAGATTCACAGCTTGTGCTTCTATTCAGTCTATCCACTGCCAGCTTCAAAGAATCACCCAAGCAGTGATTTATGGACAAGCACCTATTCGGTTGCACTTGGTACCCCAGAGGAGCTTCAGATTCTTTTCCATTATAGATTGTTAAAAGATATTAATACCCTTTAACTGCTCCCACTTGTAGAGTCTAAGTATGAGTTTTGTGAATAAAGCCTACCACTCCATGGAGGTGAATCTACATTGGAGATGTGGCATAATAAAGACAGCAGGCTTGGAAGTCCTTCTACCTGTGTTTAAATACATGCTCAACATTTATAAACTGTGTGACCTTTGGTGAGTAAATTCACTCCTCTAAGCTTCAGTTTTCCTATCTGTAAAATGGGGATAATAATAGCATCCACTTTTTATGGGTTGTTTGGCATTTAAATGAGACAATGCATGTAAAGCAGTTAACACACTGCCTGGCACATAGCAGGCACTTAAACAATGTTAGCTATATTCTAAAACAAGCAGTTCTTACTCCGTTGTGAGAGAGTTGGCTTTAATCATTGACAGTTTGCTTGAAAAGTGTGCAGTGCATTGAGGCTCAGATTACCTGTCTGGTAATGAGTCAAGCTGGTATACAACTAGAAGACCTCTAGCTCCCTAAATGCCTTAGCCTCAGCTGGAGTCCAGATGAATCCATATCCCTATCTCAGGAGCAGTGTTAGTCTGGAGTAGCTGGGGATAAACCTGTAACCCTCTGTATGGCACTCATGGTCTCAGGGGTGCTACAGCACACTGGCCACCCTGTTTGGTGTCACCTAGCTTGCTAATCTAAAAGGGTATAGCCTGGAAACTTAATTTCAGAGTACCAGGGTACACTTTTTGAAATGTGTGTAGAGATCCTTAGGACTATCCCAAGCTCTGGAGCTCATGACTATAATAACACTATGATGTTGATAGCACAGGTATTATCTCTATTTTATGGATTAAGATACTGGTATTCAGACGTTGAGAATGGACTTGAGGACACAGAGGGGGAAGGGGAGCCTGGGACATAGTGAGAGAGTAGCATTGACATATATACACTACCAAATGTAAAATAGATAGCTAGTGGGAAGCAGCCACATAGCACAGGGAGATCAGCTCGGTGCTTTGTGACCACCTAGAGGGGTGGGATAGGGAGGGTGGGAGGGAGGCTCAAGAGGGAGGGGATATGGTGATATACATATGCATATAGCTGATTCACTTTGTTGTACAGCAGAAACTAACACAACATTGTAAAGCAATTATACTCCAATAAAGATGTATATATAAAAAAAAAAGACACTGGTATTCAAAGTGATTAAAGGACTTACCCATGATTACCAAAACAGCAATTGATTTGGGGCTTGAACCCAAGATACTGATTCTAATTCACTCTAATTCACACTCTCAAGCTATACTTTTTTCACAATTCTAAATCAGAAATACAGGTTATTGTACCTTGAATCGTCAGCCATAATAATAATACCGTAAACCTCTATCTCTCAGAGAAAAAAAGACTATAATCTCACGACTAATGACCTATACATGTATTCATGCATGTATTTATGCATAGGCATGTATATATATGTAATGTATGTATATTTTTGTAGTTGTATTAGCAAAAGTTGTGATAAATTCACACTTTTCCACCTATGATCCCTTGATCCCAAGAGTTAGCTAGGATTTGAAATGTAGTCTGTGGCCTTGACAGAGTAATTATGTCATAATTACTGTCCTGCCTGTAGACCTAACCTGTGATGTTTGTCTCAGCGAGTCTCTTGGTCCTGATGTTATAAGGATGTCACCTGGAGACTGCTCTCATTGAAAAGCCTTCCTGTTCATTATCCAGACTATGCCACCTGCCTTGGCTTCCTACACTGTGTAGAGAAGGGTTTGAATTGCACTATCCAAAATCTCTTCATTAAACAATCTTTCTATCCAGTTTTTCACTCTTTTGGTTAGACATTGTTGCTTCTACCTCCTGGACTGTCAGTCTGCATAAAGAATAGCGCTTAATTTTGCAGCTAGTAGGATTTCTATGTGATTTTTACCCCCCCCTTTTTTTTTCACTTTTTAACCTTTTCTGTTATCGATTTTCCAGATGTCCAGGGCATAATATATATATATATATATATATATAGTATATTTGACAGGGAAAATATCTGGAGAAGAGACCAGTAAGTTTCTATTTCGGTAGTTCAAAGTTACAAGATGAGGGCTTCCCTGGTGGCGCAGTGGTTGAGAGTCTGCCTGCCGATGCAGGGGACACGGGTTCGGGCCCCGGTCCGGGAAGATCCCACATGCCGTGGAGCAGCTGGGCCCGTGAGCCATGGCCGCTGAGCCTGCGCGTCCGGAGCCTGTGCTCCGCAACGGGAGAAGCCGCAACACTGAGAGGCCCGCGTACCACAAAAAAAAAATTACATGATGAGTTGAGTGAAGAAAAAGATAAGAGGAGAGCAAGCTCAAGATGAGTACAAAGTTTTGTGTCTAGGAAAAAGGAAAAATGATAGTGCCAGCAAAGCATGATGAGTCGGAACCGATGACAGTGGTAAATCCAAGTAGAGGTGAGGGCTGCTAAAAAAACATAATAATAATACGACTAGAACCCAGTTGAGTCATTAAGGCTTGGGATAGAGGACAGGTGAGCTTTCTGAAGAGGATCATGAAGCAAAGTAAGAGAAGCACATGGGCAGCCCAGAATTAGGCATAGGAGACTCATA
This sequence comes from Monodon monoceros, assembly GCF_005190385.1. Classification (NCBI taxonomy): domain Eukaryota; kingdom Metazoa; phylum Chordata; class Mammalia; order Artiodactyla; family Monodontidae; genus Monodon; species Monodon monoceros. Next base: position 98,802,294 of record NW_021703778.1, read on the forward strand.
CAGTCCAACACACTTATTGGTATTGAACCTACACCCCCAGTTCTATCCAGTTCCTGAGTTGACCTGGAAAAGATGAGCGCAGCTGTGTAAATTCCACCCTCACCCACAAAGGAAGAGTTGAAGGAAGAGTGGGGGCAGGTAGTAGGGGAGCACCTACAACACCTTTGTTCATTATCTGATTTACCAAAGATAAGAATCCTACATCTCTAGGAACTCACCAGACTGTAGCCTAATCCCTGGATTGCCATGATTGCCTGCTCCGTAGGAATGATTTCTGTCCCAATTCCTGATCCTTACTCTACTTCCTTTCTGGGGTCGAAATACTACCCTGAATCTCAGTGCACTTGCCCAGGGCCCCAGCTCGTTGCCTTGCCTGTATCAGGCCCCTCTCACTGAAGAGTGGTCCAAGAGCAAGACCAGTGTCCTGCTTCACATCGGAAACCTCCTCTCTTCTCATTCTAACCACAATTTCACAAATGGACTTCCCTCGTGGTCCAGTGGTTAAGACTCTGTGCTTCCCCTGCAGGGGGCACAGGTTTCGCATGCCGTGGGGTGCAGCCAAAAAAAAAAAAAAAACCAAAAAACTAAGTAATGAAAGCTAGAGCCTTTTGCAGCTAACTCCCCCATCTACATAATTTTGGACGTTTGGCTGTCAGCTCGGCCTAAGATGGCACCACCCCCTCTTGGACACTATGATTTGACTTTCTGCCACCTCTTTGGATTGGAGAAGTAAGAAGAGTAGGAGAGTGTGCTATCTCTGGAGCCAGGGAAGGAGAAATTTTTAGGCCAATTTTCAAGCCAGCCAATTCCTGCAGAAAGATGAAGGAAAATGAGAATGGCCTTAGACTGTTTGATTTGGTGAGAAGTAGGTCATGGTGACAATGAAGGAGGATGGTTTCAGTAGTGTGGTGGAGACAGAAGCCAAATTACAAGGGATATTGAATGTTTTTTACAATAGAGAAACTCAGACAAGAATGATTCAGTCATGGTGAAACCTTTATTTAAGCCTGTCTTTGCATACAAATCACAGAGCGTGTTCACAGAAGTTCACCCTAAAGACTCAATCCTCATAGTTTCTCAGTATTTCCGATTTCCTTCTTCCCTGTCTTCTTCAATCTTTCTTCTCTGTTCTCATATATAGCCTACTTACCCCTCCTCACTTTCAACTATGTTCCTAAACAGAGATATAGAAGGAAACCTTAATAAAATAATGAAATCTCAAAACAATAAACAAAAACATGTCAAGTCTCTCCTGGCCGGGATGAAGAAAGATGCGAGGGAAGGCTCCCTCATCTCACCCTTAGCAGCATGAGAATCTAAATTAGCAAGGGTAAGAGAAAATTGACCTGTACAAAGAAGTGGCCCTTCTTTGCCTTAAGCTGCTCAGGGGTCAGAAGTGGAAATACCAGACAGGAAAGACGTAGGGGAGTTGTGGAGGAAGAGAACATACAATTAGGTGAAAGCCACTGTCTTCAGGAAGGCTCCAGGGAAGAGAGTAGGCTGGCACAGAGCAGAATTCTCTGAAGAATCCCTGGAATACTGACTTCCCCTTTGCTATGGAGACACAGGGCACCACATGCCCCATTTGCTTCTTTCCTTCGACTGGAATGCCTCCCTCCTTCTCTGAAGGTGAGTTTCCAGGAAGCCTTCAAGATCCAGTTCAATCTACACCCATCTGATGATGCCTTCCTAACAGAAGTCTTCCCTGGACAGAGTTCCCTCCTCCATCCTCTGGGCTCTCATACCTTCAACTACGAGGCATGTGAGGTACGCGGCTCTCGGGAGAGGTATGAGGCAAGTGTCCATACCTCTAAGTCCACTGTCAAACTTGTATTTGCTTACAAGTCTGTGTGCTGGTCGGGAGCTCCCTGACCTTGGGATCCTTAGTGCCCCACATCGTACCCGGCACACAGTACATAATTAATAACTGTGAGGGAGAAAGGAGAAAAGATAGAAGAGAGCAAAAAGAGGGAAGGAAAAGCAGGGTGGAGAAAGAGAGAGAGGAAACATCTGACTCAACTTTCCCTGGCCAAGAAAAAGGGAAATGGATTCAAAAAACTGGAAGAAAGGGACAGAGGAAGGAACCACTTTTCTGGGCCTCCTCTGCCTTTTACTCTTCTCTCTGCCACTTCCTCTCACAACTTAGGACCTCACACCACACTGTACTGTTTTCTCTCCTGATCCCTCGATTCACCCCAAAGGGAAGGAAAGAAGCCAGCCAGGCTCCTGACTTCTCCCACCCCATGCCCTCAAATCCTGTTTCATCCCTTTGCCGCCATGGGCGCCTCCCTCCTTCCGGTCTTCATCTTCCCCGCCTGCAGCACTCCCACCTCGTCGCCCTGGCATCTCGGGCCCCTGTGCTGTGCCGGGTCCAGACAGGAGCGTCCTCCTCAGATTGAAAACCAAGGGGCTCTTAGGGGCAGCCTGTGGTGTATGGCTGAGGAAACGCTAGACTGGGTCTACAAGTTTACCTGAGAAAGAACCTCCTCAGGAGGGTTTGGGTGTCCCAGAGATTGGAGAGTAAAGAGAAGCAGCAATCGCAGTCCTTCCCCCACACTCCTCAGCTCTTTCACGGATGGCCTCTCCACGTTTTTCTCCTTCGTCCATTGATCAGAATATCATTTTCCCAACTGACCTCTCATGGCCCCTACACCTTGGCTATTGACGTTTCTTGACTGTCTGCCCAGCCAGATGCACTTTCCCCACCAAGAATCTAAACCTTGTATAGTTGCCCCTGGGTCTCCTCTCCTTACCTAGGTATTCAGCTGCCTCTCCTTCCCCAACGCTCTTTCCCTAGGAATTCCAGAACCACCTTTTCCTCAATGCAGATCATACATACAAAAGCGCTGTGTGAGTTGTAAAGCACTGTGCTAGAATGAAATATGATCATGAATAAAGCCTTCTCTTTATCCCTGCCCCCATCATTTCTATCCTCTCAAAATGTTTCTTATCCCTTCCTCACGCCATCCACTGCCACTCCCCCTTCACCCGGCAGGTTTAGTTTGGTGTTGTGTGGGAACCAAAGCTATTTGCTGCACAGTGGGCAGTGTCAGGATGCAGGCAGGCATCTCAGCCCGAGGCCTCGGCAGAGTTCCCAGGCACAGCCATCGGCCCAGGCCAGGACAGAAGGCATGGATAAGGTGGGAGGGGGCATAAGTACGGTGGCTGTAGCCCCCCATCACCAGTAGCTCCCCCTGCAGCACAGCGCCTGCAGCCCCGACATGGGGCGAGGGCAGGGGGGTCAGGTGAGTCCAGCTATCGGTCCTTGGTTCATAGGCCTCAAAGCTCAGCAGGTCCCCAGTCTCACCTAGCCCACCCACTACATACAGCCGCCCACCCAGAGCAGCCATGACGTGGCCAGCCCGAGGTACCCCCATAGGGCTCAGAAGTGTCCCCGGCTTCTCAAGTTTGGGGTCATAGTGCAGCAACGAGGCCAGGTACTGGCCAGTCCCGCTGCAGCCACCGCTCACGTACAGCTGGCCCTCCAAAACAGCAGCTGCGTGGGCAAAGCGTGGTGCTGGAAGGGCAGGTGCCGGCCTGTGGGAGAACAGGGCACGTGATCAGGCAACAGTCATCTTCCGTTCTCCTCTTCCAAGACTCCTCTTCCTAGCCTCTCCCTGATGCCTGAAACACCCCCTTCCCTGCTCACCTCCAGATATTGAGCTTGGGGCTATAAGTCTCCACAGAGCTGAGGGCAACACCACTGTCTCGTCCACCCAGGGCATAAAGCAGTCCATCCAGCACCACCAGGGGGAAAAAGCTCCGAGCCTGGCACAAAGGTGCCATCTCCTCCCAGTCCTCTTGCCTGGGGTCCCACCTGGACGCAGTGGGACAAGAGATGGGAAGAGTGACCCTGGGAGTCTGCGGTTGGCTGGGCTGCCAACCTCCTGCAGCTGCCCACCTTGGGACCGGCCGCTCTCAGGGGGCCATACCTGAGAGTCGAAGCCAGGGTGTTAGAGTGGCCGTAGAAATCCTGTCCGCCACACACGTAGAGCTCACTTCCGGCTAGGCTCGCAGCCCCGTGCCGAAAGCGCCCGGGGGCAGGCAGGGCAGGCAGCCGTCCCCACTCCACAGTTCGAACCAGTCCTACGCCGCAGCGAAAGGCCCGGGCCCACCACACTCCTCGGGACGGCTGTCTCGTGGCCATGTCTGATCTGAGCCCGTCCCCGCCAATCACTACTAGTGCCTGGTCAGGCTCCCTCCGCCTCTCTTGTCCTGGAACCTCAGCCTCCACCATCAGCTGACGCAGCAAGTCCGGGCTCAAGGGTGGAGGCAGCCCGGCCGCCCATACCCTCCGCAGCTCCCTGGTGGACATACGGCCAAAGCGGACGCATCGAAGCAGGGCCTTGGCCTCTGACTCCTGGGTGTCAGGGTTGGCAGCTAGCCAACGCAGTGCAGCCGCAAAGGCCTCGAACTCCTCCTGCAAGTGTAGCTCATCGCTGTCCAGGAGCTCAGCCAGGCAGGCAACCGGTAAGGACGGGAAAGTGGAGCACAAAGCCACAGCAGGCAGGTGGGTGAGGAGGTAGTGACGGGCTTTGCTCCAGAGGCTCTCCAGCCCAGGGGCTTCAGCCATGGGGATCAGGGCCAGGCAACGGGCAGGGTTGAGGCCTTGTGCCAAGGCTCTCTGGCACAGAGCCAGGCAGGAAGAGCTCTGGTACCGCAGAGCAGCCTGGGTGGCTCTCAGCAGTCCCGGCCACCTTGCCCGCACAACCCCAGAGTAGGCAAAGGAGACAAGGAGTCGCAGGTCCTGGGCAGAGATGGTATGCAGAGACACCTCTGTGCCCTGGGATTCCCTCATCCCGCTCAGGAGCATGGCCCCAAAGAACTCACTGCCACAGGCGAGGGCTGCTCGGTGCACTGCAAGAGGGAGAAGCAGAGGGGGACCCAGAGTGTTGCAAACTGCAAGGCACTCCCCTGTCTTCACAGCCCCAACTTTGGGCCAACCACCCAAGACCACAGGCCAAACTGCGGTATATGCACCAGAACCACGTGGGGTGCTTGTTACAGTGAGGGTTTCACGGACCCACCTCCAGAGATTCTGATTCAGTAGCTCTAGACGCAGACCCTAGGAATTTGTGTTTTAACATATTCAAGCACCCTGCATGATTCTCATGTTAGTGGCCTGAAGACACTTTGAAAAACATTGCTTTAGTCTTCTTGATGCAGGCCAATTAGAGAAAGGGTCTTGATCAGTCAAGTGAAGATGCTACAGATAACACTTGCTAAGAGGGGGTACAACATAAACTGCAAAGACCGATGTGCAACTTATATAGGTCTTTCTATATTGTGCACAGAATAAAGTTCTTTCCTCTACAGTTATAAGAGCCACTGACATCAGCCATTCTGCTAGTCAGATTTTACTCAGAAAGTGGTACCACACTCAGGAATGGTTGTGAGCCACACTCATCTAACTGCCATCTCCTCTTACCCAAGATTTAGGGCCTGTAAACTGGAAGCCTTCAAAATCACCTGCTTCAATTGCTCCTTTTAAGATATGGAAACTGAGTCCTAGTGAAAGGCAGTAATTTATTTTCTATCTCCATGCAGGGGCTGTCTGGGCAGATCACTGTAACTGATGTCAGGCTGCAGTGAGCATACTTGTGTATCAGTTCCCTGCTTATCTGCATGGCCCTCGTGACTCTGAAAATATCCTATTCAAAAATGCTATTAAATAACTAGACCTGGGCTTCCCTGGTGGCACAGTGGTTGAGAGTCTGCCTGCTAATGCAGGGGACACGGGTTCGTGCCCTGGTCCGGGAGGATCCTGCATGCCGCGGAGTGGCTGGGCCCGTGGGCCATGGCCACTGGGCCTGCGCGTCCGGAGCCTGTGCTCTGCAGCGGGAGAGGCCACAGCGGTGAGGGGCCCGCGTACCACAAAAAAAATAAAATAAGATAACTAGACCTTATATGCTCCCTAATGTAACTCAATTTGAGGCAGTTGGCATCAAGTATGGAGTATCCTTACCAAAATATTTAACCGAAATCTAATCAAACCTTCAGATCTAAATTCAAGTTTATAGGAAATTGAGAGGCTGAAAGAATGAGTTAAACAAAACCATGAGGGAAAACGCTTACAAATCTAGAACATGGAGCACTCTATAGGACAACTAATCTTGTTTCTTCAATAAGTCATAAAAAAGGGAGAGAGAACTGTATGAGAGTGAAGGAAGCTTAAGAGACATATATCTGAGTTCAGTGCAAACCTCGATTGGCTCCTGGGTTGAACAGAGCAGCTCTAAAAGACACATTTTTGGACAAGTGGGAAAATTTCAATGTGGACTATGCGATATTAAGAAATCATTGTTAATTTTGTTAGATATGATAAATTGTGGTTACATGAGAAAATGTCCTCTTTTAGAGAGACACATACCCAAGTATTTGTGAGTGAAATGTCTGAGATTTACTTTAAACTTCAGCAAAAAATAAATAAAGAAATGAAACAAATATAGTAAAATGTTAATTGTTAAGTCTGGGTGATGGGTGTTTGAGTGTTCATCTTAATATTCTCTTTTCTTTGCTATGTTTGAAATGCTTCATAACAGAAAAGAGAGGAGGACTTCCCTGGTGGCACAGTAGTTAATAATCCGCCTGCCAATGCAGGAGACACGGGTTCGACCCCTGGTCCAGGAAGATCCCACATGCCACGGAGCAACTAAGCCCATGCACCACAACTACTGAGCCCGCATGCCACAACTACTGAAGCCCGTGCACCTAGAGCCCGTGCTCCACAACACGAGAAGCCACCGCAATGAGAAGCCCCCACGCCACAACAAAGAGTAGCCCCACCCGCTGCAACTAGAGAAAGCCTGCACACAGCAACGAAGACCCAACACAGCCAAACATAAATTAATTGATTAATTAATTATTTTAAAAAAAAGAGGGGAAATGCTGCTAGAAGTCCTCTCAGGCAGGTCACACAGACCCAAGCTCCCAGTGAGGCTTATGAACCTCAGGCTGCTTTGATCAGTTGCAGCATGTTCACCTCTCTCAAAGGGCAGGTGATATCGGAGTGGCTTTCCACTGTCTTTTTGAGCAGTAGGTAGTAGCTTGGTGCTTCCCAAGCAGTAAACATTAGTGACAGCTTCCATATTGCCTGAGAAAATCTGCATTCCGTAAAGCAGGTAAGCCATCTCATCTTCCATACCATCAATCAGCCTATAGCTCAGAGTCACTGACAAAGGATTCACAACCACTTGTATTTTGTGCCCCTTCTCACTCATCATTATTCCTTAGAATTTTAAGTGACAGGTTTCCACCACTAAGTTGGAATGTTTCTTAAAGGAAGTGAAAGCGGTGATATTGAATACAAGGATGTTTAAATTCCAAACCCTCGTGAGAATTTTATAACTGAAATTTTAAATTCCCCCTGCATCTAGTGCTATTGGAAATGATAACAAACACTTTAGAAGTCTGTTATGGACTGAGTGTTTGTGTTCCCCGCCCCCACCAAATTCATATGTTGAAGCCCTGATCTCCAACGTGATGGTATCTGTAGGTGGGGCCTTTGGGAGGTAATTATGTATGAGAGTAGAAACCCTCATGAATGGGATTAGTGCCCTTATAAGAGGAGATATGAGAGAGATGATCTCCCTCTCTCTCTGCTGTGTGAAGATACAGTGAGAAGGTGGTCATCTACAAACCAGAAGGAGGGCCCTAACCAGAACCTGACCTTGCTGACACCCTGATGCAGCCTCCAGAGCCATGAGAAATAAATTTCTATTGTTAAACCACCCAGTCTGTGGTATTTTTGTTATAGCAGCCCAAGCTGACTAAGATAGGATCCTTTTCCTTTGGGGAGTCCCAGAAGCACTTTGGGTGCCAGTCATTCCTCCAATGAGCAGTAGCTATGTGACTTTGGACTTGTCTTAAAGACTGATTTCCTTATCAATAAAGTGTAAGAGCTGAACTAGATAATATCTAAACAAATCCCTTTTAATGTTAAACTTTTATGTGTCTGCACTCTGACTCCATTTGCCAGGTGCTATATGTCTTTGACTTGACTGCATAGAAGGCAATGCATGGCCTAGTGAGAGCAGACTGGGTTAGTGGATGTGGGCCTGTATCCTGGTTTTCACCTGTTAACATCTCTGAATTTAATATTCTTTATCTGCACCCAGGGATAATGATATCTAACTCACTAGTTTTCAGTGAGATGAAAAGAGATGGCATGTGTAAAAGAAATTCCTGGTACCCAGTACCTCACTAAATGTTAGTAGAATCTGAATAAATCTCAACTTATTCAACCCTCTTCAGCTTTCCTGGTGATGAGCAGAGTTAACTTCAAAGTGCCATGAACTGGTAGCCTTAAGATTCTGGCCAAACAGTACCAGACCTTGCTCACTAGCTGTAGGGTCCACGTCTGCCATGGTGTCAAGCTCACTTAGGGGAAAGGACACACTGAATTTTTCCACTGTGTTCCTCTGGCTTTTCCTGTGTCCTAATTAGAAGATGCCAAGAAGGGCCTTTGGTTAATCTTTGTTTGAGTCAATCACCTCCTGCTTGTTCTACTGGCATGGACTATATACCCTTAGCTCCAGCCAGCTGACTGTAAATTTCTTGTTTCTGGGCACAGGGAAAGCCACAGCATAAATCTGTCAGTGCTCTTAAGAAAACAACTCAACTGCGCATGCTCCATTCTCAGTGGGTCAGGAGAGGTGCCAAAGGTCACCCTGGGGAAATTCTGACTGCAGCAGGGATCAAAACCACTATGGTAGGGACTGAACCACCCGCTGCTTGCACACACCATTTCAGGTGGCATATGCGCCTGCATTAATGTAATGCCCCACAGACCCTCACCCCGCAGCCGGCAGCCGTCTGCCTCCAGCTCCAGGTCACACCCGATGCCTTCTTGGTACAGGAGCTCCATGGTGCGCAGGTTCTCTCTCAGTTCCTCTGCCTGGCTGGGCTGCTTTTCATCTTCCCGGGTGCTTCCAGCCCCCTCGCGTCCCCACTGGGCCGCAGCCTTCACCCGGGGTGCGCCCAGGGCTTCAGCCGCGACCAGCACATCCTCCCGTGGGGCGGGTCCCAGCACCCCCTCATAGGCAAAGGTCAGCATGGCCTCCCAGGCCCCGGGGGTTACATCCAGGCTGAGGGGGCATTGCAGACCTCTGCTGCCCAGCAACCTGCCTCTGAAGAGGCTGCTGACTGCGGCCAAGATCACCCGATGCACCCCGTATACTCGCCCCCCGACTGACACGTCTTCATCCAGCAACAACCTCTGCTCTCGCAGCCGCTGTGCCTCTGCAAAAAACTGGCTGGGATGCGCCTCGCTGCGCAGCTCCTCGGGCTCCTCTGCGTCTTCTCCGTCCTCATCCTCTTCCTCCTCCTCTTCTTTCTCTAGGGACAAGGCTGGAGAGAAAAGGCTCCCCGGGGCCATGGGCCTGGGGCCAGGCTCTTCCAGAGGAAAGGGGGGCAAACCAGGATCCTGGTCTGGGGACGGAGGCCAGGAGGGGGTTCTCCTGGTGGGCAAAGGGAGGCCAAGGCCGTCCTCCTGGACTGGGAGAGAGACTTGTTCAGGGTCTGAGGGACGATGTGCCGAGTCTGAGACGCTCATGGCCCAAGCTCACTGGATTGCTGCAGGTAAGCAGAGGAAAGAGAAGAGAGGGTAAGAGCTGGGCCCACAGAGGCCAGAGGAAGCCCTGCCTCCAGTCCGGCGACATGTCAGTCCCTCTTCCTACTTCAACCCCCTCCCCCTATCCCAGGGCTCGAGCGTGTAGGCCACACCGCGCGACTCTGAGGTTCCCCAGGTGCAGCAAAGCACGCAAGATCTATGTGTAAACATCCAGTACCCGGAACTGTACCCTGCCCGTCTTGCCCCCATGCCAGTAGTCACCCTCCTAAGACACCAGCGTTCTGCTTGCCCTCTCACTTGAGCCTGCTCTACTCCTGACAGTGTGGCAGAGGGAACGCGCCCCCGGGGCCCCGTCCCTGACCGAACCCAGCTAATTATAGGCAGTGCTGGCAGGCTGGGGGCTGGTCTCCAGGTGCCCAAACTCTGACACCCAATTCCCTGGGCCTGACCTGAGATGATCTCCTCTCCCCTTCCACTTGTAGGTCATGCCCTGGTGCTGAGCGAGGCAAATTCAGAAGCCAAGTAGGATATGGGGATCTGGTGGAGTGAGCCAGGCCAGAAAGGCTTCCTTCACTGGACTGGGCTGGAGGGGGTGCGTGAAGAAAGTCTGGACTCTGCACACCTGCAGGAAAGTGGGGAGAAAGAGTGAAGCGTGTGTTTGGGGTCAGTCCTGGCCTTTGTTGACTTTTCTGTGCATGATAAAGCTGGGACCCTGGAGCGAACAATCCTGATGTGAAACTCAAATATAACCCATCCATCTGGTCCAACAAGGGCAGAGGAGTGGGGGAGGTGAAGGGGCATGGGTCAGGGCTACCGATCATGGGTGACCCACCCGTAGCGAGGGGTTTCCTCCCTGTGCCAACATGGAATTGGTGGTGAGAGAGCCAAACCCAACCCTGGGGCTGCACTCCTCCAAATGGGTAAACAGAAAGGCAGCCCATGGTTGTCCTGGCTTGTGAAATGGGCAATAGTGACCAGCCTCTGTGTGGATCCTCTTATGGCCTCCCCTTTGCAAGACAAGGTGGCCCACACCTTGGGCCCCCACCAGGAAGAGAAGGAACCACGATCTGGCAGAGACAAACCCCAGGTCAGCCTCTGCCCTCCCTCTGCCAACAAGGACAAGGACACTGGACCCTGATCTGCGTTCTCTGCCAACCCCATGGTCCTGGGACAGCTCCACCACAGCCACATGTCTCTGGAGGCTCTGCTCGGCTCCACCATGGCAGGACCCATACCCCACAGCGAATCCCCGAAGGTTGGATGAAACCTGCTCTTCTGTGCAATCATCCACCCTCCATTAAATGCGTTATGACTGACCTCCCCCCATAGCACCTCCAGGTCTGTTGGCCGTCCTTCTTGTTGCTGACCTGCTGACTGGGGCAGGGTCTTGGCATCTCAGCCAGGGGACAGTATTACTTCCACCTCTGCTTAGGAGCCCCATGTGGAGCCACACTCCCCAAAAATGATGTGGAGAATTCGGGGGCCAGGCCTGGCAAGGCCCCATTGGCTTTATCTGGGTCATGGGAGTCATGGTAACGGATTGGTGCTTAGGGTTCCCAAAGGTTCGGGATGGAAGCAGGGAAAGAGAACTTCGCTCCAGAGGACAGTCTCAAGGGTCCCTCTGAGGGTGAGAGGAAAGGGCTGAGGGTGACCTTGACTCCTCCCTCCCTGATGATCAGGGGCATCATCCTCTACCTGCAGCTGCCTTGGATCACTGCTCAGGCCGGCATAGGTGTGGGCTCAGCACTCTGCTAGACAGTAGGAAGGGATTTGGGACGCGGCCTCAGTGAATTAAAGGAGCCCCATTCCCATCCCACTCCAGGGCTCAGATCGCTCGTTACCTTGCTCTCGGCTTCGGTCACTACTATCACCAGCCTGTCTATCTCAGCCGTCTCCACCAATGGCAAAGTCAAGGCTGGTGAGTCTGTTGTGACTCCATGACCTCTTAGGGCCCCCGGTCCTGTTGGGAGTTGGTGAGACCGATTGACTCTTCTTTCCTCTCCTCTCAGGTGGTACCTACTTCCTTGTCTTGCACAGCCTGGGTCTGGAGCTTGGCAGTTCCACTGGAATCATATTTGCTTTCTCCTATGCAGTAGCTGTGGCTGTGCATACAGTGGGCTTCACAGAGACCCTTTTGGACCTGTTCCGGGTAATGCCCATTCCCTTCCTTCATGCATCCTTTTCTCAAGTCAGCTGACCACCCAGCTTGCATTTTCGTGGCTCCAGCCTGGGCAAGTCATTTTAAGAATCAGATGGACCAATTAAAAATCTCTGTGACTGGGCTTCCCTGGTGGCGCAGTGGTTGAGTCCGCCTGCCGATGCAGGGGACACGGGTTCGTGCCGCGGTCCAGAAGATCCCACATGCCACGGAGAGACTGGGCCCGTGAGCCATGGCCGCTGAGCCTGCGCGTCCGGAGCCTGTGCTCCGCAACGGGAGAGGCCACAACAGTCAGAGGCCCGCGTACCGCAAAAAAAAAAAAAAAATCTCTGTGACCCCCTACCTCTGTGTTCTGCCCTTCCAGGAGCATGGGGTGCAGCTACCAAACATGGATCCTGAAAATGAGTTTCGGGTGGTGGGCCTGGTGACCGTGACTATCCTTGTAGGCATTGGCACTGGCAGGCATGGAGTGGGAGTCCAAGGCAGGCGAGGGGGAATTGAGTTGGGGGTGAAAAGACTAAGGGGATGGCAGTGAGAGCTGGACAGATCAGGAAGGGGCGGAATGTGGGGAGATGTGGGATTGTGTGCGTGGGTAGTTGACAGAGCAGATTTCCAGGGACCCAGACCTGAAGCTAGCCGGTTCTGCTGGGAGAGACTCCACATGCCAGTTTTTGAAGGGGAAAGTAAGGAGGACTCCTTCTGAGGATCTGTTGGGATGAGCACTAGACATGACTACCAGATGAGAAATGCCCTGCTTCTTGCTCCCAGTATTTACAACGTTGATATTCACCCCTCTGGCATGGGAAGGGATGCTTTGTAGTTTGAGGCAAGAAGGAAAAGGACACCCATTTAGCCACATTCCTTTATGGGAGGAGGTTGGTAGGAAACAGAACGAGAGGATTGGAGAGAAGACTGAAGATGAGACAAGAAAAGTGAGGAGGAGAACTACTTCCCTTCCACTCACCTCTCTGTCTCTGTCCCTTCTTCCCTCCCTCTTTCTCCCTCTCTCTGTGGAGGGAGGTGGTGTCACCCATGGTGTTACAGGCCCAGATTATCTTCTTCTTCCTGGTCTTCCTTTCTCTTACCAACTACCTGCTGGGGACTTCCTCCCCACAAACCCCAGCCAACAAGCCACTGGCTTCTTTGGGTACCAAGGTGAGACAGTGGAAAACTGACTGAGAAATGTGTCCTCCTCAGAAAAGAACCCTCAACTTCTGATTCTGTATGTCATTCACAAGTTGGCCATCAGACCACTCAGAGTCCTGTTAAGTCCCTGGGCCAAAAATCCCTTATGCTTCCCAGCCTAACCTAAGTCACTGACACTAAACTGGGTAGAGGGGTAATAATTTGGGCTGAACAGAGGAAGGCAGGAGGTGCTCCTCAAAACCTCATCTTTTCTCTCTGTTCCTTTCTGTAGAAAGCATTTTCTTTCATAATATTGTCCCGCAGTGGTGGGCACAGTCCAGAGGGCAGTTTCCTTGGTATGTTTTCCATCTTCTTCTCCTCAGCCACTGGGGTACTCACCAGGACCAGTATCTCTAGGGACCTCAAGGTGACACGGATGTCCAGGCATGGAGCACACTCTCTATCACCCCTCTTCCCTCTCCACTGATGGTTCAACTTCTGTTCCCAGGACCCTGCTACAGCTGTCCCCAAAGGAACCATCCTTGCCATCACGTGGACCATACTTTCCTACCTGGGCATCTCTGCCACAGTTGGTAAGGCCCTCCACTCCTGCCTTCAGCAGAATGACCTGGAACCCTGGTTTCCGCTTCTCTGAGGGGCTAGGTGATGAAATGAGCCAGAGGCATTCATCAATTATATTAAAAGTAGCTTATATGCAGGTAGGCCCCCATCCCCTCCTCCACCGGTTCTCCCCATCCCTCGTTTCATTAATGAACTGTATGGTGCTCTTTGATTATCAGATTTGGTTGTCCCCCCCAACCCCATGCACACACACTTCCATTACCCGCTTTGGCACTGGTGGTACCTAGACAGTCCTACTGCTTTGGGTTGGGGTTCTCTTCCCATGAAGGAGTGTTTGTGTCCTAAATCTCATTTCCAGGCTCCTGTATGATTTGAGATGTTTTAGGAAATAGGACCGACCTGGGTGTGCAGAGTGGGCGCTGCCTAGGGTCGGAGTGCCAGTATGGCTGGTACTTCGGCAGATGTTGAGAGCCAGGGTCTTGCCTCTATGGGCTCTCTGATTACTACCAGGTGAGTGAACCAGAGGGGAAGATTAGAGAGATAAAGCTTACCTAGCCCACTGCCCGGCATGGAGTAGATGCTCAAAAAACAGTAATGACTTAAGTGGATTCATGTAGGAGGAGCCGAAATCTGATGGAAGAGGAGTTTCTGTGGCAGGGGTGGTGCTGGCTGTGGGGAGACACTGGCTAATGTCTACCTACATCTGAACAGGTTTATGGTTACCAGTTTGAAAGAAATGCCAGCTGGACAGCAAAACAGAAAAACTAAAGAGTGAAGAAGCCCTATTATCCCTAAATCCCCAAGGACAGAAATTTCAGAGGATGACATACTTTCTGTTCCCTTCTGTATCTGGGGTTTCCTTTCTCTGTAGCCAAAAGGCTTTTGAAGACTTGGTGGTCGTAGAGCAGGTGCAGAAGCCACCACCAAAGGAGAGCTTGGCATCTACCTCTCTCAACACTCCTGCTCCCTCAGGCTACATCCCTGAGCAGGACCTGAAGACAAACCAAAAGCAGGTAGTTATACAGGAACAGGGCCGTTTAAGTGGGGGCAGTCGTCCCAGAGTACAAACTGACAATGGCGCTCACCTCGTCCCTGCTCACTTTTCCTAACCATGCAGTCAGAGTTGCACATGTGCCTTCATAAAGTGGTACGACAATATTCATGCCTTCATGAAGTCCTATGGCTGCCCTCACAGTCATGAATCTGGGAAGATTTCAAACTGCAGGGGCATAGAGCTCAGGGGTAGGACTAGTCCAATGGCTAGAGAAGCTGAGGAACAGGTTCCATTTCGTACGTAACAGGAGCCTACCTGTGATCCCTCAGTCAGCCTGCCCTGGGGCCCTATACATGACCTGGCTGGAGATGCTGTCTAGGGGCCTGACATCCCCCATTGCCTTCATTTGTTGAAATCAGCAGTACACACTCACCCTATACTGTTAGTGAGACTCAGGAGGAAAGACAGCTAGGAAGAGGAGTCCATAATTTAGGACTCAAGGAGCCAAGATTTTAATCTCCCGGCTCCACAAACTTTTTGAGTCCACCCTTGGGTAGCCCAAAGCTTTGGACACACAAGGATTTTACAACAGCCCAAAGCTTCCTAGGGAGAGAACTCCCTGACTACGCGATACGAACTGCGGCTGCAGTGCCAAAGAAGGTCCTTCCTCCACAATCCATTCCACCCCATGATATTAATAAAAACTTACAAATAAATACCTGAGGCTGTGTAATAACATACTTGAAAACTCCTGAAGCCTAGAAAAACAGATTATTCCTGTTCTCAAATATATTCAACAAGAATTTATCTTCTATCTTCCATCTCGAAGTTTCTACTTTAAACCTCCACGCCTTAATGCATTTCAACCCATTTATGTGTCTATCCTTTGCAAATGAAAAAAAAAGTATTTATCATCACTTTCTACTTAGTAAGTAATCAGAAACTTCCTCTTTTCCCAAGCTCATGTAATCCTAATTTTTAAAATCTTTTAGCTCAAGTCTTACCTTATAGTCCTTTGATTATTTCTTTGGTTTAGTTCCTCATCAGCTTATATATTCATTCAGCAAATACTAACTGAATGTCCACTATGTGCCAGACCCTGTTTTAAGTACTGGGAGATGATATGCCAATGAATAAAACAAGCTACACCTCCCCTCAGGGAGTTTATATTCCAACAAGAAGAGATAGACAATGAACATAATAAAAACAACTATTAAATTACAAGGTGCTAAGCGCTACAAAGAGAAATAAAACAGGGGAGTGGGCTAGAAAGTGCTAGAGGAGTACAATTTTAAGTAGGGTTGTCAGGAAGCCCTCACGAAGAAAAGTTGAGCAGATTTAAAGGCTATACCTCCGGAAAGAGCTTCCCAGGCAGAGGGAGCAACAAGTCTAAAGGCCTTGAGGGGCAGCACACCTTCAGTGTTTAAGGAAGAACAAAAGGCCAATGGTGCTGGAGCAGAGTGAACAAGGAGATAAGTAGCAGGAAGTGAGGTCAAAGCATTACTTGAGGAAGGGTGGAGCAGGTCATGGAGGCTTTTACAGGCCTTTAAAGGGCTCTGGGTTTTATTCTGAGGTAGGAAAACACAGAGGGTTTTGAGAAGAGTGACAATCTGGCTTCCGTGTTAACACCATTCACTCTGGCTGCTGTGTTGAGAATTGACTGTAAGAGGGAAATGGTGGAAGCAGGTAGACCAGCTACGGCAATAATCTTGGACAGCAGTTTCGTGGAAGACAATTTTTCCAGGCTGTAATGCAAGCGATGGTTCAGGTGGTAACGCGAGCTATGGGGGTGGGGTGTGTGTGTGTGTGCAGATGAAGCTTCGCTCCCTCGCTCGCCCCGCCCTCCCGCCACTGCTCACCTCCTGCTGTGCAGCCAGGTTCCTAACAGGCCGCTGACCGACGGGTACCAGTCCGTGGCCCCGGGGGTTGGGGACCCCTGATCTTGGAGGCAGAAAATTCTGGCTTGGGCTAGGGTGGCAGCAGAGAAGTGACCAATTAGATTCTGGATGTATTCTGAAGGTAAAGTCAACGTGATTTGATGAATTGGAGGAGATGAAAAAGAGGTGCCAAAGATAATACCAAGACACTTTAACATGAACAACTAGAAGGATGGAGTTGTCATTACCTGAAATAGGAAAGACTACAGCAGTAAGCTGGGGAGAAAATAAGTTCGGTTTTGTATATGTTAAATTTGAGATGCCTATTAAGCATTCAAGTCGAGACGCCAAGGGCAGCTAGATGTTCAGGATAGAAGTCCTGATTGGAGCTAAAAAAATGGGAAGTTATCCACATTGAAATGGCTCTAATGTGTAACACTGGCTGAAATCACTCCAGGTATGTATGTAAACAGAAAAAGCAGTCCAAAGACTGAACTCTAGAGCACTATGGAGATGAGGAGAAACCAGCAGACTAAGAAAGAGTACTTGGTAAACTAGGAGGCAAACCAGAGACTATGTCCTAAGGCCAAGTAAAGACAATGTTTCAAAGAGGGGGTGTCAAATGCTGCTGATAGCCTGTGCAAGATAAAGCAGAAGATGCCATTAGGTTTAGGTCTGTGCAAGTCCTTGGTGACCGTGATGAGAACAGTCATGGTGCAGTGGACGCACTAGGGAACTGGTGGAAAGTGGAAAAGACTCCTTTAAGATGTTCTGCTATACAACAGAGCAGAATAAACAAACTACAAGGATATACTGTACAGCACAAGAAATACAGTGAATATTTTATAACTTTAAGTGGAGTATAACCTATAAGAATACTTACTAAATCACTATGCTGTACATCTGAAATATTGTAAGTCAACTATAATTCAACTTAAAAACTTAGTAACAAACAAAACGTTTTTTAAAAATTGAGCAGGAAAATTGGAAGCAACTGGAAGGGGAAATGGGGTCAAGGGAGGTTTATGTCTTTGTAAGGTAAGAAAAATGACACCATATTTGTGTGCCAACAGGATATTCCAGGAGAGAAAGGGGAATACTGACGCTACAGAAAAGGAGGGAGAACTGTTGAAAGATGTTCTTGAAAGCCAGGTGATGGGACTGGGTGGACAGGAGCCTGGACAGTTTGTTTAGAGCAGCATTTCTCAACCTTGATGCCAATGACATTTAAGCCCAGACAGTTCTGTTGTGGAGGGCTGTTCTGTGCATTGTAGGCTATTTTGCAGCATCCCCGGCCTCTACCCAGAAGCACCACCTCCTTTTCGTTGTGATCAACCACATGTCCTCTGGGAGCAAACTCAGTCCCAGTTGAGAATCACTGGTATACAATAACAAGAGAGAAAGCAGAGCTTACAGGTATAAATGCTGGAAGGTATGTAGGTATAGTGGTAGGAGCTTGTGAACCTTTTCTGATTGTTTCTATTTTCTACCAAAGTAAAACTGAGAATGAGGGATGTTGAAGATTTAATGGATCAGAAGCGAGGGCACGTGGAGAATTCCCTGGCGGTCCAGTGGTTAGGACTCCAATCCCGCAAGCCATGCAGCATGGCCAAAAAAAAGGAAGGGCAAGTAAAAGGACCAGGGGATATTGCTAGTAGCATAAAGGATTCACTCAAGTTTTATGGTAATGAATTTAAAGACAAGTCAACCTGTTTCTTCCCAGCCCTTTCAGCTGCATGGATCTAGGAGTAAAGTTGGTGAAGAGTTGAGTGTGACAAAAGCCAGAGAGAAGCAAGGGAGGTGAGCCCTTAACGAAGGGCTCATGACTGGAATTTAGTGGGAGGAGGGAAATGAAGGCATGTGGAATAAACTGGAAAGACAGGAAGTAATGGTGGGAGGGTGGGATGTTTGAGATTGAGATATGGAGTAGTGGTAGGTCTAGAATATGAACAAGGGAATGAGTAGCTGAAGTGGGGGTGGAGGACAAGATCACTGGAGGAGCAAAGAACTGAGACCAGAGTGTTAGAAAGATTATCTACATGGATATTTAAATCACCAAGATTTATGACAGGTACTGACTTGTGCTTCAAAGCTGAGGTATGTTAGAGATGAGAGAGAATAGTCTTGAAAATAGTATGAGGAAGGGACTCCCCTGGCGGTCCAGTGGTTAAGACTCCATGCTCCCAGTGCAGGGGACCGGGGTTCGATCCCTCGTCAGGGAACTAGATCCCACATGCCGCAACTAAGAGTTCGCATGCCACAACTAAAGATCCTGCATGCCGCAACGAAGACCCAGCACAGCCAAATAAATAAATATTAAAAAATATATAGTATGAGAAAAAATGCGGACACTTGCACTGCCTCCAGGCCCAGTGCTACAATGGGTGTGAGAGAAACCACCACCACTACTAAAAGAAGCAGAGTCCTCAGGAGAAATCAGGGCTCAGAGCAGGACTATAAAAAGGGAACATACAGAGAAAAGGTTGAGCATACGTGGGATTTTTGCTAATGACTGGCTGTTAATTTCAGAGAGGATGTGTATACCTGGGGCCCGCCCCCTCAAGCCTGCCAATGGAAATGTCTGTAGGCCTAAGTGTATGGAAGAGGGATGGTTTTACTTTTGAGTTATAAATTAGCATGAAATTACACCTGGCTTCAGGCTATTTTCAGGGAAATTCTGAGTACCTATACTTCAAAGAATTTAAATGAGATGATAAATGTAAAGCAATTAGCATAAGATCTGATGCTAAAATAGTATCAATGATAATAGCATTACTAAGAAGAGGTTAGAATATCTAAGAGATTCCCCTCAATTTTAGCTCCAGAGCAGCAGCTCCCAAGGCAACCTGCATAGTCAGCCAGGGTGCCGCTCTGACCCCTTGCCTCCTTACCCATCACCCCATCAACAAGAATTTATCCAGTGCCAACTGTGTATCCTTCCTGAACACAAGTTGATTATCAACATATAAAAACAAAAATGTTTTTAATTCTGAGTCATCTTGAGGTTCAAATGATAGGAGAGGGGCATCCACAGCCTTGCCAGGATTCTTATGTCAGGATAAAGATTAAGGCCCAGGGTCCCTTGGTCTCCACGTAGGGCGCTATCTACTCCGATTCTGTTAACCTTGTTAGTCCCTCCAGGTCACTTCTACTTCGTCTGTCCGATACCTGTAAAAAACAAATAGGAAAAACTTGGCGGACAGTTACCCCTTAGCACCTTCCATTCTTCTCTGCCCTCACGATTCTGGATCCTCTTCCCTGCTGATCATTTTTGCCTACCTCCCATTTAATCCTGTTTACCTCCTCCAAGGGGCTGCTCACCTCTGTGTGACCCCAGATTCACTGAGAGGAGTCCTGTGTCCAGCCCGAAACATCTCCCAGCCAGCCTGGGCTATCATGGCTCCATTGTCAATGCAGAATCTGGGAAGGAAAAGAGGTATGAAATTCATGATCGAAGCATGGAAAATCACAGTAACTGGAGGGGAAAAAAAAAGAAATAAAGAAAGGGAAAGGGCCTTTACCTCTCATCTGTGGCAAAAAGCCGGGCTCCACGCTCCTGGCACATCGTCTCCATCATTTCCTGTAACCTCATATTACCTACAAAGAGGTAGGGGTACAGTTAGCTTACTTTTAGCCATTTCTCCACAGTCTGGCTGTACACCTCATGTGCACTGACTTAGGAAAACGAAGTAGGGATTCCAGGGGCAAGGAGTGGGAAGCACTGGACAAGAAATAAAACAAGGAATTTCCCCAAACCCTTAGAGATTTAGAGTATCAGGAGGAGGATACACATGCCCCAAAATAGGAAAGAGAAGCACAGTTCAGTGATACATACACCCCACACCTCCCACGATGAGGGCCTCCTGGGAGCCACAATGTGCCATGGCTCGCTCTGTGATCTCTACCAGCATTGCAAACACAGTTTCCTACGGAAGGCAAACAAGGTGAAAACATCAAAGACAATCCCAGCTTAGCTCTGTCTACTATATAAAAGCTCCTCCAGCTTCAAATTTCTGTCCCAGCTTTTCACTCCATTACCTGCAGGGAGAAACACAGATCCTCAGGAGTACACTCGCCCGTGGCCAGCATCCGCTGGGTTACATCCTATAGTTAAAGGGGAAAACATACAAAACAATGAATTGTGGTTTGGGGATGACATATGAGCAAAAAATTAGTGCACCTGGAGTATCACCATGTTTCACCACAATTCAATTTACCAGTACATCCCATACGACACCTTGCCCTTCACTGGCACTGAGCTATAAAACCAGCAGAAGTCTTTCAACATTCAATAATTATGGGAAAAAATTTTTTTAAAAAAGAAAAGAAAGAAAGAAAATACTGTGATTATCTTAAAAAAAAAAAGACTCAGTAATTATGAATGTCTACCCTGGCACCCTCCATTCCCTACCCCAGTTAATTTTTCTCTAGAGCACTTGTCCCCATCGGACCCTTTTTATTTTATTATTTCCCCTCTTCTTTTTTTTTTTGTTTCTTCTTCTGTCTCCCACCCCCACTGATGAAATGCAAGCTCCAAGTAGGCAGGGATTTTTGTTTTGCTCCATCTTGTATCACAATTGCCTTGAACAGCACCTGGCACACAAAAGATGTTCAATAAATATTTGCTAAATGAATTTATTCAGCATCTAACATGGCCCAGTACTATGCTATATGTAGAAAATACACCGGTGAGCAAAACACATGTGCTTCATTAAAAAGCATGAGAAGTGCCCATCTCCTCACCTCTCCCACACTCACCTCAATGAAAGACAAGATCCCTGAGAATGAGACGTCCATCCCCTTTACAGTGTATGGCAGCTCAACTAGCTTCTTGCCTCTATGTGGGAGTGAGTATATGAGGCACTTAAGCCTGTAGTCAGCTGGCTGCTCACCCTCCAAAGCCCTCCCAAACCTCATTAACACATATACAAGGAAATCCCTGGCGCCCCACCAGTCAGCCTCCTTCTACCTTATTCCCCTTACCGCTTTGCCATCTGTTCAATGTTGTAGCCTGGACTTGGGTCATTGGAAATCTAGCAGAATGAAAAAGAGGATGAAGTCAGGTATCCAGGAAGCATAAGAAGCTAATTTACTACGTTCCTCCTCCTTTTCCATGGCTCTCCCCAAATACATTCACATCTTATGTTCTCTGTAGCCTCAATGGCTTACCTTCAGCACTCGAGCAAAACGATCCAGACAATTACCCACAGCAATATCGATGGTTTCCCCAAAGATGCGGTAACGATGTTCTGAATACGCAATCACCTAAGGGTGATGAGGATGTCCATGAAACCTCAAGTCTGTAAAGAGGAGCATTTGGCTTTGGGGAAGAACACAGCAGAGAATCAACATGGTCACTAGAGCTTCCAAAAAGCAATAAGCAATGGGAAAAACTACTTTCCCAAACCCCAAGGATTCCCAGAGGAGATTCCTAGTCTACAGAAGGTAGTCCAGGTCAGGGGAGAAGCAAATTATCACTCTGGATGCATTTTTCTTGCTTGGAGGTTCCTAATATTCCTTTAAAAGCAGTCTAGACAGTGTGTACTAGGGAAGGCTTTCCTTCTTGGAAGCAGGAAACCAGAGTTCTTCTAGGTTATCCTACGAGGGTGGTGGTATTTGGAAACCTCCACGGTAGAGTTAAAAGAAACTCAAAAATCCCAGGGAATTCCCTAGCGGTCCAGTGGTTAGGACTCTGCTCTTTCACTGCTGAAGGTGCTCGTTCAACCCCTGGTTGGGGAACTAAGATCCACAAGTCATGCAGTGCAGCAAACACAACAAAAAAACCCAAACTCAAAAACCCCATTCTGGGTCAGACTAATGGCCCATCCAACTCAGCACTGGCAACCAACTTATGTCCATTCTTCATACGTGACCAGCTTCTAGCACAGAGTATTTATCACCCACTGACACATATGCTCCATACTGCTGACGGTGAGTACTTCCTAAGGACCATAAGTCCCTTTCCCTTTCTGGTGCTGCTAGGGATTTTCTTTCATTCTGATGTAGCTCTTACTCTACCGTCAAAAGCTGGCAACAAAAGAGGAAAGAAAAAATTCTGCCTTTCTACTTCTGTCAGCTACACTTCCCTACCCAATCATCTTCTGTTTTTCACACCTAAGCAGGCTTCAAAATGGAGGAGGAAAAGAAGAGAAAATTCCACCGCTGCTCATCTCCATAAACTCTTGTAAGCTTCCACTGATACTTTCCACACCTCAAGTCCGTAACCTTGTATGATATCCTTCAGGCCTCAACCAGTTACTTGCTCACTACCCATTAATGTTGCCACATTATTTTTACGGGAATGTGTGCTTCATCTTTTTTTTTTTTTGTGGTACGCGGGGCTCTCGCTGTTGTGGCCTTTCCCGTTGCGGAGCGCAGGCTTCGGACGCACAGGCTCAGCGGCCATGGCTCACGGGCCCAGCAGCTCCGCGGCATGTGGGATCTTCTTGGACTGGGGCACGAACCCGCGTCCCCTGCATCGGCAGGCGGACTCTCAACCACTGCGCCACCAGGGAAGCCCCTGTGCTTCATCTTTAATAACTATTTCACAAGATGAAGTTTTAGAACATAACCGTTTCATAATCTGGAGACAATGACCATTCCTGACAATAATCCCATCAGGTGTTATGTGGGAAAGGAAGCCTGGAGTTCTCTAATCCCAACCTAAAAAGATCTTATAAGGTATCCCAAACAACTCTGGCTTCACCTGTAAGTTTAAAATACCTTCTGCCATTCATAAAATGTTTTCTAAATTATTTATATTTTCATACTCTTAGAGTAAAAACTTCTATATATTTATCACCAGTAACTAAAAACATGCAATTGTTGTAAAGATACAAATGGGATAGTGCCCCTTAGTTTTAACTGCTAAGATTCATAGGAAAAATAAGCTTCAAAATAATGAAAATGAAAATCCTTTCATTATTTTGAATACTTCAATCCTTACCATTCTTTCCTTCTCTAAACTGGAAATTCCTTATCTCTACAGCCATATATATAAAGGTCATCTAATGTTCTATCATACTGCCCAAACATACGATATCACAAACTCTGTTGTGGGTTTTCTAGTATATCATATTTTAGTTTCAGATGAGCCCAGCTTTGCTCTTGCAATTCCCACCACTCAGGTGGAACATGGAAGTTGTTGGTACAGTGCCTTAGAAATTAAGAAGGAATGGTGGAGCTTTTCTGCCGTAGTCCTGAGTGGTTTCCGTCAAAATGGACAAGTTCATGAAACCTGGGAAGGTGGTGGTGCTCCTGGTGGGTCATCATGAAGAACACTGATGATGGTATCTCACTATCCCTGCAAAGTGATGGCTATCACTGGCAAGAAGAAAATCGCCAGGAGGTCAGAGATCAAGTCTTTTGTGAAAGTTTGTAACTGTAATCACCTCATGCCCACAAGGTACTCTGTGGATATCCCCTTGGAAAAAACTGTTGTCAGCAAGCATGTCTTCAGAGACCCTGCTCTTAAACACACGGCCCAACAAGAGGCCAAGGTCAAGTCTGAAGAGAGACCAGCAAAAACAAATGGTTCTTCCAGAAGCTGTGGTTTTAGACCTGTTTTCAGTCATTAAAAATAACGAAAAATCTCTGAGGGGAAACAAAAAGAAGGAACGGTGAAGTACTGTTAAATACCTGTGTATTTCCTCCACTGACATATAGCACAGTTGGGCTGGTGGCTCCAGTGATGAGGCGGCCCATCTCAATGTGGCCTATGCAGTGGTTAACGCCCAGCAATGGCTTATTCCACAACTGAGCCATAGTACGGGCTACAACGGCCACAGAAACCAGTGGGGCACCCATGCCAGGACCTACGGGCACAGAAATGGGAGTGAGAATCCTATAGAGACTGGGAAAAACAGAGCCGGGGGAAGCAGGGGATGTGAAGGTTGGGTGGTGGTAGTGGTGGTAGCAGAGGTGAGCTGCAGGCTGTTTTGACCTAGCCAGGCTCCAGGTATATTCTTCCATTGTCACCCACTCTCCCAGCCATACCTTTGGTGTATGCAATGCAATCAATATCCTTGGAGGTTAATCCAGCCTCTGTTAGTGCCTCCTGCAGCAGGTCCAGGATAACAGCTCGGTGGTGCCTGGCAGTAGCACCTGGAAGGAATCCTAAGAGATGGACACAAGTCAGAGATCACAGAGTTTTTCTATAGAAAGGGAGGTAGAAGTCAAAACAGACGTTTTAGTGGGGTAGGAAGAGTCCTTTTCCCTTTTCTCAAGCATCCTGTCTTCTATGTTTTCAGATATAGTCTTTCCAGCCTGTTCAGCTAGGCTAAACAGCTCTCAGAAATGCCCTTCTTCATACCCAACTCCTACTCAGGACTCAATTCAAGTGATACCTATCTCATACTTTTTGGTGATCTTCTGAGACCCTACAAATCGTGTGCATGAGTTTAACACATCATTGAATTTAACATACTATACGTAACATATAACAATTATAGCATTATAATTACCCGTACTTTTCCCAGTTTAACCATGAGCATCTCAAAGCACTGGCTATTTTATTTATCTTCACATTCTTGGTGCCCAAACGCCAAGAGTGAGTGCTAAACATACATATACATTCCTAATGAGTAACCTGTCACAACATCGCCTGCTCAGGGAGGCTTTTCAGGTATATGCAAGTCAGTTGCCTTCTCCTACATAAGCAGATGTTTGCGGGGAGGGTAGACAAGTTACAATATAATTTACAAATAACGCTTACTAAAAGTGATAATGTGTCTGACTCTTTAATTCTCAAGACCCAATGATGCAGGTATTACCATTCTCATTTTAAGAATACAGAAGTCCAAAAACAACTACTGAATATTGCAAAGCCAGCCAGTTCTGTCTACACCTAGGCTGGGAGTCTTTACACTCTTTCTCATTCTAGTGTATTTTGACTGCATCTACTATTTATCACACTGCAATGTGAAGTTCTGTCTACATGTCCAGCTCCATAACAAGCTTATATATCTATTTTTGTAGCCAACAACCAGCTGACGATTAGCACGTAAAAGATGCTGAACGAGCTCAGAAGATCCAGGTTCAAGTGCCTGTGACTCTTCTATCCATCAGCCTTGTGATAACACTGTCACATAATCTCAGAGACTCAGATCAAAAACTATGAGGGGACAATGCGCTCCACACCTTTCTTCACTAATGTTTAGGAAGACTGCAGGTGATGCTGTGCGGAGAAGTGCGCCGCAAACTATAAGTTCCCTACTCCCGTACCTGTGCCTGGAGGCGTGACGTAAGTCCGCCGCGGGTTCGCCAGCACCACGCCATCCCGTACTACTCCCACGCCAATCTTGTTGGCGCTGCCTTCAAAACCCAAAACCGCCGGCATGGCTCCTAGCTACCACTGGGGCCGTGGAGGCCGCACCAGTCCGCGCTGGGACGCAGACTCTGGGTCGCTGAAGAAAACGAGTCGGTGACTGCTAAGGAGCAGCACGCACCAGAACAGATACCAAGGAATTCCCCCTGGTAGCGCGCCGGCGCCAGCTCCAACCCCTGTCGTCACGGCGACCCATCAAGGCCCCTTCGAGGACCTGTTCTCTTAACTGCCAGGAACACTGAGTCGGCATCTGCTCCTTAAATTCCTATCCGTTCCTCTGCCTCTCTCCCATGGTCCAGCCCAGCCTTCTCCACTGATTTTGTTGTCTCTCAGACAGCTCTGGGATCTCCGGTCAAGGTGGCAGAAGGAGTCGTGATTCTGGCATAGCGATGAACAACCCAAGAATGGAGAATTGGGGCCTTCAGTGCCCCGGAGTCACGGAGAAGGCTGGGAAGGCTGAGCTTTCGGTCACGTGGTACAAACAGACCAATCACCCGCATTCCTCCGCCACTGGAGGCGCATCTCGGATCACGTGACCACGCCAGTTACCCACGTGGGGGCACATCGTGCTCCATTCTTTGTGCTGGGTTAAGGAGGAGCAGGCTGCGACCCAAGCAGGTCAGCTACAGGGTTGTTGTTGTTTTGCCCATCGTAGGGACTTCTCTGGACTTCTGATCGGCAAGCCTAAGTCGGGATTCTTAATTAAGTCCGTCGATTGGCTGGAGGGCCGATCTCGTGAGGAGGGTAGGAGGCACTATGAAATGATCTAGTCTTGAGAATGAGGGGCTGAAAGGCCGATGGTGCACTGAGGCGGGAAAAGAATTCAGAGATAATACGGTTTGAAAGGCGGGACTTGGTGCGGGGGCGCCCGAGGGGGGAGTCTTCCCCAGGCCTAGCTGGTTTCACTACTTCTTTGCGTCTGTAGGCAACGCGATAAATATACTGCTTCGGTGGGCGACGTGGAACTGGTGCAGAAGGGTGTTTGTTACAGTGATGCCGAAACGTGGGAAAAAGGGAGCGGTGGCAGAAGACGGGGAAGAGCCCAAGATTGGTAAGAGAATGAAATAGGCCCATCTCCCTAGAGGCTGCGATGGGGATGTCTATAATTCCCTTGATGAACGGGAGGTACGGACGGACTGTATACTCATTTTTGCAGTTTGCGAAGAAGTCGCGGCACCTGCAGGCTCTCGGTGGATCTATAGTTAACTGCGGATCAAAGTTGGTTATCGCCAACTTACATCATTGTGTATTACTTATTTTATAGAGCCAGAGGCCAAGAAGAGCAAGGCGGGAGCAAAAAAAAATGAAAAAGAGGCAACAGGAGAGGGGACAGTCATGTATGAGGACCCCCCAGATCAGAAAACCTCACCCGGTGGCAAATCAGCCACACTGAAGATCTGCTCCTGGAATGTGGATGGGCTTCGAGCCTGGATTAAGAAGAAAGGTTTAGATGTGAGTGGAATTAAGGGGAGGGGGGTACTGATCTTGGGGTTTAATCACCTTTTCCCATTTTAGTTCCTAGCACTGTCGTTTTCTTGTGGCAGAGATACAAAGTTTTCACCAAGTCATACCACTTGTATTTCTTTTCTCTTTATAAATTTATTTATTTTTGGCTGCGTTGGGTCTTAGTTGCTAAGCGGGGGCTTTCTCTAATTGTGGCGAGCGGGGGCTACTCTTGGTTGTGGTTAGCGGGGGCTTCTCATTGCGGTGGCTTTTCTTGTTGCGGAGCGGGGCTCTAGAGCGCAGGCCCGGTGGTTGTGGCGCACGGGCTTAGTTGCTCCGCGGCATGTGGGATTTTTCCGACCGGGGCTCGAACCCGTGTTCCCTGCATTGGCAGCCGGATTCTTAACCACTGTGCCACCAGGGAAGCCCCCCACTTGTATTTCTTAGATGCCATTCCACCAGTTCCACTGCCGTTGTTTTATTTAATGTCATCTTTTTCCTAGCATGTCAGAAAAACCTTGTTACTGGACTTGCTCCATTTTATTTCCTGCATATCCAACATTTAAATAACTACTTAAAAAATCTTAGCTGGCTATCCATTGCCTATAGGGAAAAAACCAATCTTCTCAGTGTTGCATGGAACACTCTTTCTTGTCTCCCTGCCACTTATGTAATTTATAACTTCAAATACTGTGTTGCTAGACTTATACTCCTTCTGCAGAGACCGTCTTATTTATTTATTTTTTTATGGCTGCATTGGGTCTTCGTTGCTGCGCACGGGCTTTCTCTAGTTGGGGTGAGCAGGGGCTACTCTTTGTTGTGGTGCACGGGGTTTTCATTGCTGTGGCTTCTCTTGTTGCAGAACACGGGCTCTAGGCCCACAGGCTCAGTAGTTGTGGCACACGGGATTAGTAGCTCCGCAGCATGTGGGATCTTCCCGGACCAGGGATGAACCCATGTCCCGGGCATTGGCAGGTGGATTCTTAACCACTGTGCCATCAGGGAAGTCCCTCACCTGTGTATCTCTAGTACTTAGCACATAGATTCTTCAGTAAATGTCTGCTGAATTGATAATACTTTTTCTACCTTTCATTTCGCTCACAGTGGGTAAAGGAGGAAGCCCCAGATATCCTGTGCCTCCAAGAGACCAAATGTTCTGAGAACAAGCTACCAGCTGAACTTCAAGCACTCTCTGGACTATCCCATCAGTACTGGTCAGCTCCTTCAGACAAGGAAGGGTACAGTGGTGTGGGCCTACTCTCCCGCCAGTGCCCACTCAAAGTCTCCTATGGCATTGGTGAGACCCTGTTGATTCCTAAAGCCCAGCTCTTCCAAACCAGTTGCTGATATCCCACTCCAGCCCCAATTCTTGATCCCTTTATTCTTTGCTTTCCCTTTCTTAAACTTCTTTTTGCTAATTGTTTCATTGTTTCTGTAGGTGAAGAGGAACATGATCAGGAAGGCAGAGTGATTGTGGCTGAATATGATGCATTTGTGCTGGTGACAGCCTATGTACCTAATGCAGGCCGAGGTCTGGTGCGCCTGGAGTACCGGCAGCGCTGGGATGAAGCCTTTCGCAAATTCCTGAAGGGTTTGGCTTCCCGCAAGCCCCTTGTGCTATGTGGGGACCTCAATGTGGCTCATGAAGAAATTGATCTTCGCAACCCAAAGGGAAACAAAAAGAATGCTGGCTTCACTCCAGAAGAGCGTCATGGCTTTGGGGAATTGCTGCAGGCTGTGCCACTGACTGACAGTTTCCGGCACCTCTACCCCAACACGGCCTATGCCTATACCTTTTGGACATACATGATGAACGCGCGATCCAAAAACGTTGGTTGGCGCCTTGATTATTTCTTATTGTCTCACTCTCTGTTGCCTGCTTTGTGTGACAGCAAGATCCGTTCCAAGGCTCTGGGCAGTGACCACTGTCCCATCACCCTATATCTAGCACTGTGACACCTCCCCCAAATCACTTTGAGCCTGGGAAATAAGCCCACTAAATTAGCTTTAAACTTCTTACTCCCAAGCTTTAAAAACTGCTCTCTAGAGAAATCTGCACTGTTATTTCCCTTCTAAACTATGAATTCTTTAACCAGGCTTCTAGAAACAGACTTAAGTTCTCCATGACTTATGTGTGTGTGTGTTGTTGGGGGTGGGGGATTCTTTTTATTTTACATTTAACAAAACTGATGACTTCCTTTGAACTGTCCATGTGAAAATAAAGAGTCATAGTTTCAGCCTTGCTGTCTTTGTATTCTACCCCTTTGTGGGGCTACAAATTCCCCTCATCCTTTCATACACACAGATTTAACAACTGGAAGAGTAGAGTCATGACCTTATTTATTTACAAGCACAGGGTGAGTCCCTAACTTCCCCCATGACAGAGCAACCCTACCCAGCCCAGTTAAATACTGCAACTGGGGGGTAAGGTTGAAAAGGAGGAATTATAGGAAATACAGGACTAGGGGACCATACCCCACATTAAATAGTTATATATACATCAGTTCCTGTGGTTCTGTACAGAGCAGCGGCTGACCCCACCCCCAGAGGACGTGGAATGGGGGAGAGGAGACTGAGGGTGCTGAGACCAGAGCCAGCCCCTGATGAAGTGCAATAGCAGCAGCAAGGTCCTAATGGTGCACAAGAGGGAGGGAGACCCCCAGGGCTACCCACCCCCACCCTGCCCTGGAATGTGTAAGGGACAGGAATGGCTCTCAGGGAGCATATAGGAAGGACAGGGCTAGAACCGTCTTTTAGGACCCAGGTTTAGGGGAAACTTTCCGCCTACTTCACCCTAAACACAGCAACCACTGGAGGAAAGCAGATGGCCAGCAGTGGTTTACTTATTCCTCCAAACCTAGGTGAGGGCCTGGTTCCTTCCTACCTCTCTGCAGGGAAAAGGAAGGCAGCTGCTTGGCTCCCCTTATAGAAGCCCAGGGAGCCTTTTACCATCACTCCCTTTATAGTGTCACTGTCCCCACCTGGACGGGGCCAGGCAGTCTGTGGGTTATCGTGGGGCTCAGGAGAAGTTCTGGACAGGGTGGCTGACCTTCATACAGGCCCAATAGAGGGCCCGGCCCAAACACAGCACAGCCAACAGGATGACAAATGCCCAGGCTGCATAGATGCCTCCGTATCGTTGTGCATGCTTCCATGTGCCAAACTGATGAAGAAGAAAAAGGAAGATGAGGTTACTGTTGATCTCTCACCACTTTGTAGGAGCCCTAGTAACAGTAACATGGAACTCAAGCTTCAGTCTCTGTCCCCCTATCCACATGCAGCCGCCTTCAGGGACCTTTTAAAAGGCCCAGCTGTCTAGCTCCCTCCACTAGGCAGGAACATAAACAATCCCAGACATCTGTCAGTTTTTCTTCATGTCTGACAACCAAGCCAGGTTTCCTAATAGCAACTCAATCTAAACCACTGCTCTATTGTTCTATCCTCTGCATAAAGAAGATAGCTGTTTTCTACTCTGATAGTAACAGTGAAGACCGTTTATCAGTCTCCTTCAACTTCAGTTCATCTACACGTTAAAACAAGACAAAAACACTGTTTCTTTCACTTCTTTTTAGGATAGCCATTTCCCCAATCTTAGCCTACAGAGACGAGGCTGCAGAATGAAAGGGGTTGGATCAAGGTTACTCACAGCAAGGCCAGTGGCAGTGACTGCCAAGAGTAAGCCAAGCAAGAAGCAGCAGATACATCTCTTTCGTGGATACCTGCGCCCAATAGATGACCTGTGGGGAGGCAAACAAAAATGGATACTTACAATGGCCCTGTAGCTTTTACTCTATTCACTACCCAGCTCAACGATGCCGCTCTCTAATCACTCACACTTTCCTGCAGTGAGGGCAACGGGCCAAGGTTCGGTCTGTGAACTCTGTCCACTACGGAGATAGGAAAAGAGAAACCAAATAAATAGTAGAAGCAGCGTCATCTTCAATGAGAGCCCTGGGGCAGTGGAGGCTGGGAAATGGGTCCTCATAAAACAGACCTTTTCAGGATTCATTATCATAACTCAGAAATATATTCATGACTACTTCTCCGCTGCCCACCCCCCCGTCCCCCAGGGCTTCCCAATACCTTTCCTCACCAGAAAAGTATTCTTGCAATGTCCACAGATGACTCTGACACCCACAGGTTGTGGTTCTGGACTCAAAGGTCCCGGATGCACAGGCCCCAGGTTGATGATTCTTTTGCTGTACAGAAGAAAAAGACTATGTTTTTAAAGTTTTCAATCCTAAGGATCCCTACATTATTCCTCCTTTACATCCCCCACTCCCTGGCTCGCTAAGTCCCTCTACTTCTCTGTACATTTAAGATACTCTGCCCCCCCCAGCCCTACCGCAGAGAATCCTTGAGGAAGAGCATCGCTTAAACTTCAGGCCTCTAATTTCCCTTTTACCTCAGGATAATTCACCCAGTCTCTGAGACTCTCCATCTTCCTAAAGGACACCACTTTTCTCCCAATCTTTTTATTGAGAGATGAGAAAGATGGCTATAACATTCTAGAGGCACAACAGTCCTTAGCTTTTTCTCCTTCTAAATAAACACCAGGCTCTCTCACCTTTACATTCTCGATAAACATTCACCCTTTTTCGGCTTTCCGATTTTCCCCACTAATGCCCTTCCCCAAATTATCCCTCTCACCAGTATGGCCGAGGGCAGGCGATCCGCTGGGAAGTCACTTTGCAGATAAGGAGACAGTTGCAGGGGCATCGAACATATTTTTTCCCTGGGGGTGCATTCTTGATTGGCTAGAGAATAATGGGGACATCGGTAAGCAAACCTCTAATCCCAATCCCTTCCAATTCCTCCAAAAACCTTCTGAGGAGAGATCAGAGAGATAAAATCTTAGACGGGACAGAGAAATGAAAGGCATATAACATGAGATTTGCAAATGAAAACTAAGCTTAAGTATCCAAGATAGGTATGAAGGTGAGGGATGGTAAATATTAGCTTTGGTGAGTGGCTTCTGGGGAAATGGCTGTGTGAGACTCCTGGAACTGAAACCTGGGTTTCATCAAGAGCACTTGGCTAACGCCTGAAGGTCCGGGTCTAGAATCAAGGGATCAGAAAGAGGATCTAGGAAACAGGGCCC
The DNA here is from genome assembly GCF_005190385.1 of Monodon monoceros. Taxonomy (NCBI): domain Eukaryota; kingdom Metazoa; phylum Chordata; class Mammalia; order Artiodactyla; family Monodontidae; genus Monodon; species Monodon monoceros. The sequence continues at coordinate 98,834,470 of NW_021703778.1, forward strand.
ATTTCACAGATTTGTATAACTCACAGTGGCTTCATTGCAGACGCCACATTTGACTACATGCTGATGCATCTTGCCTTCCACGTTGATGAGAGACTGGCAGACTCTGCAGGTGATCATGGGAGCACTCCCACTGTCCGGGCTGGTCAGGGGTGAATAGGGGGGTGGGTCCTCCCCAGGCAACACGGCTGGGTGTCCCTCGGGGAACGGGGGAAATGCTGGAGAGGAAGGTAAAAAGAAGGGCTGGCATCAGTTGCTGACACCCCCAATGAAGCTACACGGAGTAAGGCAACTCTTGCTGGTCCTCAAGCCTTCTGACAAGCTCAGCGGGATCTTATGATCACTGCTTCGATCAGATTCCTCAGAACCCCCTTCCGCTCCGAAGCTCCGGTCGCGATTGCGGAGGGAAGGAAGCCGCCCCCGGTCACAGGTGCAACAGCTCCGCACCTGGCGCTTGGGCCCCGCCCCCGCCCTCGGTCCCGCCCCCTGCTCCTCTCTGAGTACCCCCGGGAACACCTCGGACCCGCCCCGTCTTACCCTGGGGCGGGGCATGTTTACCGGCTCCGTACGGTGGTGCGGAGGGGGTCAGGCCTCCCCCAGGCCCAGCCCCACTCCCGCCCGGCCCCACTAATCCGTTGCCGCCGGCGCCACCGTCGATGGGCTCAGAGAGCAGCGGGGATCGCTCTCCATCTGCCGCCATGGCCTCCACCGCCGCCTCCCGCTTTGGCCAAGGATCCGGCTCTTCGCCGCCGCCGTCACCGCAGCCACCGCCGCCGCTACCGGGTCCCCAGGGCGCCTGCGCGCCGCGCGGCCAGCTCGCCCGCAACCAGTGGCCTGCCCCGCCCCGTTTCGCCCACAGCACTTGATAGGCTATCCCCGCCCCCGTCGTGCTATTATTCGCGGAGACAAACCAACTTCTGGTCCTGTGAAGGCAGCTCCTATTTTCCATTGGGGAGCGTGGCGCCATCGTCAACTGTCACATGACTTTCAGGACGCCGCTGGGCCTGCAAAAACTGCACGTGACGAGAAGTTCTTCGAGCTATTGGAAGCGTGGCCCATCGCGCTACCTCCAGACCAGGAGGTGGGGCAGGGCTGCTTCAGCTCACTGGTGTTTCAGGCAGCCGCCGGTCCTCTGTTAGTCGCCCAGAGCGGGCGCATAGTCATTGCTCCTCATTAGTCCAGAAACATCACTAAAAGATTTTTCTACTCTTTGAGGTTATAATTGGCCTCTCATTGGCTGGAGGCTTCCCTTCCCTGGTCCTGCGATCCTTGGAGCGCAACTTTATTGGCCCGAACTTAGAGCCAGAACCTGGAGGCGTGGCTCAATGAGCTGCAGTGAAAGCGTGAGGGAGTTTGGGCTGTTCTAAGCACCGGGAGTAGGAACGGTAGGCAATAGTTAGCCACTCTACTCAAAGGAATACCTGTAAAAAGTGACGGTGAAGATGTGCCAGAAGGAAATGAATTAAAACGTTAAGATTTTCACCCCAGGCTTTCTCACTGAAGTCACTTCTGGAACAGGACACAAGACCGGCTTCTCCAGGAAGCTGCCTTGCAGATCCCACCCTCCCACCATCCCTGGTTAAATTATGAAAGCATCTTTGTATGAGTCTGTCTCTATCGCTGCAAGGATGTCTCATCATTTTACTCAATTTTGTGACCCCCAATTATAAACATATATGTATGATAAGAGTTTTTTGACTGAGTTACCAATCAAGTTCAAAGAGATTTTAGTCACCTTATATGGCATAACAGTCTTTAGACTTGTCTCTGCTTTGCCCCCAGCCAGGAGACTGCTAATGGAGGTTTTTCTGACAAGTATCGGAAAAGATCTTAAGCAGCTCAAACATTTAAATATACAGCCAGGACTTCCCAGGTGGCGCAGTGGTTAAGAATCCGCCTGCCAATGCAGGGGACATGGGTTCAATCCCTGGCTCGCGAGGATTCCCACCTGCCGCTGAGCAACTAAGCCCGTGTGCCACAACTACCGAGCCCACGTGCCACAACGACTGAAGCCTGTGCGCCTACAGCCCGTGCTTCGTAACAAGAGAAGCCACCGCAGCGGGAAGCCCGCACACCACAACAAAGAGTAGCCTCTGCTCACCGCGACTAGAGAAAGCCTCCGCGCAACAACGAAGACCCAAGGGAGCCAAAAATAAATAAAAATTTTTAAAATTTAAAACAAAACAAAACATGAACATACTCCAAGCTACAAAAATCCCCAATATCCTCCTCCCCCAGCTAATATGAATGACTGATACTTCATTTTTTTTTTCTTTGGTACGCGGGCCTCTCACTGTTGTGGCCTCTCCCGTTGCGGAGCACAGGCTCCGGACGCGCAGGCTCAGCGGCCATGGCTCACGGGCCCAGCAGCTCCGCGGCATGTGGGATCTTTCCGGACCGGGGCACGAACCCGTGTCCCCTGCATCGGTAGGCAGACTCGCAACGCACCAGGGAAGCCCTGACTGCTACTTCTTTACGTATTAGAGCTTAGCCTCTATCTGGTCTTCTCTCCTTCTAGACAAAATGTATTAGATACCCAATCATAGAATTACTCTACTTCCTGACAGCATTCAATCCAGAGCAAAATCCCATTTCCTTAAACACTTTCAAAATCTCTTAACACAAGCCCATTTCTATAATAAGTTCTTTCTAGCACCCTGTTAACTGACAACAGCTCAGTTTTTCATGGCTTGTGCTTTCCCCTCACTGTACCAAGTCGAGGTCTTCTGACTTATGGTTCTTTTTTTTTTGGCCGCATTGTGCAGCATGTGGGATCTTAGTTCCCCAACCAGGGATTGAACCTGTGCTCCCTGCATTGGGAGCGTGGAGCCTTAACCACTGGACCACCAGGGAAGTCCCTGACTTATGATTTAATGCTTTTGCACTCACATCATCTACTAGGCATATAGAAAAGGCAGAAGTGCAGAGGTGGCAGAATGCATGGTATCTGGGATGGAGGCCTTTTGATGCTCAATACCTGGCACAAAGAAGTTGCCTGATAAATGACTATTAAACTAATTAATTAATTACCTTAAGCCCTATCTTGAGGGAAACTTGTGTACTGAGCAATAGTGTCAGCTGTAGTCCCAAGCAGGGTGGATATTCAGCTGGGACACTCCAGTGTGGCTGGTATCAGTTTATGGCTGGCATTTGTTCTGATTGGTTGGCTCCTGTACTATACAGGTAAATAATTTCAATGTTACCCCTGGTACCAGGTATCTTACTTATGGGATGGGGGCTTCTCACATAGACTGAGAAAAATCAGGCTATGGAGGTATATTTGTTTGCTAGGACTGCCATAATAAAATATCACAGACTGGGTGGCTTAAACAATAGAAATTTATTTTCTCACAGTTCTGGAGCCTTGAAGCCCAAGATCAAGGTGTCAGCAGGCCTCTGCCTTTGGTTTGCAGATAACCACCTTCTCCACTGTGTCCTCACAGGGCCTTTTCCCTCTGAGCACACATCCCTGCTGTCTCTTCCTCTTCTTATAAGGAATTAGGGCCCCTTGTGACCTCATTTAACCTAATTATCTCTTTAAAGACCCTATCTCCAAATATAGTCACTTTGGGGTTAAGGGATTAGGGCTTCAACATATGAGTTTTGAGATACTCCCTAAGAGTCCATAACAGGAGGATATAAAGAAAGACACTGCAAAGATTTGGAAGGTTTTTTTCTTCAGGCTTCCAACCAAGTGGTAACTATCACACCGTGTAGATGGCAGAGAATGGGGCTGGAGGTATCTGCTGGGCTTCTGCCACCCAGGGTCCCAATTTGATTTCTCTTTCCACTTACCCTATTTCTTCTTTACCCTTTCCTGAGGTGGTAGTTTGCCACCTGTGTGAAACCAACACAGTCCCTTACTCCATTTCCAGGGCAAAGAATGTTTTTGGTAATGTGCAGAGTGAATTAACCAAGATGAGGTGTAGTATGGGCAGTTGGATGGAGTGGGGTAGGGTGTGGTCTAGTTTTAAGGGGTTATTTCTCTTTATCACTCTACACTTTTGTTCCCTTCTGTTTTATGTCCTTTCCATGCCCCAGTGCTTTGCCCCTTCCTTTAGGGTGTAGTCAGCTTCTCTATCTGGGGATTGATCTGTTAGGTCAGTCTGTTTATCTTCACTCTGTTCCTGCACTGAATGAGGCACAAATAGGGATCTCACACAGAGAAGGGAAATGAAAGTGATCCTTTTACGGGGAGGTGGGGGGAGTGGGGGGGCGGGAGGAACTAAATTAAAATAACATTTTAGTTTCAGGAATTGGAGAAAATGGAAGGTCAAAGATTCTTGGTGATGGTGGGGTAGGTATTTAAATAGGAGAACAACTATCTTGTGGTCTAGAGAGAATGAGAAATTTCAGTTGAGAGGGCAGGAATAAAATAGGTTTCCTGCCTAAAAAGTCCTAAGAGGCTGAGCCTCCTTCTATAAAAGTTGCCATTGGGAGTCACTATCTCGAGATATCTTCCCACTCCGTAAGCCAATACTTAGTGACTTAGAAACTACCACTTCCATTCTTCAGTTTCCTTGATATTGAGCATGGAAGATGGGTGTGTTACTGCATGTGTGCCTGGACATGGGAGTACCTCAGAACTTCAAAGAGGGGTGAGAAGAAGATAGAAAAAGGGTAATAAGGCAGTAATGAGCTATAATCACCCTAAAGTTGATAATTGTTTGGTTCCTGACTACAGGAACCCTACAAGTACAGAATAAAACATAGCTCCAGCTTTGTAAAATGTGGAGACTGGGGAGCAGTGACTAGAAAAGGTAAGAATAGTGTTGTGCACTATTCTTTCTGTAATGATTGAAATGTTTCTGTGATTTGCAATGTGGTCGCCACTAGCTACATGTAGCTTTTGAGCAATTTAAATGTGGTTAGTATAACTAAGGACTGAATTTTTACTTTTTATTTTATCTTTTAATTTTATTAAATTGGAATAGCCATATTTGGCTAGTGGCTTCTGTTTTAAACAATGCAGGATTAGAGTTGCTGTTGATGGGCTGGGAGTACCTCTAGTTTTTGTTCTGATCCAATTCATGGTTAGGTGGGTCTAGAGAAATCAAAAAGAAAAAGAGACAAAGGGGAAAAATAATAATAGTCAATATTTACTGTGTACTTACTATAATTCCAGGCACTTATCTAAACATTTAACTGGCATTTTATATAATCCTTGCAACAAGAGTAAGTACTATTATTATCACCATTTTACAGATGAGAAAACTGAGGCATAATGAGATTTTTTTTTTTACTTGCTTTGGATCACAAGCTGGTAGGTAAGGGGTGGAGATGGAATTCATTCACAGGTAGTTTGATTAGAGTCCACTCATTTACACTACACAGATTCAGGAATGAGGTGGCAAGGAGTGCCTGGGGCCATAGTTCCCAAACTCTGTGCCAAGGGGCAAATTCACAGGAGTACTGTGGGATATTTAAATTTTTTTAAGGGAAACACAGCAATATTTGACATCTCTTGTATACTATGAGAACTGCTAGCTCAAGGTAGTTCACAATTTGAACATTAGATTGTGCTACATTGGGACTTCCCTGGTGGCACAGGGGACACGGGTTGGAGCCCTGCTCTGGGAAGACCCCACATGCTGCGGAGCAGCAAAGCCTGTGCGCCACAACTACTGAGCCCACGTGCCACAACCACTGAAGCCGAAGCACCTAGAGCCCGTGCCCCGCAACGAGAGAAGCCACCGCAATGAGAAGCCCACGCACCTCAAGGAAGAGTAGCCCCAGCTCACTGCAACTAGAGAAAGCCCACGCGCAGCAACGAAGACCCAATGCAGCCAAAAATAAATAAATAAATTTATAAAAAATAAAAAAAGACTTGCTACATTCCTTTGATGACAAAATATCTTTGCAAAGCTGGCTTTTAGGAGGTCGTCTGATAAAAAAGTAAGTACTGTGTGGAAATCAACCCAGAACAGGAAATGTGGGTAGTAGTGCTGGACTGCAAGGTTTGAGAAGTTGGGCAGTGCCCAACAGGCACACACATTCCATTAGTAACTATTTAAGAAAAAAACAAAAAATATTTTTTCTTTCAACTTGTCTGTATTATTTTTTTCAAATGGTTACTAAGCTGTTAGGCACCAGCTACCTAAAAAGCAAAACTCTTAGGTATTTCTTTGGACCTAGGGGTGCTGTGAAAAATTTTCTGAGCTCCTAAGTGCCCTATAAATTAAGAAACTGGGAACCTCTGGACTGGGGTATTGCAAAGAGATCAAAATGGACTATGGACGCTTGGCTTGAGATGGCCTAAAGAGAAATAATAGACATTTAATAGACATTTCATATATATGATCATTAAGTATTTTACACACACACACACACACACATATACAGACACACACAGAACGCCTAAATCTGTACCCTTTAAAGGTAAAAATCCTGTGAGGAAAGCAATGAGAGATGCAAACAAACCAAGGTTAGAGGTAGGATGGGACCCAAGGGCTTGATGCAATCTGGAACCTGGGCCCTTCTGTTGGGTAGACCACTAAGATGTGTCCTGAGGAGGCCTGCTAGGCCTCATAGGGTAACTCAAAGGGCCACTGGTGAATCTGAGATTAAAAAGATTGGGGGTCCAAATGATTGTTCAGAAGCTTGGTTGCTGACCTTGAATTCAGAATAAAGTATATTGTATGGTTCTGAAGGTTATATGACCCTGGCCAAGGTGCAGTCTGGTAACCTGTCCTTGCCTGTCATATAGCAGTACATTTCTTTGGTGCCCAGAATGTTTATATATTCTGTATGTTCCTCCCTACATGACATAGGAGAAACACTACAGAAGATTGAGCCTTGTCCCTCAGTTTTCCTTTTGTAGATATATTGAAGATCATCTACACTTACTTTAGACAGAGTCCATTAAAATTAATTAAGGGAATTCCCTGGTGGTCCAGTGGTTAGGACTTAGTGGTTTCACTGACGAGGGTCAGGGAACTAGGATCCCACAAGCCTCCCCGCAAGGCCAAAAAAAAAAAAAAATTAATTGATTAAGTTTGTGCTTTCTTAGATGTAATTATGTTCTACTCTTGTTTTTTGTGTAAACTTGATTGGATTTGAGGTGTTTAAAAAGGAATTTTCAGGGGCTTCCCTGGTGGCGCAGTGGTTGGGAGTCCGCCTACCGATGCAGGGGATGCCGGTTCGTGCCCCGGTCCGGGAGGAGCCCACATGTCACGGAGCGGCTGGGCCTGTGAGCCATGGCCACTGGGCCTGCGCGTCGGGAGCCTGTGCTCCGTGGCGGAAGAGGCCACAGCAGTGAGAGGCCCGCGTACCGCAAAAAACTTTCAGCAATCAAATATTGATACATATTACCCTTGGGCTGATTTTTACTTATGACTGAACTTACCCATCATTCAAAATCATGCTTTCAGTGTCTCAATTGTACAGAGTCACATTACTAAGGTGAAACTTTACCTTTAGCTCACCCTATTGTTACCTTTGCTAAAATTACTGGATGAATAAGGATAATAATAATAATCCAATAATGACAGTAGAATAAACCGTTCATTTGGCACTGTGCTCAGTTCTTTATATATGTTATTTTTGTGTTTACATATATTGTCATTACTCTTGTGTCCCTAACACTAGAACAGTTCTGGCACATAGTTGATGCTCAATAAGTATTTGTTACATGAATGAGATAGAAACGGGGCTGGGAAACAGTGGTTTGGGTCATGGTGTTGGCTAACACAGCAAGCAGGAAAGGTTAGAGCTCAGGAGGGTGGAAATAGGTGGAGGATTCCAATAGCTAAGCAAGGACAATTTGTGATTTGATGTGAATTTGGTTAAAATTATAAAAGTGGAGGCAGAAAATAGCTAAATTCTTACAAAGACATTATGCTGCGTAGTTCTGTTACAGGAATTTTCATTTTGGGGAAGAATCCTTCTGTAATTATCTGAATTCCTTGGATCGAGTATCGTGTAAATCAAGGGTCTGTCTGCATTTCCCCATCCCATCCCCACCCTATCACCATCCTTTGTCTGTGTCAAGGATCCAGGAATTGTGTGTGTGTGTTTTCCAATAAAACTTTATTATAGGTTACAATTCTTTGTAAATACTACTGTTTCTTATTTATATAACAATTTTTTTAGATATCCATAATAATGAGTAAAGAATGTATGGAAGTAAGTATTCTATGAATAACTTATAATTTGGGGAATACTGGGGAAATTCCTGGAAATTCCTATTTCTCATTCCCAAATCCCAAAGCTTAATATCTATAGGGAATTTGGAAACACCTGGAGAAGGGGATTTGCTGCATCCTCCTGCGAGGATCCTGGGATACTTACCCGCAGAAATTTGTCTTCTCCTCATCTGGGCCTGGATTTAGACCCCTTATATGTTCTCCCATATCCTGTAACCTCCAGAGCAGCATTATTGCTAGAGTCGACCATTTTTCCTTTGCCCAGGAAGCAACTCAGACACAGGCTCACTTAATTTTATTCTGGATTTGCACCACGTAAGGTTTAAATTTTTCTCTGTTCAAATATCTCATGATTTGCTGTAGACACAACCAGGAATGGGGTTTCAGGTAGATGGTTCGGGGGCTCTCCTCCCGACTCCTGCCCTCTTCCCTCATAGGCTTCCGTGCCGGAAACTCCGGACCTGCAGTTAGAAATGGGTGCAGCGGCGAAATGCTGGATGCTCCTACCCCTCCCCCGCGGTGGGTAGGGTGAGGATCGAGAAAGGTACTGCAGCTGGGAAGACCTCAGATTAGGTTGAAACCCTAGCCTCCGGCGATTGAGTCGGGGCGTGTCACCATGGAGACGGGGCCAGCCGCGTACTCGCCTGCCATTGGCTGGGACTCCTGAGCTGGGGATATAAGCCAGCGCGTTGCAAACAATGCGCTGTGTGGGTCGTACCCGGTGACTGGCGGTAGCTCAGCTCAGTGGAGTAGGTCTGAGCGGAGAAGGGCAAACTGATCGAGAGGGCGTCGGCGGGACCATGGACGACGGGTGAGGCGGGTACCAGGCCCAGGGAATCCCGTAGGCCCCTGGGGAGGGGAAATGGCTGTCATCGAGAACTGGAAACCCAGCACTCTGGGCCCCGAGGGGGCCAGGAGAGGGAACGAGTGCCCCGGGGATGCAGAGAGGCCTGGCTCGGAGCCCAGTATCAGGGGCAAGGCGGCAGAGCAGTGGGGCGGCCAGCGCTGGCAGGGGCGCGCGCGGGAATCGAGTAGGGGTGGCGCCACCAGAGCAGGAAGGGGACAGGTTAGTAGACCGTAGACGACTCGCCAAAGAAGCCGGTGTGTGTGCGTGCACGCACGCGTTGCGATGTGAGTGTAGAGGGAGCGTACTCCCCCACCCACATACAGAGAAGAGGTCTTTTCAACCCACGTGCTCGTCACAGATTCCCATTCTAGAGTCTAGGTAAAGCCGCGAGGTACTTTTGGCGCCCATATCTAGAGTTCCTCCTTCAGAGGAGAGATTACTCACGTCCCTCGACAACGCCTCTCTTTCCTCCAAGGTGGAGTTTCAATTAAGTTGGGGATGTCGCCTCCAAGGAGAGAAGGAAATTCTTATTCACTGAATTGAGCAACAGATCCTGCCTACTCCCCCCACTTCACCTTTGAAAACGCTTATTTCGGCTTTGGTCCTTGAAGTCCCAGCCCAAGTCTCCAGCAGTAGGGATCAAAGTGGCTTTTGGGTGCCCAGGGATTCAGGGCATTCTTGGGAGACTGCTGGCCAATGAGGAAGTCCTGTAAGCTGTGGCTAGATGTGCTGGGTGGCCAGGGCTTCACACATATTTCATTTCCTTGGCACCTCTTGGGGATGCTATTTGATTCACTTCTACCATCTCACTGCTTCTCTCTTCATCATTCTATGACCCCGGTTCTATTGCCCCGACCTGGTCCCTTACCCAGCTACTTCCCTGAGGGTAGCCCGGTGTATTGTAAAGGCAGCACTTTTGAAGAAAGAGGTTTCCTCTGGAGGCTTGGTTAGTTGTGTTCAGCTCTGTCACACCTCAGTCGTCGTTTCCTCCCCTGCCCCGTCCCTTCTCCTTGTTTTTTCCAACTAGGTATGAGAAAATTGGACTGGAATTGTGAGAAAAATTCCCAGTTGATTCTTGGGGATGTCTGGGTTCTGCATAAGCATATGCCTTTAGGTCTCTGAAGGGCAAAGGACCTTGGACCTTGATGAAGAGAAGGAAAGATGGGAGAAGGCAGGGAGGAAACACGGGCAGGGGGGGAAAGTTGTAAAAGAGGTTCAGGTGCTGTGGACCTGAACCATGATTTATGGAGTCAAAGGTCTTTGGAGCTTGTTAGTACATTTTAAATTCATTTTCAAACTGAGCCTGTTAGATAAGTGAGGCCGATTACATTCCCTTGCTTTACATTAGAGGAAAGAATTTGAAGCACAAGTTACTTGCCTAAAAAAGACAAAATTGGGACTAGAATCCCTGTTGAGTTCTGCTTCCTCAAGACCAGAATTCTGAAACCTGGTTTTTGAATCAGAATTACCTGAGGCGCTTTTGTAAGACATAGCGATCCTGGGGCCTCTCCCCATCTGTGGGGGCGGGGCTCCAGAGGCTAGTTCTCACAAGCAGCTGCTGAGAAACTTATGCAGTCGGTTCTGCTCCAGCTGTCGACAATCAAAACTGTGGCCTGGGTTTGCTTTTTTGTGCAGTGGCTTGTCTAGCTCCTTGGCCAACTTCTCTGTCCCCTGTCACCTTGGTACCTCAGTCAGCCTTTCTACGCTGAAGGTCATTAGTTTATGATACCCTTGGGATGGAAGTGAAACTCACCTTGGTTTTCCTTTTTTTCCTAGATTCAAGTATGAAGATTATCAGAACACTGCAAAATGGCTTTTGTCTCACACCAAACACCGACCTCAAGTGGCAGTGATCTGTGGTTCTGGGTTAGGAGGTCTGAGTGACAGATTAACTCAGGCCCAGATCTTTGACTACAGTGAAATACCGAATTTTCCCAAAAGTACAGGTGCTGGCAAGGGGGAGGAGGGATAGGACTGAGGGATATTGATGGGATTCTGATGGGAGGGCGATGCTTCTACACCCTGGCTATCCTCTATAGCATTTGACTAGAGACAACTGTTGTAACAGAGGGAAAAACCCACCAAGAATCAGAATGACTTTAGAAGGAAATTCCCCCAGTAGAAATGTTTTAGTAGGGCATGTTTATGTCAATGTTACTGTATGATGACATATTTCCTGTGCTTTAATGACTCAGCTCCCTAAAGCTCTACAACACTTCCCCTGCACACTCTTTCCCCATACACACTATGGTCACCATATCCTCATACACCTCTCTCATTTCTTTCAGTCTGTAGCCTAAGTGGAAAGAGCAGTGCCTGTAAGCTCCCAGACAAAGTCAGGCCTTCCCTGTCCCATGTGTTCCTGCCATTCCCAATCTCCCCAGCTCTAACTCCAGTCCTAGGGTAAGGCACACACTGGTGCACAGCAACACATGAACACACAGACTGCCACGTTCTTGCAGACAAATACCCAGGTGATACACGAATACACAAGACTTGATTCACACTGACCCTTTGGAGGGGGAAAGGGCCCCCTATGCACAGTGCAGTTCTGAGGATAGTGTATCCAGCATCCTATTAGCAGCCAAAAGCTCTAAGGCTGGGCTTCCGTGGTGGTCCAGTGGCTAAGACTCCACACTTCCACTGCAACGGCGTGGGTTCAGTCCCTGGTCGGGGAAGTTCCGCATGCTGAGGATGAGGCTTAGAGAAGGGCCAGGTGAAATAGGGCCAAGTAAAGGACAAGAGTAGTTTATTTGGTTTACTTATTAATTTCTCAGATAACTAACTTCTGTTGGTTTATTTATTAATTTTTCAGATTCTACTTTCCTTCCTCTTTCCCTGGAGAGTTAAGAGTTTTAACAGATATTTTTCATGCCCTTTGGAGCAAGACTGGGAGACCAGAGCAGGGAGGTGGGGATGGGGTTGGAGAAGGAAATATTAAAAAGTGAGACAAGGGAGTGCAAAGTGTTCTAAGAGAGATAGTAGTGACTGGCTCCACATGCCACTCCTACCTGCAGTGAGAAGGGCACTGCACTAAGTGGATTAATTTTTTAAAACTTTATCAATTTACTTTTTATACTTTATTTGGGTTTCCCTAACTGTGTCACCTCTGCTCTACTACTGGCAATTTTTTTTAAAATAAATTTATTTTACTTATTTATTTATTGGCTGTGTCAGGTCTTTGTTGCTGCACGTGGGCTTCGTCGCAGTGTGCCAGCTTCTCATTGTGGTGGCTTCTCTTGTTGCGGAGCGCGGGCTCTAGGCGCACGGGCTTCAGTAGTTGTGGCGTGTGGGCTCAGTAGTTGTGGCTCGCGGGCTGTAGAGCGCAGACTCAGTAGTTGTGGCTCGCGGGCTCTAGAGTGCAGGCTCAGTAGCTGTGGCTCACGGGCTTAGTTGCTCCGCGGCATGTGGGATCTTCCCGGACCAGGGCTTGAACCCATGTCCCCTGCATTGGCAGGCAGATTCTTAACCACTGCGCCACCAGGGAAGCCCTGTAATTTTTTTATAAGCTCCTCAATCTCTGAGTATCCCTCAACTCTCCCTCTTTGTTTTGGTCCCTCTCCCAGACCATCCATTCTCTAAGGGATAGTTTAGCCATGTCCATTAAAGGAGAAATGTTAGATGAGAGAAATGGTAATAATGGTTACTGTGTCTGTGTGGAGAGTTATCTTTGCACTCCCATGCCCCTGCATGCCCCATTCAGGGTACGTATTCCCACAGGATTGTTTTGTGGGTCACAAAGGAGACTTGTATGGGTCCAACCTCAGCCCCTTTCCTTGTTCCTAGCCTCCTTAGGAAGCTAGAATATACCATGAGCTCCCTCTCAGGAGGGAGGAAGCATATAGTTTAGTTAGGGTAGTAAGGATACAGATTTTGAGAGTTTTGGAAATTTTGGAAAAGAGGTCTATAATTACAACACTCACTGCATTCATTATTACTCACTTATTCTATTTTTTATTCTTTTATTCTCTTACAGTATGGCTTTCTCATTCTTTTGAAATTTCTTTAAAAAGAAACTGATGTGTGTTCACATTGAACATCCTCACCCCCATAGCTCTAATCTCAGGATGTACTTATATCTAAGTTTATGATTAATTTCTATCTCCCCCACCAGACTTAAACTTTCTGAGAGTGGAGATGATAATGTTTTCTTTTGATTAAGTATACCCTCACCTGTTGAGCACAGTGAGTTGGCTCAGAGTAGGTACTCAGTGGATATGTGTTGTATGAAAGCATCTGTCCATGCATTTCCCTTTCTTTTTTGTGTACAGTGCCAGGTCATGCTGGCCGACTGGTGTTTGGGATCTTGAATGGCAGAGGCTGTGTGATGATGCAGGGCAGGTTCCACATGTATGAAGGCTACCCGCTCTGGAAGGTAAATCAGGGACACAAACCTGATTGGGTCTGGACGAAGGGGGAGAGAGCTCTCCTATTTTATTACCTAACTACCCAGGCAAAGTAGATTTTTGGTCCCCTTCTTTCTCGTCTTTTATGCTGTATCATGTTTATCTGCATGGGTGGATTGGTGACATTTTAAAGAACACTCTCTGATCTTTTATCTTTTGCTTCTAAGGTGACATTCCCAGTGAGGGTTTTCCATCTTCTGGGTGTGGACACTCTAGTGGTCACCAATGCAGCTGGAGGGCTCAACCCCGAGTTTGAGGTTGGAGATATCATGCTGATCCGCGATCACATCAATCTACCTGGTTTCTGCGGTGAGAACCCTCTCAGAGGGCCCAATGATGAAAGGTAGCTATCCTGCTCCTTTTTGTATAGATGGGTAGGCTCTAAGGACTTGTCTGGGAGTTGGGAGAGAGCTTACTCTATTCCATTAATCTGAGATAATCCAGCCTGTGCCCTAGGTTTGGAGTTCGTTTCCCTGCCATGTCTGATGCCTACGACCGGGATATGAGGCAGAAGGCTCACAGTACCTGGAAACAAATGGGAGAGCAGAGAGAGTTACAGGAAGGAACCTACGTGATGGTGGCAGGCCCCAGCTTTGAGACTGTGGCAGAGTGTCGTCTGCTGCAGAAGCTGGGGGCAGATGCTGTTGGTGAGGAGGGGAACTTGGCTGGAGGCTTGAAGAGGGAGGGTTCTGGTAAAATAAGATGGAAAAGAAAAAAAGATTGTAGACCTAGATGATAAACTGAAAGAGGGCCTGACTTAAGGGAAGATTGAATCAAACTGACTTGAAAGGTGGTGGAAGGTTTGCATCGTAGCCATCAACTCACCACCCACCACCAAGGGCTCTAACCACTGTAATGCTAATGACCGGTGCATAATTTGATGACTGTTTCTGATTATTTTAACAAATATCATTATAGCCACCTTCTATACCCTTTGGCTGGAAGATAGAATTGCATCATTAGAACTGACTTTAGAATGACCACAAACAGAAATTTCTATTTATAAGAGATGTGCAAGGCCCTCTGAGGCCCGACTCTTTCAGGCAATACAGAACAGCCTAAGCTTGACACGAATTTAGCTGCTGCTTTGGATGTTTTCTTGATGCTAAATTGTCAACGAGGTGATTAATGGAGGTGAGGCTGAAGGGTGAGGAAAAGAGGCATTTGCGGATCCTGACAGTTGGTTTCCCTCTTTCTCCACATCAGGCATGAGCACAGTACCAGAAGTTATAGTTGCAAGGCACTGTGGACTTCGAGTCTTTGGCTTCTCCCTCATCACTAACAAGGTCATCTTGGATTATGAAAGCCAGGAGAAGGCCAATCACAAGGAAGTACTAGCGGCCGGGAAGCAAGTTGCGCAGAAATTGGAGCAATTTGTCTCCATTCTTATGGCTAGCATTCCACTGCCTGACAATGCCAGTTAACCAGCCCTGGAGTGGTCTGGCATCTCCCTTCTGGGATCCAAGGAGCTACTACCTACTTTGGCCTCTTGCTGGAGTCACGTGCCTCTGCCCTTAGGTAGCGGCAGAAAGGAGTGTCACCTGCCCTGCTTCTCCCACCAGACCTTTCTGATACAGAGTGCTCTTCTGCTCAGCTGTCATCACAAAATGATTTCCACCCCTATTCCTCTTCAAGAGCCCAAGCCCTACCACACATCCAGGGATTTGACTTGGGGCTGTCGAACTCAGCCTAGTAGCTACTGCTAGCTTTTTGAGATGATCCTCTTACATTCCTGGGGGCTCAGCTCTGCTCCTCAAAGCACTGGAGACCACACAAGGAACAGCCTCTTCCTTTTGGAGTTTTATACTATCATATTTTGAGAATAAAGAGAAAGATGAAATAATTTCTTTATTTTTGTGTAATTTGGGATAAGGGTGGGGCACAGGCCAAGACTGGCATGAAACCAATCATGAGACCACATGTCTTGTGGTTTGACTCTGCCTCTCGGACAGCTAAGAATTGAGGTAGATGGTATGTGAATGCAGGAGAGGATGGAGGAAAGGCAGAGAGGTGAAAGACAGTGTTAGAAGATAAGGAAGGACTGTACATGATGGCCACTTCCCTCAGATCAGCCTTGCCTCTGTCCTTTGGCTTTCTGGTTGTTTCTCTCTGTCAGCTCTCATGAATATCTGAATTCGTTCACTGATCTCAGCTTATGTTCCATAGTTGCCACATCCTTGGTAAGCCCTAATTGTATTTCTTGTTGGTTTCCTTCGATTCCCCCCCCACCGCCGCCGCTAACCTCTGCCATAGTTCGTGACACCCATACGTTCTGTCACTCCATTCCGACAGTGCAGTGGCAAATACCCCTTTCTCTGCTGCCGGCAGCTCCACTGCTGGTTAGCGTCCTGCCAGCCCCTGTGAAGTTGACTCATACTCTGGCCTCTTCTCTTGGAGCACTTCCTTGCCTCCTATTGCTTTCTTCCTGGGTGTTAGTTTTCCTTTTCACCATTCTTGGTCAGAACCTCCCTGTGACAGGAGCCTAGGCATTACCTTTTGTTGGCCCATTGCACTGCTGGCGCTTATCAACTTGCATTCAGCTGGCTGGCACGTTTGAAAATCATACTATCCCCACCCCCTCAGGCCTGTTTGCCTTTTGACAGTGGGTAGAGCTGGATGACTCTACAACAGTGGTAACATTTCAGTTAGTAGTATAACATGGAAGAGGTGGGATTCCCTGGTGGAGCAGTGGTTGAGAATCCGTCTGCCGATGTAGGGGACGCTGGTTCGTGCCCTAGTCCGGGAAGATCCCACGTGCCGCGGAGCGGCTGAGCCTGCGCGTCCGGAGCCTGTGCTCTGCAAGGGAGAGGCCACAACAGTGAGAGGCCCGCGTACTGCATAAAAAAAACAAACAAACATGGAAGAGGCATTTTGGCAGGAAAGCTTTCGAAAACTTTCAAATCATCCTTTGTTTGCTACCTGACCTACCTAGCTGAGCCCAGCACAAAGAAAAAGTATCCTGAAGTGGCCCTGTAACTACTCTTCTTTTCATTCGTTCTTTGTACCTTCATCCACCTCTAAAACCCTACCTGGCAATCTGCTAGCGTCTGTCATTTGTCTCTGAGAGAGCTGGTGTAGAGGGAAGGACTGTGCATACTTTAGATACATACACATCACAGTAACTTGTTCATCTGATGAGATGCTTATAGACATTTTTTAAATTTATTTTTTTAATTGAAACATAGTTGATGTACAATATTCTATGTTATAGATGTACAATATAGTGATTCACAGTTACATTTCTTTTTAATCAAGTTATTGAATATTTCTGTATAACACTCTTAGCCTAATAAAATGTTAAATTGAGAATATAAAAATGGTCTTTCCCTCTCAAGGGCCCTACAGTCTTAACAGATACACATTTGTAAAGCTATTGATTGTTCATATAAGGCAGTATAAAATAGGTACAAGTCACATGTTATGCGAGTCCAAAGGATGAACTGATTTTAAGTATACACTGGACTTTGAGATTGGTTATTGAGAGAAAGGTTGTTTAACTTTGAGCTTAGTCTTCAAGGATGAAAGGGAGGAAGGATTTCACATCAGGGTGAGCTGAAGCACTCACAATGTTTGTGGGTCATTGTCACATCAGGTGTGACTAGAACAGAAGACATGGAGACATAGCAGATGGGTACTTGGGGGTTAGAGGAGGGCTGCATTTGGTGCTTGGCTTTCTTACCCTGGATCTGCTTCTTGGTGAGATGGATCAGGAATCAGAATGGTGTCATCTGAAAAATATGTCCCAGAGAGACTTGAGTGGAATATTTAAGGGCATTTCTAGCTTTTTAGATTTAGAAGGTATCTTGTATTTCATAATAGAATACTAGATTAATGAAGAAGATTATGCATTTGATGTCCTAATTCAAGAGTCTAATTCCTTAGATCTAAGCACAAAAATTAGGACTCACCTACTTTATACAAGTATATATTACTATATTCATGTTAGGGCATTAAATATACCCCCATGGTGACAGAAAACAAAATTATATATTCTTTATAGTACAAAGTAAGCTATGACAAGGAAAGTAGCTACAGGCAAGTAATAGTCATTTAAAAAAATATATTTATTTATTTGTCTGCTCCGAGTCTTAGTTGCGGCACACGGGATATTTAGTTACGATGTGCGGGATCTCTAGTTACGGCATGCAGGATCTAGTTCCCTGACCAGGTAGCGAACCAGGCCCCCTGCGTTGGGAGCATGGAGTTAACCACTGGACCACGAAGGAAGTCCCTAGTCATTTAATTATAGATAATAATTATTAATTCTAAATTCACTAGAATTCTAGTTTCAAGGTGGGTATGGGCTGGGGAGGAAAAACATGACCACACAGTGTCTTCAATATTTTTAGAAAACAGCTTTACTGAGATATAATTCACGTAAAACAAAATTCATCCATTTAAAGTGTGTAATTCAAAGATTTTTAGTATGTTCACAGATAAGTACAATCAGTCGTCATCAGAGTCAATTTTAGAACACTTCCATCACCTCCAAAGGAAACCTATACCTTTTAGCTGTCACTCTACACTCCACCCCCACTCCCACCCTCCCTGGCCCCAAACAACCACTAATCTACTTTCTGCTCTGTAGAGTGAACTATTTTGGGCTTTCATATGAATAGAATCATATATGGAATGATGTGGACTTTGTGACTGGCTTCTTTCACTTAGCATAATGTTTTCAAGGTTCATCTAAGTTGTAACATGTATCAGTACTTCCTTCCTTTTTATAACCAAATAATATTCCCTTGTATGGCTACACCACATTTGGTTTATCAAGTGTTTTCAGTTTCAAAATGCCAACCAACCCAGCCCAAGATGAATGTATCAATTGAGGTGAGCAAAAGAATAAAAACACAAAGTCAGAGAAATAGATCTGGGGGGGGCGCCTACAGAAGGGTAGTTCTCGAAAAAAAAACTCTTCAGAGGGGCCTACAGAATGCCTAAAAAATGGGTTCAGTTTCTTGAGCCTCATCATATGTATCAAAACACACTTACCCCATCAAGTCATGTTCTCTTCCCTGACCCTATCATGGTCATCTCTACCTACATCAGTAATGTTACTAGGACTCCCCTGGTGGTACAGTGGTTAAGAATCTGCCTGCTAATGCAGGGGACACAGGTTCAAGCCCTGGTCTAGGAAGATCCCACATGCTGCACAGCAACTAAGTCCATGCGCCACAACTACTGAGTCTGCGCGCTAGAGCCCCCGAGCCACAACTACTGAGCTCACGTGCCACAGTTACTGAAGCCTATGCACCTAGAGCCCGTGCTCTGCAGCAAGGGAAGCCACCACAATGAGAAGCCTGCGCACCGCAACGAAAAGTAGCCTCTGCTCGCCACAACTAGAGAAAACCCGCGCACAGTAACAAAGACCCAACACAGCCAAAAATAAATAAGTAAATTTATTTTAAAAAAATAATGTTACTGGGCTTCCCTGGTGGCGCAGTGGTTGAGAGTCCGCCTGCCGATGCAGGGGACGTGGGTTCGTGCCCTGGTCCGGGAAGATCCCACATGCCGCGGAGCAGCTGCGCCCGTGAGCCATGGCCGCTGAGCCTGCGCGTCCGGAGCCTGTTGCTCCACAACGGGAGAGGCCACAACAGTGAGAGGCCCGCGTACCGCAAAAAAACAAATGTTACTAATCATGTATTTTGTATAGAACATTGTCTTAAAAACCATAATATAAATTGGTAGTAAGACAAAGTTCTTTCAGTCTAGACAGGGGACAGGATATATGCATAAAAAAGGAAAAACAAGGCTGAATTAGTGGTACCCTCTATGCCTACTTTTAGTCTTTTTGTGTGTTATATTGTCATTGTTTAGAAAAATTGTTTTTGAAAGAGGAATACAATAATGTGTGAAAAGTAGTACATGCTAAGTGCCAATGATAACGTGCTACAGAGGATGGGGAATGGGTAAAGGATTGGTAGGACTCAAGTTAGGCTTTATAGGAAAGAGAGGTGAGGAGGATATAGCTGAAAGCACTACATGCAGGCCAATTCAGGAATGTCTAATTTAACAGACTGGAAAGGTTAAAATGAAGAAAGCATGAATGCGAGCAGTTGGAGATAAGGTGGAGAGGGGCTAGATTGTTTAGAGCTCTGAACTCAGGCTAAGGAGTACGAACCTTATTCTCTAGGCAAGTGGCCAGCCATTGAAGGCTTTTTAACTAAAGACTGATGGGAAAATCACACTGTAGTATTTTGATGGACTAAAGCCTAACCAGAAGCGGGGAGGCTTCTGACTTCTTCGGTGGCGCAGTAGTTAAAAATCCACCTGCCAGGGCTTCCCTGGTGGCGTAGTGGTTAAGAATCCACCTGCCAATGCAGGGAACACGGGTTCGATCCCTGGCCCGGGAAGATCCCATATTCCGCGGAGCGGCTGGGCCCGTGAGCCATGGCTGCTGAGCTTGCGCGTCCAGAGCCTGTACTCCGCAACGGGAGAGGCCCGCGTACCACAGATAAAACAAAAAACATAAAGACAAGAGCGTAAGCAATTTAGAAATAAAAATATACACTTAAGTCAAATTAGTTTTCTCTTTTTTTTGGATTAAAATTTGAATAGGTGATATAATCACATAGTTAAAAAATTATGCCACAAAAAATGTATACAGTGAAAATATTCATCTCAGTTCTCTCCTCCATCTACCCTTCCTTCCCCACCCTACTAGGAATCACTTTTATTAGCTTCTTGTGCATTCTTCCAGGATTTATAAAAATATAAACAAATAAAAATACATATTTTTTCTCCTATTATTATACACAGAAGTTAGCATGTTATACTTCTTGTTCTACACCTTGCTATTTTATTTTACCTTAATGTATCTTGGAGATCTTTTCACATCTGTTAATTATTGTGCTTACTTGATGAATTAGGTCCATGCTGTCAAGAATACATGTCTGTCACTCAAATTTTTTAGAACCAAAGGAAGAGTATGCTTGGGGTTTTTTTGTTTTTTGTTTGGTTTTTTTTAGGTATTTCCCAGTCTGAGTTGATTACTATTACAAATAGATACGAAGAGTTGCTGCCCCTTTAAAACAAGAAGGTGAAGAAGAATGGAACTGTTCTTTCCGTGCTGTGCCTTGCATCTAAATTTGATCTGGCTTAGATTTGCATTGCTCTTTCTTGTAAATAGGCCTCTGTTTTTCATAATTACATTTTGTTTCTAAGGGACGCGATTTGAATAAACACTGGCTATCTGCCTTGTTTTTCTGTTATTGTAAATTTGGATTTTAATAAAAATGGAAAATTTCCTGTCTTTAATCTTTTTGCCAGACGTTTAGCTTTAGTCTAAATTAGATTTGAAATTGTTTGGTATTAATCTGCCTTTGTTCTCTTGTTTTGGGGTCAGAGAACTCCTCCACCCCTCCATTGGGTTTTCATTTTCACTTCCATTCTGAGTTTGTTCATTTAGGAGGCTTGCTTTAGCTCATTTGCAAATCACTTTTTTTCTTGTCCTCTTTCCCTTCTATTTTTTTTTTTTTTTTGCAGTACGCGGGCCTCTCACTGTTGTGGCCTTGCGGAGCACAGGCTCCGGACGTGCAGGCTCAGCGGCCATGGCTCACGGGCCCAGCTGCTCCATGGCATGTGGGATCTTCCCAGCCCAGGGCACGAACCCGTGTCCCCTGCATCGGCAGGCGGGCTCTCAACCACTGTGCCACCAGGGATGCCCCCTTCTCTCTTTTATTCATTTTTTAAAATACCATTTTGCTTGTCAGCCAGCTATTTGATATTAGTCTTTGTCTTTGCTTTTCCTATTTTATTTTGAGCGGTTTCTACTTGAGCTTTGGCTATAATTTTATAATAAAAGATTGGTAGGAATATAGTATGACTTTATATGTAGCCTGACGTGTTCTAGTTCTATCCAGTGTTCTTTTTTTTTTTTTTTTTTTTTGCAGTACGCGGGCCTCTCACTGTTGTGGCCTCTCCCGTTGCAGAGCACAGGCTCCAGACGCGCAGGCTCAGTGGCCATGGCTCACGGGCCCAGTGGCTCCGCGGCATGTGGGATCTTCCCGGACTGGGGCACGAACCTGTGTCCCCTGCATCGGCAGGCGGACTCTCAACCACTGCGCCACCAGGGAAGCCCTATCCAGTGTTCTTTTTACCCATCAAAGACTGTCCAGGTCAATTCCAGTTCACAGTATTAATCTCCACTGTTCCCTCCAAATAATACTGTAGAGCTACTACCATTGTTAATATCCTACCCATTCCATCAAATGAAGTGTGAAAATAATTTAATTGCCATCAAGGAATATAGTTGATATTTGGCACAGTGGTTGTTGTTTTTTTTAATAAATTTATTTTTTATTTATTTATGTTTGGCTGTGTTGGATCTTCGTTGCTACGTGCAGGCTTTCTCTAGTTGCGGCAAGTGGGGGCTACTCTTCATTGTGGTGCGCGGGCTTCTCATTGCAGTGGCTTCTCTTGCTGTGGATCATGGGCTCTAGGCTCGCAAGCTTCAGTAGTTGCAGCACGTGGACTCAATAGTTGTGGCTCACGGGGTTAGTTGCTCCACTGCATGTGGGATCTTCCTGGACCAGGGCTCGAACCCATGTCCCCTAGCACTGACAGTTGGATTTTTAACCACTGCACCACCATGGAAGCCCACAGTGGTTGTTTCTGATATACTTGTTTTGGAGGTGGGAAGGTTCTCACTCTGGAGTTTCACTGATACACCTGCAAGATCATGAATCTGGAGGGACAGAAGGAAGTCATTAGGTTTCCTTGGATGCTTGCTCCCCTAAATTACCCTCCTCCTTCACAAACAGATAGGAACCAATACTGTTTAAAAAAACAAATATGGAATTATGGTAAGGGTAATTTTGGATATGTTCCGCCATTCTGCCGTTCTTTATGGTGTCCAGCTTCTAAAATATTTCCTACCTACTGACTCGTTACTTCAGGATAGCTCTACGTTTGGTCTAAAGGCTTGTTAGCAGGACTCCCAAAGATCTAGAAAACTGATCCTTGGTAAGGTTACACAATACTGGATTCAGGAATGTTCTCAGACCAGAATATACTAGCCTGGAGAGTCTGAGAGAGGTGCCTTAGAGAACCAAACTGTACCCTGCAATAGGATTGTACATTGTATAAACCAGAAACTTGAGGTGCTTCTACCCAAGGAGGGGCTCTGGGCATATCCACACTTGCTTAGGTGTACAAGTGGACTAGACTGAGAAATACTGTTATATTTCCATAGAGTCTAATATGACTCTCACTTACTTAAAGTTTTCAGTAATAATACACCTTCTGGTGAAGGTGCTGGAGTCAAGATGTTTGTGCTTTTTTTTTTTTTCATTTTTATTGGAGTATAGTTGATTTACAATGTTGTGTTAATTTCAGGTGTCTAGCAAAGTGAATCAGTTATACATATACATATATCCACTGTTTTTTAGATTCTTTTCCCATACAGGCCATTACAGAGTATTGAGTAGAGTTCCCTGTGCTATATAGTAGGTACTTATTATCTATTTTATATATAGTAGTGTGTATATGTCAATCCCAGTCTCCCAATTTATCCCTCCCCACCCCCTTTCCCCCCTGGTAAGCATAAGTTTGTTTTCTAAGATGTCTGTACTTCTGTCTGAATTGAAACATTTATTCATCTCTCTGACTGAGCTGACTTTATTTTGTGCCCTTTGGATAAATAACCCTGTTTGATTATTCAAGTGATGTTTGTGTCAGGTCTTGTCATCAGCCTTTACCCAGTATTGACATTTTTCAACAAAGGTCACTCAGATAACTATAACATTTACTTGACAACACTGTATTGCATTGATATTTGTTCATTTTTTCCGCAATTATTTTGAACTATGTCCTTTTGATAATCAGATGTATTAAGGCTTATATAGAAATGCCAAGGGGTGTGTGTGTGTGTGTGTGTGTGTGTGTGTGTGTGTACATACATATGCATATACACATACATATATGTATGCTAACCCCCCAAATTATCAACTTATAAACTGTTGTCTGTCCATGAAAACTTGAGTGCACCTCTCCAGGCTGCTGCGCAGAGAGAAAGATAAACGTGAAGAGGGTATGTTTATCCATTTACTAACAAATGTTCTAGAGACTGGGGAAACAGAGAAGAACAAGACAATGTTCTTGCCTTCAAGGAGTTTATATTTAACTCAGGAGTCAGATAACAAATAAATACAAATGTAAAAAAAAAATCTAAGGTAACAATAAGTGTTAAGAAAAAATAATCAAAGTAAGGGGATGGAAAGTAATAGAGGAAGGAAAGGCAAGTTAAAACTACAGTGAGATACCATTTCACACTCACTATTATGTCTATGATAGATGAGACAGACATTAACAAGTGTTGGCAGGATACAGAGAAACAAGAACCCTCATACATTACTGCTGGGAATGTAAAATGGTGTAGCCACTTTGGATAAACACTTTGACAGTTTCTCAAAATATTAAAACCACTATGTGACCCAGCAATTCCACTTCTAGGTATCTACTCAAGAGAAATAAAAACACAACCACACAAAGACTTAACACATAAATGTTTACAGCAACATTTACTAATAATGGAAACTGGAAACAACTGGTGAATGGATAAAACGTATGGCCATACCATGGAATACTTTTCAACAATAAAAAGGAACAAACTGTAGACACATGCTGCATCATGGATGAGCTTCAAAAACATGCTGAGTAAGACAATTC
Organism: Monodon monoceros; assembly: GCF_005190385.1. Lineage (NCBI taxonomy): Eukaryota > Metazoa > Chordata > Mammalia > Artiodactyla > Monodontidae > Monodon > Monodon monoceros. The sequence continues at coordinate 98,858,535 of NW_021703778.1, forward strand.
AGATACAAAAGAACATGTATCCTATGATTCTGTTTATATGAAATATCCAGAAAAGACAAACTTATAGAGACAGAAAGTAGATTAATGGTTTCCTGGGGCTCAGAGTAGAAAAGGAGATTAATGTAAATGGGCATAAGCGATCTTATTCAGGGGGTAAAAATGTTCCAAACCTGATTTATGGTTGTGGTCACACGACTGAGTAAAGTTACTAAAAATCATCGAATTGTACGCTTGAAATGGGTGAATTTTATGACATGTAAAATATACCTCATTAAGGCTATTAAACAAAAGAGGGAATTTCTTGGTGGCCCAGTGCTTAGGTTTCCATGCTTTCACTGCCAAGGGCCCAGGTTCAATCCCTGGTCGGGAACTAAGATCCTGCAAGCCGCACAGCATGGCCAAGGGGAAAGAAAAAAGGGAGAGAGAGAGAAAGTAATAAAGAAGCAAGAGATTTCTCGAATAGGTTAGTGCTGGAAAGGCCTCCCTGAGGAGCTGGCATTTGAATAGACACCTGAGTAGAGGAGGGAGTGAGCAATGGAATGACTAGGGAAGAGTGTTCAAGCAGCTAGCATGAAGGTTCTGAGGGAACTTAGCAATTTAGCAGCAGCAAGAAGGCCAATATTATTAGAGTGAACAATGGAAATAATGGTGGGAGACAAAGTTGGAGATGTGGGCAGGTGTTGTAGGTCATGGTAAGAAGTTTGGATTTTATTTTGAGCATGAAAGGATTTTTAAAACTGATTTACCCTAAACAACACAACCACAACAAACAACTCAACTGCCTATTTTGTAGAAAATCCACGGTATGGAGTAAAAATTGAAGTAGGGTGATCAGATAAGAAACCACTGTGGTAGACCAGGTTAAAAGTTGGTTTGCATCAGTGATGGTGAAGGAGGTGGTAAGATGAGGTCAGAATTTGGAGATATTTTGAAGATAGAGCAGACAAGAATTTCTGATAGATTGGAAAAAAGTATGAGAAGAAAAGAAGAATCAAGAATTGTTCCTAAATTTTTGCCCCAATAGGTGAGGTGAATGGAGCTGCCATTTACTGAGATGAGACGCTTAGGGAGGAGCAGTTTGCTTTTATAGCTGATAAGTTTTAAAAGTCTAGACCTCCAGGTGGACACGTGGGGTATGCAGTTGGATAAATGAGTCTGGAATCAAAGAGAGGAGATTTAAGCTAGGTACATAAATTTGGAAGTCATTAGTATATAGATGGCATTAAAGCAAATGATCTAAATGATATTATCTAGGGGACAGAAATCAGGATGTAGGGAATGATTCAGCAAAGGAATTTGAGAATGACCCATTAGTGAGGTAGGAGGAAAATCAGAAAATAGGATGTCTTGGAGGACAAGTGAAGAGAGCAGTCAAAGTCACTCACTGCTTACCTTGACATGTAGTCTTGAAACCATGCACCTCAGATTGGGACTTGAACCCACGCAGCCGGGACTCGAACCCAGCCAAAACCCACAGTCTTCCAACTGAGATCACACACCTGGTTTTAGGACTTAATGAAGCTCAGGTTCTTGATGTCTCATGGCAGAAAGAATTCAGTGAGAGACAAAGTGATAGGTAAGAAGTGGATTTATTTAGAGAAAAACACACTCCACAGACAGCGTGTGGGCCATCCCAGAAGGTGAGAAAGGCACCAGGGTATGTGATTGTCAGTTTTTATAGGAGTGGGTAATTTCATAGGCTAATGAGTGGGAGGAGTATTCCAGCTATTTTGGGAAGGGACGGGGATTTCCAGGAATTGGGCCACCGCACAATTTTTGATCCTTATGGTCGGCCTTGGAACTGTCATGGCGCCTGTGGATGTGTCATTTAGCTTGCTGATGTGTTACAGTGAGCATATACTGAGGCTCAAGGTCTAGTGGAAGTCAACTTGTCCACCATCTTGGACTCATTTGGTTCTAATCCATTTATATCCTGTCCTCAGGCTATGTCATTCTTTCAAATGTTGTGCCCTGCCCCCTCCCCTCCTGTTTCAGTCTTAGTGGAGCAACAAGAACGACACTGATGCCAAGCAGGACCCTGTGGGGCTCCTGGGCACAAAAGCCTTTCTGTGACCCCCACTTCTTTTTGTTTGTTTGTTGGCCACACCTCGTGGCATGAGGGATCTTAGTTCCCGGACCGGGGATCAAACCTGTGTCCCCTGAAGTGGAAGCACGGAGTCCTAACCACTGAACCGCCATGGAATTCCCCTCCGCCCCCACTTCTTGGTTAGAGGAAATAGGCTTCTTTCAGACTCCATGACCTTCTCTGAGTTCCAATGGGCGGGTTCAAACAGATGCTAATTAGGGAAGGGAAGGGATGCAGAGACAAGGGAGGAAGAGGCAAGAAACAATAGCGCAACCTTGGGGCAGAGTCCTGGTTCCAGCCCTCAAGGGATATGCATAACAATATCTTTGAGCTGTTTTGCAGATACTGAAACCCCCACCAGGTAGGAGAAGTTAACTGTATGCTGTCCACCAGCGCGTAGACTGGTTGGAACCCGAAGGTTGATGATGCTGACTCCCACTTACCTCACCACCAACCAATCAGAAGAATGTCCACTAGCTGATCACGCCCTCTGTGAACCATTACTATAAAACTCCTCACTACCCCCTTCAGGTTGCCTCAAAACACAATTGTGAGGGCATTAACCCTCTGTGGTCCCCTTTGCCTTGCAAAGCAATAAAGCTATTCTTTTCTACTGCATCCAAAACTTTGTCTCCGAGATTTAATTCGGTGTCGGGGTACAGAGGCCTGATTCAGCTTCAACACCTTGATTAGACTGGACACCAGAAAGAATGAGAGATGAGGAAGTAGAGACAGCATGTACAAATAACTCATTTGAGAAATTTTGCTACATAGGGGAGTAGTGGTTGGAGGAAAGATGTGAGGTCTAAGAAAGAGGCTTAAAAAAATTTTTTTTTTAAATTTTTTAACGATGGGAGACACCTTGAAACAGAGAGGCCCCAAATGGGACTTGCATATGATATGAGGGAGGAGACAAGATGGTTTGTACTATTGACTGGGAATTAAATGGGACCTTTAACTGATTATCCATGCAGTACCCGTTTATCGTATAGTTACAACTGCGCCGTGCGATAGGGACTCTTGATAGTGAAAAGAAATGAGTCCACACTGATAGCTTGGACTTTGACTTGGTAGCTGTCCATAAGAGGGCAGCAGAGAAAGAGCCCTGCAAGGTTGTCCCTGCAGGGTAATATTACATACTTTTCAAAGATATTAGAGGGAACTGAGCCCTTCCTTCCCAGAACCTCAATGCTAAAATTCAGCTTGGAGGCCCCAAAGCCTCCAGACTTTGGGACATTCTCAGATAGTGTGGCCAGGCTTTGAGATCTGGAGGTAAGGAAGCAGGTAAGGAAGCAATTGTAAAGTTGATTGAATGTGGAGGAATGGCCAGTACGGAGGGAAGTTACAGCTATTTTGTGGAAGCATCCTTAAAAAGAATGAGGCTAGACCATTGTTAGTATAAATAAACTGATTCTGGGGGAGTATTCACTGCCACAATCATTCCAAAGGACCCATTGAGGCTGAATCTCAAAGTGTGTGGCCAAAGTTTACAAAAAAAAAAGCCAAAAAAAGTCAAGTAGAGAAGGATTTAATCTGTAAGGGGAAGCGGGTGGGGAGAGAGGAAGACACTCCTGCTGTGACTGGATCTTTAATGTGAATAACCATAGCATGTAACATGTACAAAGTGCTTTACAATCTACAAAAGATTTTACATTCTTTGTCCTTTTTAGTTTTGATATTTATGGAGACTATTGAGTATCATTAATATTATTCTCATTTTCATTTTTCAGATGAAAAAAGAGAGGCTTAGAGAAAGGTCACCTGACTTTTCCACCATCACACAGCAAAGGAATGACTAAGCTAAGACTCATATTCACAACTTTTGTCTCCAAATCTTTGAATCTACAGAGAGTGATGTGGGTGGGTACTGTGTGGAAACACATCACATGTTTGGGCTGAAAATGAAGGTCTGATGGAGTTATGCTTGGTGGCAAATTGGAGATGAAACGGAGTAGTGAGGAACTGTCTTCTGTCGTTTTAAAGGATTGTTGATGTAAAAGAAGAATCAAAATTATTTTGTGCAATTTTGGTGAGTTAAGATTAGACCGGAAGAGAGGTTCCACTCAATTTGTGAAGAGCTCGACAAAAAAGAAATTGTTAAGTTCTTCAAGTGTGGAAACAGGGGCTAGATGAATATTTGGCAAAGCCATAGAGAGAAATCTTTGACCTTACAACCTCTAAAATTCTATGCAAATCAAGTACCTTGAAACATTAGGACTTGTTTGGAAAAGCCTGAATAACGATGATACTCTTCCCCAACACTAAAAATCAAGTAGCTTGAAACATCAAGACTTGTTTGCAAAAGCCTGATTAGCAAAGGTACAGTTCCCCAACACTTAAGTTATATGGAAGGAAGATTAGATGTTACACTGTACATTCATGTTGCAATAATTATATGTTTATGCAAGTCCACTTCTTCTTGAAGAAGGTAAGAGGTGAGGAGTTGGGAGGCTAGATTAGGAAGAGTTGGGAGCTGTGACTGATTCCAGACCAAATTGGAAGCAATTCACTGCTTCATCAGACAGGAAACTCAGCAGTTGAGAAATCTTTAGCAGCACACCTGGAGGAATTCACCAGGGGACTGAGGCAGTAACTCCGAAAGGATAGGTGGTGGAAGAGTTACACAGGAACTTTGAGGAGGGAGTGATTTATGGGCGGAAGCCTTGCCAGAAGTGCAGTCAGTGGTGAAGAAAGCCATTTGTTCCGGGAGAGCAGTTTAGAAGGAGTATGTTTTGTGTGGGCAGTAGTTCATGAGGGAAGTGTTTGTGGGGAATGGAGATATGGGGCTAGTGATATGCATGAAAGCACTTGTTGAGAAATGTGGTTTGTAGGGGGCTTGCATTGCTGGGGCCGTGAGGCTGGCGGGTGTTTTGTGCAGAAAGAGGCCACAGGGGCAAAAAAAAAGAGTCCCCACTGTGGCCTTTAAAAAATATGTGCATATACATATTTAAAAGTTGAAATAAAGATATTATATGATTACAAAAACAATACAGTTCAGTAGAACAACTGGACTATATAAAGAAAAAAAAAAAGAACCCCTATATCACCTCAGCCAAGATAAGCACTGTTAGCAGTTTGGTGCACTTACTATGGATTTTAAATTTTTTTGGAAAAAAATTTTTCAAGTATAGTTGATTTACAATATTGTGTTAGTTTCAGGTATACAGTAAAGTGATTTGGTTATACGTATACATACGTATATATCTATACCTTTTTTAAAAAAATTCTTTTCCATTATAGCTTATTACAAGATATTGAATATAGATCCCCGTGCTATATAGTAAATCCATGTTGTTAATTTTGGAAATTTTTAATGTTCATTTTCTCCCCAACTGTATACTTTGAAAATCTTCAAGCCTATAGAAAAGTGGAAAGAATAGTGCAATGAACACTAGTATACCTTCTACCTGTCGACTAAAAAAATATATTCACAACCTACAAGTTGAGAGTTATGTTTTATTTGGTGGGAATTTTTAGGACTTCAAGCCCAGAAGGCAGCATCTCAAGTAACCCTGAGAGAACTGCTCCAAGGAGGCAAGGGTGGGGAGCCAGGATACATAGGAGTTTTGCAACAAAGGGCAGGTAGTCTGAACGTCAAAAGATTATTGTTAATTAAAAAAACACAGATATGTCAAGTTAAGGAATTTAGCGCTTTTCTGTGTATGAGAAGATGCAAGAATCTGGGCTCACTAAAGTCATTTCTTTGATATGCACCTCAGCTATCTGGGGCCAGTATCCTGTGTTTTCATGTCCTGAGTTTCCTCAGGGTTAACCGGGGCTGCTGGTGGCTGCTAGATGGCAGGTATTCTTTCCCTTCCTGAGTTCCCTCAGGGCTCACCAGCTCACCATCTGCTGTGACTGCAATTGCTGATGACTGTGACATCCTTCGTTTACTGATATGGCAGGCAATATTTCATTTATCACACTTAATTCATCAATTGTTAACTTTTAGCCACATATACACTTCCTTTTTTTTCTGAGCCATTTGAAAGTAAATTGTTGCAGACATCATGTCAGTTCATTTTTTTAAAAAAAATATTCATTTATTTAGGCTGCGCTGGGTCTTAGTTGCGGCGTGCGGGATCTTTAGTTGTGGTGCGCAGGATCTTTAGTTGTGGCGTGCATGTGGGATCTAGCTCCCCAACCAGGGATCGAACCCAGGCCCCCTTGATCTGTAACCTGTCATTTAGGAGCATCATGCTCATAGGACTGGCTTACCCATCTGCTGATCTTACCAGAGTATATGAGGAGTTCCTGGGGAAAAAAGCCTGTGTTTCTTTTTTTTTTTTTTTTTAAGCCTGTGTTTCTTGAACTGATAGTTGCCCTGATGATCGTCATTACCTGACCAGAGCACAAGACACAGTTTCATGAAGAGAAAGCAAACCCCTTTACCCTGAAATTTTAGCTGAGTTGTTCTCCCATGGGATAATTCTTTGTGCAGGGAAAATATCTGATTTGCAATTTGAAGGGCACCTGTGATTACTTTGTTGGCTCAGGCTTTTTTGTTTATTTGTTTGTTTTTGGCTAGAGTTGTTGGTTGTCCTTTCAAGAATGTTCCTAGGTATAAGAAGGTAAACATGGAGGTCTGTGAGATAATTTTAACATTTCAGAAAGTTTTTTATTTTTATTTTTTGCCTGTGTTGGGTCTTCGTTGTGGTGCGCGGGCTTCTCATTGCGGTGGCTTCTCTTGTTGCGGAGCACAGGCTCTAGGTATTCGGGCTTCAGTAGTTGAGGCACGGGGGCTCAGTAGTTGTGGCTCGCGGGCTATAGAGCGCAGGCTTAGTAGTTGTGGTGCATGGGCTTAGTTGCTCCACGGCATGTGGGATCTTCCCGGACCAGGACTCGAACCCATGTCCCCTTCATTGGCAGGCAGATTCTTAGCCACTGCACCATCAGGGAAGCCCCATTTCAGAAATCTTAATGAAGACCACAAATTTACTCTAAATAAGACTGCAACATGCTAACTAAAACTAAGTTTATCTGAATGGTAGCAATCCATTATGACAACCCTGGTTATCCCATTCTTATCAAAGATTTTGGCAAGGTTTTTTTTATTTTTTATTAATACAAATGGAAAAATTACATTGTGGTGATTCATAAGTATAACAGCAGACTTTTCTTAAAACTTGAAATTTTTAGTGCCATCTGAGAATTAAATCTGGTTAGATCAGCAGTTGGTAAATAGTAGCCACTGTGGACAAAAAACATCACTTGCCATTCCAGTAAACAAGAAACGTTGCCCACCACCAAGCCGTTAGTCAGTGCTGCTGCCCTGACAGTACGCCCTGACTGTACACCCTGTGGGAATTCAAGATGGAAAAAAACAGGATACTGGCCCTAGACAGTTAAAGATGCATATCTAAGGAACTATTTCAGTGAGCCCCAGACTCTTGTATTTTCCCATACATAGAAAAGAACTAAAATCATTAACTTGAGATGTCTGTTTTTTGCGATTAGCAGTAATCTTTTGATGTCCAACTACATTTTTTTTTCAGCAAACACTCCTATATATCCTGGCTCCTCCCTTACTTCTTTTATTTTTTAAAATTTATTTATTTAATTTATTCATTTTTGGCTGCGTTGGGTCTTCGTTGCTGCACGCAGGCTTTCTCTAGTTGTGGTGAGCGGGGGCTACTCTTCGTTGCGGTGTGCAGGCTTCTCACTGCAGTGGCTTCTCTTGTTGTGGAGCACGGGCTCTAGGCATGCAGGCTTCAGTAGTTGTGGCACACAGGCTCAGTAGTTGTGGCTCACAGGCTCAGTAGGTGTGGCGCACGGGCTTAGTTGCTCCGCGACATGTGGGATCTTCCCGGACCAGGGCTCGAACCCGTGTCCCCTGCATTGGCAGGTGGATTCCCAACCACTGCACCACCACAGAAGCCCCCTCCCTTACGTCTTGGGAACAGCTCCTCAGAGCTATCTGAGAGGCTGTCTCCTGGGATATAGTCCTCAGTAGGGTCACTGAATAAAACATAACACGAAAATTTTAGCTTGTGTGTTTTTCTTCAGTTGACACCATTTGTAAAATCAAACCACTGAAATTCCAAATTTATTAGTGGAGTGGGGGGTGACCACTAAGAACCCACAGATTCCAGTTTGGGGACCAAATTGTAGACTTAGGGAAGTACAGCGATTTTAGCATCCTCACAGCTAAAATACAATCAATCAAAGTGTATCTTGCCTTTTTTCTCTTACCTAAATTTGATTTGTGTTGTCATTTATTGTAGATAGTTTTACAACCTGCCTTTAATCCTACCTTGGAATAGGTGGAGTATAAATGAATACAAACCAACAAGCATGCTAATGTATGTTAAGGAGGAGCTTGGGAAGCTTGGAGATTAGAAAGGGAAATTCTAAATTTTGGGAATTGAGTCCTTGTAAGCCACCACTGCTCAGGGGCAAGACGCTGGCTCAGTCCTTAATTCTGAGTCAGAAATGTTTCCCCACCCTCGTTCTGGCGTGAATAAACCTCAACGCTACTCACCTCTCCTGCTCACCAAGCAAATATCTCCTCACGGTTTTCTCTCCCACTTACGTCAGGGAGAAAATATTGGGGCAGGTTTATTTTTCACTGTTCACATTTTCATTGTAGCTCTTGCTTATGGTTTTATTTTGGGAGAGGTTGGTGTGAGTCAATCCAGACAAAATCAAACGTGGACCTGTGAGTTGAGGACGGACCCAGTGTGGCTTGGGTCATTGTGCTGACTCCACCACTTGAAGCCGTGCCTGTGTGGCCATCTGGCTTTGCTGGATGCTTTTGTTATCTCACCTCAGTCTAAGCAAGAGAATCATTGTAGCTTAACAAATGTAGGTTATCAGGAACCAAGAGGTCTGGGAATAATAAAATTGCCTTTGGTAATTAAAGATTAGAAGTCACCAGGTTTTTTTGTTTGTTTGTTTGGTTTTGGTTTTGGCTGTACCACACAGCTTGCAGGATCTTAGTTCCCCAACCAGGGTTTGAACTCCTGCCCCTGGCAGTGGAAGCACAGAGTCTTAACCACTGAACCCTTAACCACTGGACCACCAGGGAAGTCCTAGAAGCCATCAGTTTAACTGGTATATCTTCTTTTGACTTCAGAGGCTTTTTGCCACTTGAATTAAATGTGGTTCCACTAAAACTTGTTTGATGACTGCCTCAAGTTGAAATACCACACAGTGACAATTATTTGAAGTTTGGTCCTTTCCCTGTGAATTTTACTGCTTCGGTGTTTTGTTCTAAAAGAGTTGTGTTACAATGACCTTTCAGCCATTTTACAAATGGTCATCTTCCACTCCAAGAGACACACACTCACACACTCACACATTTCTTTACTAGTGTTCTTTCTTTCTCACTCTTAGTGTCTAGTACCGTTATGCACCTCAGGAATTGCCAAGAATCCCTCGCTGACCTGACCATCTATCTCCATACTTCTTCCTGTTCATACTAGAACTTCCAAAACATAGACTTAGTCAGACCGATCCAAGTTCAAATGCTGCCCTTGTCATTTACTAGCTCTATGATCCTGGGTATTTTACTAAGGTTCCTAATGCTTTGTTTTCACATTTGTAAAATGGGAATATAGTATCAGTTACCTCACAGTATTAGGTGAGATACTGTAAATAAAGTGCTTAAGACAATTCCCTGGCACTTAATCAGCACTTTATAAATGCTAGCTATTATTTCTTTTCATCTCCTAGTGGCAAGGCGTCCCATTATAGGAAATCACACTAAGTTGATATTGACTTTATTTTTTTTAATTTTTAAATTAATTTTGATTGGAGTATAGTTGATTTACAATGTTGTGTTAGCTAAGTTGATATTGACTTTAAACCCAATTAAATGTGTCAACCTTTTGGGGGGATCATTTCATTTAAAAAAAGAAAGGGCAGGGAAAGATGAACGTCATTCGGTGATTTTTATCCTGTTTTCACAAATAAGGCTGGCTCTATGTGCAGCCATGGAGATCTTGAGATGATCTGAAGGAAAGTTTGTAGTTTAATACAAGTGAGCAACATCTGTTCTTTCTCTCTTTTTTTCTTTTTAAATTTATTTATTTTATTTATTTATTATTTTTGGCTGCGTTGGGTCTTGGTTGCTGTGCGCGGTCTCTAGAGAGCAGGCTCAGCAGTTGTGGCGCACGGGCCCAGTTGCTCCACGGCATGTGGGATCCTCCCGGACCAGGGCTCAAACCTGTGTCCCCTGCATTGTCAGGCGGATTCTCAACCACTGAGCCACCAGGGAAGCCCTCTGTTCTTTCTCTTGCTTTCTTTCTTCCAGGACTCCACTTGCTCCAGATTCCCTGCAGTGTCAGCGCTGTGGTAGAAAATGACAAATAGAGGGCACAGTGCTTCCCACCTTCGTCCGTCCTGTCTCTCCCGTGGTCTCTAGCAGTGATTCCACTGGTTCAGCCCACCTACATCTTACCCCTTCCCTGCCCTACCCTCAGACCTTAGAGCATTCCATTCCTATTCTACTCACGGAGATATCTGGTCACTGCCCAGTCTCAGATCTGACTTGGCTCAGCCAAAGGCTCATGTGTAGGGTGAGGCTTGCCAGCACTCAGGGCTAACACAAAGCCTCTTGAGCACTTCCTCCTAAAGCTCACTTTTCCCTGAAACCTCTGATGTTTTGCATATCTTATTCCTGAACAGTCAGCTAGGGAAAGCAGAAGTAAGTCAGGGAGTAGTTTGAACTACTACGTACAAAAATCCCAAAACAAAGCAGAAAAACTACCTGAGCTCACTCATCCCTCACCTCCTTCCACACAGAGCTCCCAGACTTCCTTTTTGTACTTTCCTTCCCCTTCAAGGGGATTTTTAAAAACTTTTTATTATGAATAATATTCAGACATGCCCTGAAGTAGAAAGAAGAGTATGATTAGTTTCCAAGTGCCTACCACATGCAACTCCAACAATAATCAAAGTTTTGCCTATCGTGCTTCGTTTCTCCTTCTTATTTTATTATTTTTATCTGTGCTCATTTATTCCTAGAGTATTTTTAAGCTAATTATGAGTTTATTTTATTTTATTTTTTTTTGCTGTCCCACGCAGCATGTGGGATCTTTGTTCCCTCAGCACGGATCGAATCCGCGCTCCGTGCATTGGAAGCGCAGCGTCTTAACCACTGGGCAGCCAGGAAGTCCTGATGAGTTTATTTCTAACGACTCTCCTTCTCCCTGAGTTAAAGCTGGGGTTTGGGTGGAGGGAACCAAGTGTGGTGGGTTCGACTCCTCACCCTGCCTCCCTAGCTCTCCTCACTGCCTCACAGGTGCGAATACAGTTTCATAAACTGATATTGATTTTTCTAATAAATAATGTTAGTTACCTTCTTTATGCCAGACACTGGGCTAGGCACTGAGAATAGAAGAGCGATAGGTTAAGAAACTCTCAGTTCGGCGAGAAAGAAAAAAAGCAAAGGGGCAAGGCTCTTTGTTTGGCCCGATTATTCATGCAGGTGCAGCAAGGTTAATTTACCGTATAGGCTCCTTAAATCTTCTTTGTAAATCTAGAGCCATATTCATTGATAAGGCCACAAAAGTAACTTCTTTCTGGGAGTTTCCTTAAGGAATCTCAGATTGTACTGTTGAAAGCCTCTATCATTTGCTATCTTGAGTTTGGAGAAACCAAGCCCAAGAAACTCTTTCCACCAGATTTCACCTACAGTACATATAAATTTGGGTGAATCCCTTTTTTCTCAAGGTTCTTACAATTTCTTAAAGTTCCTGGCCTGCCAGGAAGTGATCTTCCTTATCTCCTGCAAACCTACAATCCAGTAAGCCAGGTCCTGAGATGTTTTCCTGAGAAGACTTTGTAAGTATTGATTCATCATATTAGATTTAAAAAGCATCATTCTCAAAAATGATATCTGGGCAAGGCCTTGGTTGCATAACTGATTTTTCCATTATATGTTAGTAAAAGGAGGGCAGGTTCTTACTGAACTTATGCAAATAGCTATATTGCCATGAAAAGTACGGAGATTTGGTAAAGTTATGGGTCAAATGTGTGGGTCAGTGAGAATCAAATATCATCTTTAAATGTTTATTTCAGTTAAAAAAGCAGAGTCTAGGGACTTCCCTGGCGGTCCAGTGGTTAAGACTCCATGCTTCCATCGCAGCGGGGCATGGGTTCCATCCCTGGTGTGGGACGTGAGATCATCCCTGGTCCGGGAAGTGAGATCCCATATGCTGTGTGGTGTAGCCAAAAAAAAAAAAAAAAAAAAAAAAGAACAAAACAGAGTCTAGTAATTTGTTATGGATTACAGAGAGTTTAAGAAGAAAGAAAAAGGCCATATTTATATATTCAGAATAGAACATTAAAACAGCATTAGCATTAAGGCAGAACATTAAAACAATATTCCTAACAAATAACCACAAATGTTCCTTATTAGTTCATTCAGTCTTATGCAACAAATTCTTGTTCTGCTGGATTTTAAGTCAGCAGTCTCAGAAGCTGTCTGCTTTTGACTAAAAAGAGTTTTAGAAATCCTGACTCAGTCCACTGGTTTGGTATGAAAGATGTCTAAGTTATGTCAATTCAAAAGCCAGTACAGCTGTCCCTTGGTATCCGCAGGGGATTTGTTCCAGAACCCCTGGGAATATCAAAATCCAGGGATGCTCAAGTCCCTTGTATGCGTAGAATGGCGCAGTACAATTGGCCTTCTGTATTCTCGGGTTCCACGCTCGAGGATATGGAGGGTACACTGTACTTAAGAGAGTTTATGCTTTAAAGTGTCAATGGCTTGAAGTATCTGGTCCAGTTCTTTTTATTATTTTATTTTTTTTTTTGCGGTACGCGGGCCTCTCACTGTTGTGGCCTCTCCCGTTGCGGAGCACAGGCTCCAGACGCGCAGGCTCAGCGGCCATGGCTCACGGGCCCAGCCGCTCCGCGGCATGTGGGATCCTCCCGGACCGGGGCACGAACCCGTGTCCCCTGCATCGGCAGGCGAACTCTCAACCACTGCGCCTCCAGGGAAGGCCGATGGTCTCTTTTTTTAATTGAAGATACAAATTCTGGCCTGTAGTTTATAGGGGAGGCTTCAGGCAAGCATTAGAGTAAAACAAAAACTATCTGAAGGTAACAGGGCCTTAAAATGCCTGTGATTACTTTGTAGCTGATAATTTTCATACTAAGAATAGTATAACTTCAGGGAAATTTGTTTGCTTCTTTGGCATGCAAAACCAGGTAATAAAGTCATATCAAAAATTTTTCTAGACAAAATGTCTCTAAAGATAGTTGTTAAGCCTATTTCAAAGAAGTCAGTGAATGTTTTGATTGATAAAAACGGATGAACATAATTTTTATAGAGAATACAACCCAGAATATCAGTGAGCTGCATATTTCCTAGCAAAGGTGTAGGCTGTGAGAAGACAGAGAACTTGGATAGAGGAGTCGAAGGTTGGATGTGATTTGGGGGAGCTCCTTCTTTAGACTTTGTTGGTTCTGAAAGTTCCCGTTGCATCAGAGTAAGGTGGCTGTGGTCACTTTCATTGATCATATGTTATTAACGAAACTCCTCCAATGTCACAGAGCTGCCCAAATCACTCATTTAGAAAGAACAAGACATAACACCCCCATAGGGTCATCTACCAGTTAGACCCAGGGCTACGCAGGACCTGAAAAGGTAAAAGCCTGAATCAGGAGAACTGCAGTGATTAGACAGGGGATGAAAAGATTATGAGAGGGAAAGATCTGGCTGAGGTTAGCAGGGCTGGGTTCTACAGATTGTGAGCCAGTCTGTGTATTACATTTTACAAATGTGATTTGTTACGATTCTCAATAATAACTGAAAATACCCATCTTATATATATGCAAGATTGTTTTGGGCATCAATGGTAACCGATTGTTCTCTAGATCCATAAGGAAATGACTTTAACTGGAACAAACTATCAGGGGCAAGGTGGATAGTGTAAGAGAAGGAACAATCCGTGGGAGTAGGTAGATCAGGATTCCATTCTTGTCCTGCCACCCATTAGCTCTGTGTCCTCAGTTTGATTTTAAAAAAGGAGAAATAATTCTAGTGCTTCTTACTTCGTGTAGAAGTCGTAAGGGTCATATGAGGTCATTTCTGAGAAAATGCACCAAAATGCAAAGCCATCTATTTAGGTCCCTAGAAAACCTAAACACCACCTTTGCATGGATTGGAAGAAAAGCCCCTTGCTCTGGGGGAAATCAGCTCTGTGCCAGTTTGTACAGTTTGCTGAGCAGAGCACGAATTAGGTTTTACTCTCTACTTGTCCCCTTGGCTGGGGGAGCAGAGCATAACCTTTAGAACGGTTTCTGTAAGAACTACACTACATAATATCATAAGGAAGCATTCACTAGCAGGATATTTGCCGAATACCCTTAATAGACTAGACCTTATTGTGTTCAGTGGGTCACGGTAAACTGATGCTAAGTTCTGTACACAATTGAGCGCTCTGGGATCTAACAATGGTCAGTGTTTAGATATCAGGTCATCTCAAATAATGTGTCCAGCTTTGAAAAAAATGACCGCCCTCATCCCTGGACTTTTGTGTTATCTGGAGGGCATGTGAGTGATAAAAACCCTGGGAAAAAAGCTTATTTGGGACCCAAGCAGAGTTGGATTCCTTATTAGTAAGACATTGTTCAGCATTCTTACCCTTCTTTTGTTTCTATGTCTCCTATCCTAAGAAACTCCGCGCAGCTGGAGAGCTTCCAGCCCAAGGCTGACCTGGATTCTCATATCCAGTCAGCTGTAACAAGCAGTAACATTTGCTACTGCAGAATGAGGGAAAAGTTCTCCCGTCCATAGTGTAACAGGGCCACTGACCATTACTAATTCTTTTAAACCAGTGGTTCTCAACCATGTGACTAGATTCAATCTTTTATAGCAAACATGTTGTATGTCCCTTTTACTATCCTGTAGGGTAAGTCATAGATAAAATAACACATTTATACTCGTAAACCCAGGCAATGCATCTTCAGAGTCTAAGCACTCAGAATCATTGTTTTAACAATTCTTTCCTTGCTCTCCTGCCTTATCAGGTTGTCCTCTCTATTTGATCTTTATTATCAGTAAACCAGCTGTTATTTTTCCCATCTTAAAAAAAAAAAAAAGTAAAACACCAACCTTTCCTTGACACTCAGTCTTCTCCAGTCTTGTGACTTTATATACCTAGTCCTATGCTGATGTCTCCTAAATTTATATCTGCAGCTCAGACTCCTTTGAACTTGACTCCTGTATTCACTATGTTCAACTGCCGTTTGACACCCTGAAGTGTGATTTTAATAGACATGTTGAACTTAGCATCAACACAGGGTTGGGTGGTATGGGAGGAGACTGCAAGGATGTACACCAAAATGTAAATGACAGTCTTGATGAGGATCTTGTGTGTGTGTTTCTCTTTATTATTATGTAAAACTATCTTTTTTTTTTTTTTTTTTTGCGGTATGCAGGCCTCTCACTGTTGTGGCCTCTCCCATTGCGGAGCACAGGCTCTGGACGCGCAGGCTCAGCGGCCATGGCTCACGGGCCCAGCCGCTCCGCTGCATGTGGGATCTTCCTGGACCGGGGCACGAACCCATGTCTCCTGCATTGGCAGGTGGACTCTCAACCACTGGGCCACCAGGGAAGCCCTACATCTTACCTATATATAGTGTAATATCAAAACCAAGAAATTGACATTAGCATAATGTGTGTGTGTGTGTGTGTGTGTGTGTGTGTGTGTGTGTGTGTAGTTCTGTGTCATCTTATTTCATGTATAGATTCATGTAACCACCACTGCAATCAAGATCCAGAACTATTTCAACACTATAAAGGTCTGCCTTGTAGTACAACTTTATAGTCACATCTGTATTCCTATCCTACCATCCTAACCCCTGGCAAACATTACTATGTTCTCCATGTTATATAAATGGAATTATACAATAATGACCATTTAATAGTATTAGTTTTCCACTCAGAATAATGCCCTTGAGCTCTGCGCAGGTTGTCAGGTGTATAGATATTCCATGGGATACAAGCACCACAGTTTGTTCAGTCCTTCACCTCTTGAAAGATAATTGAGCTATTTCTAGTTTTTGGCTAATCTGAACAAAACTGCTGTGAACATTCATGTACAGGTTTTGTGTGGACCTATGTTTTTGTTTCTCTGGGATAAGTGCCCAAGAGTGCAATTGCTGGGTTGTATAATTATATGCTTAATATTTTAAGAATATGCCAAACTGTTTTCCAGTGTCACTGTATCATTTTAAATTCCCACCAGCAGTGTATGAGAGATCCAGTTCCTCTGCATCCTTATCGGTGTTTGGTATTGTCACTACTTCCATGTGTGTGTGTGCGCGTGCGCGCGTTTATTGAAGCATAGTTGATTTACAATGTGCCAATCTCTGCTGTACAGCAGAGTGACTCAGTTATACCCATATAGACATTCTTTTTTTAAAAAAATTCTCTTCCATTATGGTTTATCACAGGATATTGAGTATAGTTCCCTGTGCTATATAGTAGGACCACGTTGTTACTACTTTTTAATTTTAGCCATTCTGATGTGGCTCCCAGGAGCTCTTTCTCTGCAGTCCTGTCCCCTCTGGTACTCTGCAGTGAACTCTAGTTGCCTTGGTTTCCTTGCACTTCCATCTCCTCAACTCAGAGAGACTGATAGACCCTGCCTGGGTTCCCCTCTCTGTGCCAAGTGGCCTAGAAACTCCCTGCAGGGAGAAAGCTCATCCCGTTTGTTTCCCGTCTCTCAGTGATCACTGCCCTTCATTACTTGCTGTCCAATGTCTTGAAAATCTATTGTTCCATATCATTGGCTCATTTGTTCTAAGAGTTTCAGGCAAAATCCAATCATTGCTATTCCACAGTGGAAGTCCATAATTTAGATTAATTTACAATGAGAAATAGCTCTTATACTTAGAATCTAGGTCTCAGATGGATTCATGGTCAATTTTCTAATCAGAGTATCTGTTCTATCTCTATCCCTCTATATGTATCTACTCACTATCTATCTATCTAGTATAAATTTTGCTTAACTACATGTCAAGAGTTCTAACATTAGAACTGCCATTACTTATTTGTAGCATCTGAGACATTAACTATTTCAAGTCACTTTCTTTATTTGTAAAATGAAGCATATATGAGCCTTAATTCCTTGAGATTCTAGGATATTGTTTGACTTCTTCTAGGAGAAATAGTGAGTAAAGTTGGTAGCTGTAGTCCTTAGTATGCGATCTCTTTTTAAAATTTGTTTATTTATTTATTTATTTTGCGGTACGCGGACCTCTCACTGTTGTGGCCTCTCCCGTTGCGGAGCACAGGCTCCGGACGCGCAGGCTCAGCGGCCATGGCTCACGGGCCCAGCCGCTCTGCGGCATGTGGGATCTTCCCGGACCGGGGCACGAACCCGTGTTCCCTGCGTCGGCAGGCGGACTCTCAACCACTGCGCCACCTGGGAAGCCCTATCTCTTTTTTTTTAAATTGAAGTATAACTGGTGTACAATCTTATATAAGTTACAGGTGTACAATATAGTAATTCACTATTTTGAAAGGTTACACCCATTTATAGTTATCATAAAACATTGGCCATATTCCCTGTGTTGTATTTACAATATACCCTTGAAGCTTATTTTATACATAATAGTTTGTGTCTCTTAATCCTGCCCCTCCCCCATTCCCTCTCCCCTCTGGTAACCACTAGTTTGTTCTCTACATCTGTGAGTCTGTTTCTTTTTGTTATATTCACTGGTTTGTTGTATTTTGAGATTCCACATATAAGTGATATCATTTAGTATGCTATTTCTAAACAGGAAAATGGCATTGATCAGGTAATAAGCATGTGTTGGTAATTGTTACATAATATTAATAGCAATAACAACAATAGCTAATACATTTATCCTTTCGCATGCAGTGCGTTATATAATATTCACAACATCCCTATGAAGTAAGAGGTAGTATTATTCAAATCCAGAAGATGAGAAAACTGTAGCCTAGAAAATGAAAAAAACAAGAATAAAAACCTGTCCACTTTAAAGGTTCTACTTAGACCACAGACCTAGGTCCTTTCTTCATTTTTAATCAAGGGTTAATTTCAAACAATTCCTAATAGTAACCAGTTATAAAGAAGCAGTTGGTGTGTATAGTTGGATATATTATCCCTGCTGACTCCAGACAGCTACTGGGTTCAGCAGAGGCCCCTTTACTCTGCCTTCTTTTTGCGTACAGACCTTGTCAGAATGAATGCGCAGAATGGACACCAAAGAGGGATAGCAGGAGCAAATTGTGAGGGTGAAATGCAGTAAATGCCCAGCATGAAATAAGTGCTCAATAACGGTTAGTTGTTGTTATTATTATTATTGTAAATCATCCACACCAACACTGTAGAAGTCAGCCTGATTGACTTTGCAGATCACGGAAGCTGTTCGCAGACCACCATTTGAAAACTTCTGCCTGAATGACAAAGCAAATCATCCTCCTAAAGGTCCCTGTTTAGGTCTAGAGAGGGTTTTCATACTGCTTTAATAATCTCCAGGGTGCTTTAAAAATATTATCTCATGGTATCACTTTCAGCTAAAGAAGTGAGTACAAGCAGCATTATAACCTCCTGATTTTACTCACCTGGGCTATAGGGACTGAGCACTGTTTGGGATATTCTCTCTCTTTTTTAAAAAAAATTTATTTATTTTATTTATTGATTTTTGGCTGTGTTGGGTCATCAATGCTGTGCACGGGCTTTCTTTATTTGTGGTGAGCGGGGGCTACTCTTTGTTGCCGTGCTCTGGCTTATCATTGCGGTGGCTTCTCTTATTGCAGAGCATGGGCTCTAGGCACTCGGGCTTCAGTAGTTGTGGCTCGCGGGCTCTAGAGCACAGGCTCAGTAGTGTGGTGCACTGGCTTAGTTGCTCCGCAGCATGTGGGATCCTCCCAGACCAGGGATTGAACCCGTGTCCCCTTCATTGGCAAGCGGATTCTTAACCACTGCACCACCAGGGAAGTCCCCGATATTCTCTTATTTAGGACTAAATTATCAGGTTTCCAAAACCTGATATGCAGTTATTGGCTGAGGGTTGGAAAGAGGGAGTGGAGAATGGAGGGCTGGGTAAAGATAGGTAAAGATATGTAAAAATTCATCATTGACTCAAATACGCCAAATCTTCTGATGAAGCCATGACACAGTTCTAAAATGCGAAAAGCAAAATAACCGTGTTGGAGGGATGACATAAATACAGGCCAAAGAGCTTGACATTTCAGAAGTGACGGGGAAAGTTTAAAGGAAGCACATGTGGAGAATATAAGGAAATGACCTTGAAATTTATGGGCAAGGTCAGGCTGCTATAAACCACAGGATAGTGGGTGTAACTCAGGAGTGGAACAATTGACTGGGAAAAAAACCCGTCTGCAGTTTCCCAGACTGGAAACATTTCCTGTCTTGGATGTCTGGATCTGTTTCAATGTCCAAGTAGCCTTACTTCAAAGTGCTCATGGGAGCAGAAAAGACAATTGGCTGAGTGTGTTTATTCAGAGCTGGGGAGGGAGAGTGGGAGTGGGAATGGGCTTAGGAAGTAAGTCTGGGTTTAAGAGCACACAGAGCACAAGGGGATAACCATTTTTCTGCAGACCAGCATCCAGGGCACTTCTCAGAGAGAAGGAAAACCTGGGAGGGAAGAACCTGGAAAACAGGACACAGGCGTCTTTGAAGTTATTTAGGTATGTAGGTAAGTCACAGTGGTGTTTGGTGCTCCAGGGAACGACATGGGAAATTCTCTTTTTTAAAAATTAAAAAAATTTGAGGGAATCCCCCGGTAGTCCAGTGGATAGGACTCCGTGCTTTCACTGCAGAGGGCCCGGGTTCAATCCCTGGTGGGGGAACTAAGATCCCGCAAGCTGTACAGAGCGGCCAAAAAAAAATTTTTTTTTCTGAAATATTTTCAACTTTAAAGAAACGTTACCACATTAATACAAAGAACTCCTAAATATCCTTTATCCAGTCACAATATTTAAAAATTTTCTTTCCCTTATTAAAAAAATTTTTCTTTCTCTGTAAATACACATGTACATACATACATATGATCTATATCTATCTATCTATCTATCTATATATTTTTTGGCTGTGCTGCCCAGCTTGTGGGATTTTAGTTCTCCCCACCAGGGATTGAACCCAGGCCCTTGGCAGTGAGAGTGTGGAGTCCTAACCACTGGACCGCCAGGGAATTCCCCATATGATCTTTATTTTGAACCTTGGAGAGTAAGTCGTCTAATCATGCCCCTTTGCACCTTAATATTTCAGGGTTCTTTTTCTAAGAACAAAGATATTCTCTTAAACAATTGTAGCACAAATTTCAAATTCCCTATATCAAACACTGACATAACATTCCTATCTACTCCATCGACAATATTCTCATATTATCAATTGTCTCAAAAATGTTCTTTATAGCAATATTCTTTTCTGGTAGGGAAGGTCTCTCTTTGATAGGGGCAT
Source organism: Monodon monoceros (assembly GCF_005190385.1). Classification (NCBI taxonomy): domain Eukaryota; kingdom Metazoa; phylum Chordata; class Mammalia; order Artiodactyla; family Monodontidae; genus Monodon; species Monodon monoceros. The sequence continues at coordinate 98,879,031 of NW_021703778.1, forward strand.
GAGGCTGGCATTGCAGGACAAAGATGCATGCTCTTTCCCTCAGTTTCCTTAGGATCTTTACTAGTAGGGGAACCCTTGCAGGTCAGTTGTTTGGTTTTCTTTGGTTTCATTCTTGTTCCATGTCCTCCCTAAGAGTACAAAAACTAATCAGCAGGAATTACCCGAGTGTTAAGAGATCTATAGTAGTAGAAGGGATCTGGCACGACAAGATGTAGTTTTAGCAAGGTGAAATTGGGCATCCTCCCACGTCTCCCTCCCCCCGCCAGCCTCAGCTTAAGAGTGAGAATGGACTATAATACTTTTCTTATTCCTTTTGATCTTTTTTGGGGAGGGTGGGTAACAGGGAGAATAATAAATACTTGAATGAGCAAAAATTAATTTGGGGAAAAAATAGGGAGATGATCTCCTATGGTAATTCTAATCCTTTACTGAGAATAAGACTTTCTATAAGAATTTCTCTCAAGGGAAGTGTGACACTGTACTTGTTTGTACTCTTACCCATTCTTTTTGGTGATTTAGAACTAATTTCTGTTTAAGAATCAATTGATGTCAACTTTCCCCACTGATACCCCATATGTGAACCAGTTGCAGAACTGCTTCCCTGGTCATCTTCCAGTTCTGTAGAATCCACACATTATGCCACAGCAACAGGGAATGTGGTGGGAGGGACAGGAGAAATGGGAAAAGAGTGAGAAGGGATCTCTGTCTTGGGTGGGGAATGGGGTAATGTGGAGAAGGGAGAGGAGACCCCAAAGACTATGCTGTTGGGGTTTAGGGGAATCTACGATCTCTACTGGAGCCAAGTTTCATTTCAAAGTCAGTCCTCTGTTTCCCTCCTCCCCTCCAGGCAAAATGAAGCTGACTCTGGTGCAGATCTTTTTCATAATGTTGCTGCTCCTGCTGGGCCTGGGGGTAGGCCTGGGGTTGGGACTTCAGATGGCCGCAGCAGTCCTGGAGGAAAGTGATCAGCTACTGAATGAGTTTCAGTCCAGTGACTCACATGACAAGGCTGAAGCCACTAGGGAGGGAGCGGGCACCCTTCGAAGCATAGAAACCCTTAGCAACAAAGAAGTGGTGCAACTGGAAGAGACCATCGTCAGTGAAGATGAAGTTGGAGGAAACAAGATGCTCAGAGCTGAGGCTCTCTTTCAGAGCAACAAAGACTATCTGAGGTCTGACCTGATGGACAGGGAATGCAATGCCCTGATGGCGCAGAAGACGAAGCCACACAACCACACATGCATACCCCGGTACACATTCATCCATGAGGAACTAGAGGCAGTCAAAGCTGTCTGTAAGAGTCCTGTTGTTGCCTGTGACCTCAAGGGAGGCAAGTGTCACAAAAGCTCCCGTCCTTTTGATTTGACATTCTGCAAGTTATCCAAACCAGGCCAAGTCACTCCTCACTGTAATTACATAACTTTCATTCTTGAAAAGTACATTTTTATATCCTGTAGTGACATGAAAGTCCAGGTAACATCTGGACCATGAAGTAAGTTCTCTTCTGCACCTTCTCATCTTTGTCTTCCTTTCCACTTCCCCTTTTTCATGCTGTTTTTGTCCTTAGGTATTCTGCAAAAAAGGTTCTGGGAAGAGAGGCTGGCCTATTCTTTATCCTATTTGAAAATATAAATCTTCTTTGCCCTAGGGGTTCACCCAACCTGCATTTTTTTCCTGGGATTAGAGGTGGTAGAATAGGGTGATGATGTCCAATCTCTGTAGGTTCTCTGTCTCTTAGAGTCTATCTCTTGCCCTGGAAAGAGATAAGTGAAGAACTGCTCTAGTCTCTCCTATGATCCTGGTTATCAGTCTGTTCCCTGGTCTGGAGGCCTTTAGGTGTGGATTACAAGAGTTTAATGCATCCTTTATCCACGTCCTTCCCTGCTACCCACGATGAACCTCTATGGCAATCACATAAGCCTCCTGGGCTTTCCATGTAGCACTTCTCTGCTACAGATGTAAATTAAAGTGATTCTAACTGTGACTGCGTCTGGAGAACCATGTGGATCAGGTTTCTTTTCCCGAACCCCTGGCTGTAGGGGTCTGCAGGTACGGTGCCATGGTGGTGCAGACTGAGATAAAACATGTCCTGGGGCAAAGACAGCACTCATTTTCTTGACCCTTCTCAACCCTTTTCTTTTTCCTCTCATTTTTTTTACTACCTGCCATTTTTTTTTTTACATCTTTATTGGAGTATAATTGCTTTACAATGGTGTGTTAGTTTCTGCTTTATAACAAAGTGAATCACTTACACATATACATATGTTCCCATATCCCTTCCCTCTTGCATCTCCCTTCCTCCCACCCTCCCTATCCCACCCCTCTAGGTGGTCACAAAGCACCGAGCTGATCTCCCTGTGCTATGCGGCTGCTTCCCACTAGCTATCTATTTTACATTTGGTAGTGTATATATGTCCATGCCACGCTCTCACTTTGTCACAGCTTACCCTTCCCGCTCCCCATATCCTCAAGTCCATTCTCTAGGAGGTCTGTGTCTTTATTCCTGTCTTACCCCTAGGTTCTTCATGACATTTTTTTTTCTTAAATTCCATATATATGTGTTAGCATATGGTATTTGTCTCTCTCTTTCTGACTTACTTCACTCTGTATGACAGACTCTAGGTCTATCCACCTCATTACAAATAGCTCTATTTCGTTTCTTTTTATGGCTGAGTAATATTCCACTGTATATATGTGCCACATCTTCTTTATCCATTCATCCGATGATGGACACTTAGGTTGTTTCCATCTCCGGGCTATTGTAAATAGAGCTGCAATGAACATTTTGGTACATGACTGTTTCTGAATTATGGTTCTCTCAGGGTATATGCCCAGTAGTGGGATTGCTGGGTCATATGGTAGTTCTATTTGTAGTTTTTTAAGGAACCTCCATACTATTCTCCATAGTGGCTGTACCAATTCACATTCCCACCAGCAGTGCAAGAGTTTTCCCTTTTCTCCACACCCTCTCCAGCATTTATTGTTTCTAGATTTTTTTTTTTTTACATCTTTATTCTACCTGCCATTTTGATCTTCTTTTCCCTCCCTTTGTTTCTCCCCCACCCTGCCTCTTTCTCCTGGTCTCCTTTTCCTCTTCTCTTTGGGATCTCCCTGTTCTTTCTCTGAATCCTTTTAGATATTCATTCAGCCAACACTGATCTCTTATGCCATGCCAGGTAAGAAGATGTTGGTCCTATAAAGAGTTTGGCATAGGGGGTTAGAGCGAGGGTGGGTCAAGAGAGTGATGGAGAGAGAGAAACAGAGAACTATTTTTAAAAATTATGTCCAGGGCTTCCCTGGTGGCGCAGTGGTTGAGAGTCCACCTGCCGATGCAGGGGACGAGGGTTCGTGCCCCGGTCCGGGAAGATCCCACATGCCGCGGAGCGGCTGGGCCCGTGAGCCATGGCCGCTGAGCCTGCGCGTCAGGAGCCTGTGCTCTGCAACGGGAGAGGCCACGACAGTGAGAGGCCCGCGTACCGCAAAAAAAAAAAAAAAATTATGTCCAATAAGTAGAATAATGGTCACATAAGGTGCTCAATAGATGTAGAATGAGTGGGATTGGAGGGAATTTTATTCTCACTCAGCACGTCTTTTCTTCTTTTGCTCTGAAAAACAAGAAAGTTAGTGAAAAAATATTTTCAGCAGAAAAGGGATTGGATCTACTCAAAGAGGAGAAAAGCTATGGGGTTGAATAAATAGAAGATGCTAAGTGGTTTTGCTCAGCCAATTTTCTCTGAATTCAAATCTATCAAGAAATAGTTTCGTTAGACATGCACGGGCACAGGAAGGGATCATAGAAAATGGCAATAAGGATTCACTATGAGACTTGATTTTGAGATTTCCTCTTCCTAGGGTTTTTGCCTATTTCAATCTCCTTGACAGTAATACACTCAAGAGTCAGGGACATCCATAAATGGGACACTGGAGGAAGGAAAGGTTTGGCTTACTCTGACCTGGCTTTTACCTTCCTGTTCTTTCTTCATTTAGCTCCAGATCTCCCTTACCCTTCCTGTTCTTGCAGGCAGGCAACCACTTAAATGCTTTGCCTCTAGTCTCCCCTCAGACTTCCCTGTTTCAACATTTCCCTCCATACCTTTGACTCACCTCTCCCGGCAATGACCTTTTAGGAACAGTGTTGCTGGGCGGGAAGTGTGTCTGCATCTGTGGGCTGCCCTGACATTTTAGAGGTGGGTGGAGGAGTGGCAGGAGATGAGGCCCTGGACAAGGAAGATTCCTACTCTTCTTTTTTTTTTTTTTTTTTTTTTTTGTGGTACGCAGGCCTCTCACTGTTGTGGCCTCTCCCGTTGCGGAGCACTGGCTCCGGACACGCAGGCTCAGCGGCCATGGCTCACGGGCCCAGCCGTTCCGTGACATGTGGGATCTTCCCGGACCGGGGCACGAACCTGTGTCCCCTGCATCGGCAGGCGGACTCTCAACCACTGTGCCACCAGGGAAGACCCCTACTCTTCTTGATGGGAGAATCCCTTTCGGAAGAAATAGACAAAAGACGATCTAAGACAAGGGAGAAAAAAAGAAGTGAGGTGTGAGAGAGGAAAGAAGAGTGGGTGTCAGAGAAAATCAGTGTGTTAAGAATTTGTCCAGTATGTAACCCAAAGGCATTGAAGATTGGGAATGTGATGGGAAAGGTTCCAAGTTTGACTTCTTAACCAAAAGACAGAGGATCCATTGTGCGGGGCAAACTATTAGGAGACTGGAATTAGCAAGGAATGGAAGCCCATGTGCTTTCATTCACAGATAACCTCTTATAGGTTCCCACCAGCTTCTCTCATTTAGGGTTCCCACACTCCAACAAGTTCTGCTATCGCCCTCATCTGGTCTCCACTTTGGACAAATCTCAGTGGTCAGGCTTTTATCTGACTGTGAAAACTATCTCAGGAAAGCAATTTACAAAGCACTGTACGGGCTCCTAGTGGCTCAAGCAGGAAAACACAGCTTGGTAGGTGTAATGGGTTGACAAGAAGTGGGAACTTCACTCAAAAGGGATAGAAAATTAACTCATTATAGCTCAAATGATGCCTGATTCATAAAACTTTCACCAACTCTTTTAATTCCAGTAAAATCCCCCTCTTTGCACTTCCAGTGTATATGCTTAGTCCATACAGCAGGTCCTCAGTCCTCTACCCAGTGTTCCTAAATCCCCAAAACTCCGAAAACTGAAAGATTTTCTTTCAAAGTGGCTCCCAAGCTCAGTGAGATGCAAAATCGGGCTGAATTGACTATGCAAGTCTATTTATTATCTTTATTTATGCTATATGACTATTATACATTTCACTGAAGAAATATCAATATGTCTGATTATGAATACTGCCTCAGATAAACTCTTCTAGGGATGCATAAACATCACATACACTTATACAATGTTGCTTTTTAAAATCCTAAAAATTCTGTTTCAAAATGCATTGGCCCTAATGGTTTCAGGTAAGGGATTGAGATCTATATATACTATTTAATTAACCCTTAATTTATTTGAATATATAATATGACCTCAGTGAGAACATAGTATTTTTTTTTTTTTTGGCTGTGTTGGGTCTTAGAAAGTCCCCCTCTGGTGTCTGGGACTGACTGAGGCCAGCAGTGCCATCTGGGTTGGGTACCCTGAGCTTGAACTGGGACTCCTCTGGGCCTGAGTCCTATTTCTCCCCTCAGGTCACGGCTCCCCTACACCATGCGTAGGGCCAACAAGCTGCCCCCCAAAAGTTCTGAGACTTGCACCTATGGGGTTGTCCTAGGACCCTGAAGCCAGGCCCTGTTTCCACGAGGGTGACCTGGCAAGCGGTGGTCCCCTCTGGCTGGTGTGGTATGTCTTTTGTGGGATCACACAGCAGTGGGTCACCAGAATGGTGCTGATAAACTGATTTTGCGTGACTCAAACATATCCTGGACACAGAATAAATTTAGGACTCTGGATCACCAATGGTCACTACTCACCCTTGGACTTGAGTGCATATGTAGGAGGCTTTCACCCACCCATGTTCCTATTGCTCTGCTACTTCTGGTCAATAGCACTTGAGGGTGGCAGGGACAACAGCATGTGTCCCTCACCCTGGGAGCTTCCCACTGCTGGCACCCAGGGTGGACCCCACCCCTTTGCAGCCTCCACACCATGTGGAGGTATAGTGGGCTGCTCCTGTTTCCTGTAAAGACTTTTGAGACCATTGCTCTGCAGTGTCAATGGGGCACTTCAGATCAATGCCCTCTCTTGCCTCTGATTGACAGGTGATGACACGCTTTCTTAATCTGTGCAAGATGAAGGCTAGTCATTCCTTGTGTGAATGGGATTGCTCTTTTGCTCTGCCCATGTACCCCCTGCCTATATTCCTGGATGGTGGCAATGTGTGTAAGACAGGAGTGTAGTGTGGTCAGTTATGAAAGAAGTGGCATTCTAGGAAGGCGGTGATTATGGCTTAAAGAATTCAAGAGAATTGTACACCTGAAACTAATATAATATTGTAAGTCAATTATGCTTCAATTAGGAAAAAGAACAGAAAAGAAAAAAAAGAAAACTTTAGAAACTCTCAAGTCAGTTCTCAAAAAAAAAAAAGAGTTCAGGAGAAGATATAGTTGGAAGATGTGTTGTTTTATGTTTATACTACAAAACTCTAAATGGCAAATTTCACACGGTCACAAATTATCATTCTCATTTTCCTGTGTACTCTGGGTGCTATGGTCTGAATATGTATCCCCTCCAAAATCACATGTTGGAATCCTAACGCCCAACGTGATGGTGTGAGACAGTGGGACCTCTGGGAGGGAATTAGGTCATGGAGCCCTTATGAATGGGGTTAATGCTTCTGCAGAAGAGATCCCCCAGAGCTCCCTTGCCACTTCTGCCCTGTGAGGACCCTACCTGACCATGCTGGCACCCTGATCTGGACTTTCAGCCTCCAGAACTGTGAGAAATACATTTTTATTGTTTGTAAGATACCCAGTCTGTGGTATTTTGTTCTAAAAATATGGGCTGGGCTAAGTAAGACACTGCTTGTGTTTGTGGTCATTATCAACAATGTACAGTAACAAAGTAACCTTTGAGAGAGTCATTGGAAGCTGGTATTCACAGGCAGCACAATGGATGATTCAGGGCCATGAGTCACGATACAGCTGGCACGAAATAAATGGCACTAGGAAACTGCAGAAACAAGAACATCTATATGGGTCCTATCAGACCGGTTTACCTTTTTCATGTGGTGGGAGATAATGAAATTATCCAGGAATAATACATCTGACAATAAAGAACATGAAGAAATGGATCCTAGATCTAACAGGAAGAGATGGTGCCCAGACAACACAGAAAATCTACATGTGCACTGATTGGATAATAACCAAATATGTGAGTATCTGTCCTCTGCCCATAATTCTAAATCTTCAGCAATAAGTCCCTATACTTCACTTGGGCCTATGATTTTTATAATATATTTTAAAATCAAATTGTTTATATAGATAAGGGCCGCTTTCCCCATCCCTCCCTGGAGAAGAAAAAAAAAAATTGGCCAGGGACACACACTCCTTAGAGGCAGCTCAGCTTGTGGTCAAATCCAGGGTAATGTCTCTGTATCATGCCCTTGTCAGGCTCTTGATTTGAACTCTCCCCCTCAGATCCCTCTAGAGCTCACTCTTGTAGGCAAAGTGGACTGAGCTGGCCCTCTCCACCCCTTCTCTTTCCCAAGGTGGCAAAGTTATATCATCTGGCAGAGACTCATTCCTGGTGGAATGAAAAGGGACTCCAAGGGACAGAGTTGTTGTTATTTAGGCAGTACTTGGACTTAGCATGTAATCTGTTGATGATGTTCCTTCCTCTGAACCTTGGATCCTACCCATAGGCCTGCCCTCTCCTCTTTGCATTTATAGACTGGACTTCAGTCAGTTTCTAGAAAGTGATTCTAAGGACAGAGATGCCACCTCCAGGAGCAGCTGGGCTGGCTCTTTAGTAGAATTAATGATTCAGAAGCCAGGTAATAGTTGGATTTAAAGGAAGAATTTGGGAAAAGAGGAAGAAGGCTAAGCAGAAGGAATATTGAGGGAAATGTGAGTGCACACGTCAAGGCATCGTGGCCCTTTACCCACTTATATATGATTTCAGGAGGCCCTGGGATATCCCACTGTTTGAAAATGTCAGCTCTCTAGTATTAGCACGAAGCTAATGTTTGGAATTATATCTGTATAAACTTATTGTGTATCCCTATACACAGCATGTAAAATTTTTAACTTCAAAGAATGGGTGAGATTTTCAGCACCTTTATAAGGTGACAAGAAAAGCAGAAGGCAAAACAGTACTTGTTCTATGAATGCTTTTGCAGGAGTTTGGCAGTGTGCTAGTCACCGGTTGTTAAAACCAGTAACAAAAAGACAAAAAAACTAAAATCAGGCATTGTATCTGCCATGGTAACACATCCACAGACGAGGCCTATAGGGGATAGGATAGGAAGAGAGAAGGTGACATGATTAAATCTAGCACTAGGCATTGCCCTGGAAAGCTGGCCTGGCTAAGGACCAATGTAGAGCAAACAACTGCATTAGGAGACTATTTCCAAGGGGAGGAAAAGGCTGTCCAAATGGTCAATGGATAAAGATAGATATTTTTACCAGGAAGGTGCAGCCATCTCCCAGCTTCTGTGAGTGTTACCTGCCAAGAATTCACAGGTGCACTTCTCTGGAAGAGAAGGAAATGTATTGAAGAAAATATGGTAGAAGGGGGTTATAAATATGGAAAAAGCGTTACATAATCTGACCCAGAATTAGTCAGTAGAAGCCCTTCTAATCTGGCTTCTGTGTGCTTTTGACATGTTCCCATCATTCTTTAGACACTTCCTTGCTTTGAGAAACAGCAAGATGGTCTAAGCTCATCTTGTATTTTCCTTGCCCTGGGACCAGTCATTTCTCTAAAGAAACATGGTTGTTTTAGTGGAAAACAGTATTTTAAAACCAAGATCGGATGCTAGGTGTGTGTGTTCATTTTTGTGGCGAGAGAGTTGGTCCCTCAGAGGGCAGAGCTTGGGAATACAGCAAAAAGATGCAATTACACACCCACCCCCCCCCACCCCCACATATTTACATGCATTTTATTTATGTATTTACATTGAAAACCATGATTCACATCAATATCTCCAATTCCAATCCAACCCCATAGGCTCATATTAGTTTTCTCCCTTTCCATATTTATATCTCCATTTCCATATTTATAAACCCCCCTCTACCATATTTTCTTTAATATATTTACTTATTTGATCAATCTCCATGTATGTAACTAAATCTTCTGTTTCTGCCACTGTCCCCCCTTCCATATAGATGCACTTTGCCCTCTCTGACTCTGACACTCTGTGACAGGCTGTCCCCCTACATGGATGCTCCCCATTTGGGTTTTCATACCCCACACCAGGTTCCCCTCTGAGTGGGATACCTCCTCTCCTTGCTCAGGCTGACGCTCCATGCTGGATTTCTCCCCCTCATGCCTCACCTCTACTCTCCCTCACCCCCCATATGGACGCCCTTTTCTCTTTTCTTGGCCTTTGGCTTCCTATTCCCCATGCCAGGCTGACCCTCCTTTTCAATGCACACCAGGTTTTGCCCCATTTAATGGCTTCAGGACTAAATTGTTTAGGAAGGGAAGAAAGGGAAAAGAATGGAAGGGAATAAGAAAGAAACAAAATGGAAGGCCAGGGGAAATAAGCCAATGAAAGGGAAGAGGTGTTATATCTTTTGAAAATTAAAATTATATATTAGCAGTTTCTGTACTTTAAAGTTTTACTAGCTATATATTATTCTATTTTATTAATGCAATATGATTCATTGAACTATTCCTTTACTTTTGGAGGTTAAGTTGACGTCTAACAATAAATAGTTCGCACAGATTCTTTTCCTTAAAGCAAATTCTTCCAAGTGGAATTATTAGGTCAAAGAGTATAAACCTCAAAGCTTTAGATACCTTTTCACCTATTGCCTTTCTGTAAGGTTGTGCTTATACTCTCTCCACCAGTGTATAGAATGGACCCACGTCACTATATCCTTTGCATAATTTGGTATTATATTTTATTTTAATTTTTGACAGTTTGATAGGCAAAATAAGGGATCTCATTATTATTTAACTTTGCATACCTTTTATTGAATGGGTCATATCTTTTTTATATAAATTTATTTTATTTTATCTTTGCGTTGAGTCTTTGTTGCTGCATGCGGACTTTTCTCTGGTTGCATCTAGCGGGAGCTACTCTTCGTTGTGGTGTGCAAGCCATTGCGGTGGCTTCTCTTGTTGGGAGCATGGGCTCTGTGTCTCGTGGGCTCTAGAGCGCAGGCTCAGTAGTTGTGGCCCACGGGCTTATTGGTAGGTGGATTCTTAACCACTGCTCCACCACGGAAGCCCCAAGTGGGCCATATCTAAAGCAGTTCTTAGTAACTCAGTGTCTCCTCTTCCCAGAGATTCTCTCCACTTCCTGATACAAACCCTTATGAGCCCTCTTTGTGCCCATATACTCTGTTACTCTGAAAACACAAATTAAAAACTCTTTAAGTTTGAGTGGATTATTCATGATGGCTGCACAGTATCATCAGTCATGCATTCAGGGTGTTGAATCTGGGTTCATTTAGGAGGGTACACAGAGAAAATACGGTTCAGGAATTTCTCCTAGAGGAAAATTACCTCACAGTGCTCAGGTTGTGCAAGTGCCACGGATATCCCATCATTCACCTACCTTCAGTCTTGCCACACGCCCTTCTGTGGGTAATGCCATCATCAGTGTTTACCATTCTTGAGATTGTCTATACCTGCCTGGGCAAATTATTCCCATACTCAGGCATCTTCTCGCTGGTTCCTATTCTGTAGTCTGTTTTGCCCAGCTTAGTCATCCCAACGACCTTTGAAGCAACTCTTTTAATGTTAAGCCTAAAATGGGAAAAGGTTTAGTTAGGGTTCCAAGACTAGATTTACAAAAAAAAACAAAAAGTCTGTTGTAAGATGGGAACTTTCTCCCTTGGCAGGTCCTGTTGAATGAGAATAAAATCTGAACAGGCAGCATCACAACCAGAAATAATCAAATATCCTCATAATGACCTGTGTAATTCCTTGGTTCTACAGTTCTTTCATCTTCGCTGTTGTGGTCACTTAAATCCATCTTCTGGAATTCTAGGACTAATCATTTCCCTAAGGAGAGGTGTTGTAGGAGGTGGACCCAGCAAAAGATGAATCTTACCTCAGCGCGTACTTTTCATTGTAAAATATACACAAACATAAAACTTGCCATTTTTATCATCCTTAAGTATACAATTCAGTGACATTAATTACATTGACAATGCTGCGCGATCATCACTACCATTTATTTCTGAAAGTTATTTTTATCATGCCAAATAGAAATTCTGTCCCTCAGTTCACATTTTGTAATATTTATCAAAACAATACATGCCCACAGTTAAAATCTACAGCCTCTCTCCCTACGACTTTCCAACTCTCCAGTCCAAGTCCAAGTGGGTCCAAGAGGCACCATTTCTAACTCTCGCCTCACTATCTCTGTAAAAGTCTTCTTTCTCTACTTACTAATCCATCAAGTCTATTGACTTCATGTTATGGTAGATTAAGGTTTAGCTCAATTTCACCTCACTCCCCTCTCCTTTTCCTCCTAATATAGCAATATTTTAGTTTCTCTGTTGCTTACCTTTCTAACCTAATAATATACTAACCCTCTTACTATCTGTTTCAGCTATGTGCTGCATATTTTGAGTCCCTATTTTGCAAGATGAGGATATTAGCATCCTTATCTTTCCTTTCATTCTCTTTTCCTCTATCTTTAATGGATAAAGAAGATGTGGCACATATATACAATGGAATATTACTCATCCATAAAAAGAAACAAAATTTAACTATTTGTAGTGAGATGGATGGACCTAGAGTGTGTCATACAGAGTGAAGTAAGTCAGAAAGAGACAAACAAATACCGTATGCTAACACATATATATGAAATCTAAAAAAAAAAAAAAAAAGGTTATGACGAACTTGGGGCAGGACAGGAATAAAGACGAAGATGTAAAGGATGGGCTTGAGGACATGGGGAGGGAGAAGGGTAAGCTGGGACGAAGTGAGAGAGTAGCATGGACATATATACACTACCAAATGTAAAATAGATAGCTAATGGTAAGCAGTCACATAGCACAGGGAGATCAGCTCTGTGCTTTGTGTCCACCTAGAGGGGTGGGATAGGGAGGGTGGGAGGGAGGCTTAAGAGGGAGGGGATATGGCGATATACATATGCATATAGCTGCTTCACTTTGGTCTACAGCAGAAACTAACACAACATTGTAAAGCAACTATACTCCAATAAAGATGTTAAAAAAAACCCTTCAGTCATCTGTCCTTTTGTTCTACATTGTCATGATTGTTAATATTAATATTTCATTCTATAATCAAAATGAAGATTTATGTTCACTGACTCTAACACCGAAACTTGATACAAAGTATTTACATTATTTAGAATATGCAAATAATGTTTCTGAAGATCCAGAAACACCATAATTTCTTTTTTGGGGGGCCGTGAGACATGCGGGATCTTAGTTCTCCAGCAAGGGATCGCGCTCCCTGCAGTGAAAGCACAGTCTTAACCACTGGACCGCCAGGGAAGTCCCTAGAAACACCATAATTTAAGAAAACATTTTGTACATCCTGGAGTTTATTGTTGTCTTTTTTATTTGTTAGACGCTTTTTTTGCAAGCTGTAAATGCTCACTTAAAAAAAAGCTTTAGAAATAGATGGTAGTGATGATTGCACAACATTGTGAGTGTAATTAATGCCATCCTCTCAATCAAATGAATTTTCTACCAAGTACTTCCTTTCCTTAGAGAGTTCTCTCCTAGAGCCTCTGCCCCAGTAGGTCTGTTCTTCAGCTGTGATCCTGTGATCATTCTTGTCTGGATGCCATGTTGTCCTCTTTCTTGGTCTACTCTCTTCTTTTAGTTTTTGTGGGAGCCTATTGCCAAGTAAGTTCATAAGAAAATGTGCTTAGGAGGTGCATTTTGTGAGTTCTTACACACTGGAAAATGTATTTATTCTATTCTCAGATCTGATTGATAGTTTGCCTGGGTATGGAGTTACAGACTGACAAGAATTTCTCAGAATTGAGAAAACACTTGGCTTCATAGTTTTCTATCATCCAGTGCTATTGTTGAGAAGCCTGATGTCATTTTGACTCTTCTTCGTAAATGGTCGTTTTTATTTCCCTAGCAAGCTTTTAGGATCTTTTAATGACTGTGTCCTCAATTTTCACATTGATATGCTTAAGTATAAGTCATTGTATCCTGCAATGGGGGAGGGATGGTGGTGGTGGTAGGGTTTAATTTAGAAAATCAAATCTTCATGTCTGGGAAATTTACTTCATTAAATTTTCAATTTTCCTTTTTCTTTCTCCTCTCTTTCCAGAACTCTATGAGTCAAATATTGGATCTTTTGGATTTTCTTATCTCTTCTACTTTTTTCTCATATTTTGGAATTAATTTCTTGGAAATTTCTTTACGCGGACCTCTCACTGCTGTGGCCTCTCCCGTTGCGGAGCACAGGCTACGGACGTGCAGGCTCAGTGGCCATGGCTCACGGGCCCAGCCGCTCCGCGGCATGTGGGATCCTCCCGGACCAAAGAACGAACCCGTGTCCCCTGCATCGGCAGGTGGACTCTCAACCACTGTGCCACCAGGGAAGCCCTCTTGGAAATTTCTTTGACTTTATCTTTTGACCCTAATACTGCTCCTTTTGTTCCTCCTGACATTAATATGCTTATTTTCCAAGTGTTTATTGTTTTTCTGTTGTTACTTTTTCAAAGCATTCTGGTCTTGTTTTATAAAAACGACAGCTCTCAGATAACTCAAAATACACTAATTCGAGGTCTTAGCCTCTAATTATTAAATATTAAGACTTTATCCTCTAGTTTCTGCTTTGTAATTTTTTTTTTACTTCATGTTTTGTAAGTGCAATCTTCAGAGATATGGAGGCCATTCAGTATGTGAAAAGAATGAATTTTGCAGACAAATAGAACTAATTGTGTAGCCTTGGGCAAGTAAATTTCTTTTTAAAATAAAGATAATTCAATGTTGCTAAAAGGATATATGTATATATATTAACAGTGAAATGGTAGGGTCTAATTTTTCCTCCTATATGTATCCACTTCTCAAAAATAACACTCCCAGGGCTTCCCTGGGCGCAGTGGTTGAGAGTCCGCCTGCCGATGCAGGGGACACGGGTTCGTGCCCCGGTCGGGGAAGATCCCACATGCCGCAGAGCGGCTGGGCCCGTGAGCCATGGCTGCTGAGCCTGCGCGTCCGGAGCCTGTGCTCCGCAACAGAAGAGGCCACAACAGTGAGAGGCCCGCGTACCGCAAAAAAAATAAAATTAAAAAATTAAAAAATAACACTCCCAGCATCTACAACATGTGTGAGGTATGCCACCAGATGGCGCCAATGCACTAGTCTCATGATCAGGATCTGTAAAGTGGGTGCTTGGCTTTCACACGTGTCTCAATCTTTCTTAATAAATTTGAATGCTCCGGCACTTATTTTATGGAATCAAATCTGGGAAGCTATAAACCAATAAATGAATCATAATTTTCTGTGGAAGAATATGATTAATTTTTGAATAGTACTCTTTTCTTAGTCTTTACCAATTAATATGCATTATACGAGTGATAAAAATCAAAATTCAGGGGGCCTTGGTTCAATCTCTGGTCGGGGAACTAGTTCCCACTTGCACGCCGCAACTAAGAGTTCCCATCCTGCAGCTAAGGATCCCACATGCTGCAACTTAACATGTCACAACGAAGATCCCACGTGCCGCAACCAAGACCTGGCGCAGGCAAAATAAATAAATATTTTAAAAAGTCAAAATGATGTATCTCTGTAAAACAGTTAAATTTCAACATTAGATGTTACAATATACCTCTCTTAATATTTGGGAGAGAAAGAAATTAACATATAGGTATAAATTGGTGACTCACTAATTTTTTTCCTGTTTCTATTATAAATTATTATTCCAAAGCTAATCTCATGAACAGACTTGTTAGAGTGTTTATAGCGGCTCTATTAATAATCCCACCAGGGAGTTCACTGGCGATCCAGTGGTTAAGACTCCATGCTTCCACAGCAGGGGCACGGGTTTAATCTCTGGTTGTGGAACTAAGATCCCACAAGCCGCGTGGCATGGCAAAAAAAAAAAAAGAAAAAAAAAAAGAATCCCACCAAATTAGAAGAAACTAAGATTTCCTTCAACAGGTAAATGAATGCACAAACTTTGGTATATCATACTATGGAATACCATTTTGCAATTAAAAGTAACAGGCTATTAATCCATTGATGAATCTTAAATGTTATTGCTATGTGAAAGAAACCAGTCTGAGAAGACTATATACTGTATGATTCCATTAATATTACATCCTGGTAAAGGCAAAACTACAGAAACAGAAAAGAGATCAGTGGTTATCGGGAGTTGTGGAGGGGGGTGGTTTGCCTAGATGAAGGGCAAGAGACTTTTTAGGGCTATGAAACTATTCTGTATGGTACTGTAGTGGTGCATACATGACACTGTCCATTTGCCAAAAACCAGCACAAAAAACTGAATCTTAACGTATGTAAATTAAAAAAAATTAACCAGTAGGGTGAGGGGATCCCAGGATGGAGGGCAGACTGTGACAAAGGAATTTGACTGTATGACAAAACCTTGCTGACGGGGATACTGAAGAGACTTAAGTAATTGCTATAGACTAAATGTTTATGTGCCTCCCCACACCCCCAATTCATATATTGAAATCTTAATCCCTAATATGGTGGTATTAGGAGATGGGGCCTTCGGGAAGTGATTAGGCCATGAAGATGGAGCCCTCATGAATGGGATTAGTGCCCAAGACCTCAGAGAACTCCCTCAGCCCTTCTGCCATGTGAGATTTTAGCAAGAAGATAGTCATCTATGAACCAAAATGTGACTCCTCATCAGATGTCAAATATACTTGGGCCTTGATCTTGAACTTCCCAGCCTCCAGAACTGTGAGAAATAAATTTCTGTTGTTTATAAACCATCCAGTGTATGGTATGTTTGTTAGAGCAGACCAAACAGACTAAGGCAGTAACTTTAGAAATTACTGGAAACTGGAAGACTAAAGACAAAAGGAACTGTACATAAGGACTGTATTCTAGTTGATAAGTTGTTTCCCACGGGGTATGAGTTAAATTGAAACTGCTGTATATCTATACTGGGACTGAACAAATAAGTAAATGAATTGTGGTTGGTGGGATCCCAGGTTTCTCACTATTGGAGTGAGAGGTTGCCGATAAGAAGAGGAAAAGGCTAGAATAAACCATGTGGTTTAGAGTTGTATGTGTCAGTATAGATTTGGCTTAAAATAAATGCTGATTGATATATAGAAATAATTACAGATACGAGTGTATACATGAGTTGGCATATATAACTTTCTTAGCTCTGTTCTCTGAGAAGGCCTTGAAACAATGACATGCCGGGCTTCCCTGGTGGCACAGTGGTTGAGAGTCCGCCTGCCGATGCAGGGGACACGGGTTCGTGCCCTGGTCCGGGAAGATCCCCCATGCCGCGGAGCGGCCGGGCCTATGAGCCATGGCCGCTGAGTCTACGCGTCCGGAGCCTGTGCTCTGCAACGGGAGTAGGCCACAACAGTGAGAGGCCTGCGTACCGCAAGAAACAAAAACAAAAAACAAACAAAGAAAACAAACAAACAAAAAAACAATGACGTTCCAGCAGCAATAAGTGCAATCAGTACCCAAATCTTGGTTTCTAAATACCATTCTCCAATAAAAAGAACCAGGATCCTTGGAGAATGGCTAATTTTAGGATTGAGGCAGGGAATATAAGATGTACCTGGAGTATCTTGTAATGTCAAAAAGTAAGAGAGCATGCAAAAACAAAATGGAGTGCACAAAAACCCCCAAAATACAAAATGTCAAAGGGACACAGGAGGTGACTGAAAGAACTACTGATGACCAGAGCTAGAACAATTTGAACAACAAAATAGTTTAGTATTGAATCTTATCCAAAGTATAAAATAAATATCCATGAGTCCACAATGATATAAATGCATCTGAATAAATAAATAAATGGGGGAGAAAAGACAAATCTTCCATACAGAGTATTCCCGATAGTTTGTTTAGATACTGCCCGCTCCAGGAGAAGGAGCATAGCTCCCCTGCCCATAGTGAGATGACTTGCTTCCAAAAAGAACAGTACAGAAGAGTGGAGCAAGTGAAAAATAACTTTACGGTGTAAAGAACGGGCAAATATTGCTTAAGCAAGATGATCAGCCAGGAAGTGATACAATTACTTCCTTTAAAATGTTCTCATATTAATCTCTTCCTTTCTTTTCCTTATGTTATTCTCTTTCCTGTCTTCATGGCCTTATACCTAGGTTATACATATTATAGTCACTCAGACCACATATTTGTCTCCAGTCTCTCTCCCCTTCAATCTGTCATGTCCATTATTGTCAAATTAACCTTCAAATATTACCTTTTTTAACATAATTTTATTTTTTTAATTTTTAAATTAATTTTTATTGGAGTATAGTTGCTTTACAATATTGTGTTAGTTTCTTTTTTAAAAAATTTATTTAATTAATTTATTTTTGGCTGTGTTGGGTCTTCACTGCTGTGCACAGGCTTTCTCTAGTTTTGGCGAGCGGGGGCTACTCTTCACTGTGATGCATGGGCTTCTCATTGCGGTGGCCTCTCTTGTTGTGGAGCATGAGCTCTAGACACGCAGGCTGCAGTAGTTGTGGCACGCAGGCTCAGTAGTTGTGGCACAACATGCTTCATTGCTCCGCGGCATGTGGGATCTTCCCGGACCAGGGCTCAAGCCCCTGTCCCCTGCATTGGCAAGCAGATTCTTAACCACTGCGCCACCAGGGAAGCCCCTGTGTTAGTTTCTGCTGTACAGCAAAGTGAATCAGTTATACATATACATATATCCCCTCTTTTTTAGATTTCCTCACCATTTAGGTTACCACAGAGCTCTGAATAGAGTTCCCTGTGCTATACAGTAGGTTCTTCTTAGTTGTCTATTATCTACATAGCAGTGTATATATGTCAATCCCAATCTCCCAATTCATCCCACTCCCCCTTCCCCCCTTGGTACCCATAAGTTTGTTCTCTAAATCTATGACTCTATTTCTGCTTTGCAAATAAGTTCATCTGTACCATTTTTCTAGATTCCACATATAAGCAATATTACACAATATTTGTTTTCTCTTTCTTACTTCACTCTATATGACAAACTCTAGGTCCATCCACGTCTCTGTAAATGGCACTATTTCATTCCTTTCTATGGCTGAGTAATATTCCACTGTATATACATACCACATCTTCTTTAATGTAATTTTAAATGTAATTTTCTCTTCATATTATCTCTCATTATCCTCGTATTGGTTTCCTATTGCTGTTGTAACAAATTACCACAAACTTGGCTAATTGAAACAATACACATTTATTCTCTTACAGCTGTGAAGGGCAGAAGTCCAAAATCAGTTTTACTGGGCCTAAATCAAGGAGTTAGAAGGATTACACTCCCACAGTGGCTCTAGGAAGAATCAGTCTTCTTCTCTTTTCCAGATTCTAGAGGTGCATTCCTAGCATTCCTTGATAACCCCTTCTTCCATCTTCAAAGGCAACATTGTAATATCTCACCTCAGTCCATCACATTGCTTTCTGCTCTAGAGTCAAATCTCCCTATCCCTCCTCTTATAGGGACACTTATGTTTGCATTTAGGACCAACCCAGAAAATCCATATTTCAAGATCCTGAACTTAATCACATCTGCAATGTCTCTTTTGCCACATAAAATAACATTCACCAGTTTTAGAGATTAGGACCTGGATATCTTCAGGAGCCATTATTCAGCCTACCACAATCCTGTGGGGAAAAAAACCATACAAATTATTTATTCTAATACTCAAAAGATCTAGTACTCATCTGTCTACAACTACGCTTCTACCCACTCTTTTCATATGTTTCTTCCAACTCCTAGTACTTTTTTTTTCTTCTATTCAAATTTTAGCTATTTTAATGGATTATCCATCAAGTTCAAGATTTTAGTTCTTCTTTTACACATGCCTGCTCTGATCACTTCAGACAACAGAGATATGTTCATCTCTTAAGATATGATATTATTATCCTGTATCTAGTACCTTGTATACAGGTGCACATTTCTTTCATTTATGCCTTTTTCCCACAGTAGCTGGTACAATGCCTTACATACAGAAGTTTCTCAATTGCTTGCCTGTAAATATCTTCTACTCATTAACCACTCTATTATTATTCTGCCCCCATAGTAGGTCATCTCCCGTAATATCATTACATTTCTCCCCACTAGGTCCAAATGCCTATTCAACCACTCTAGGCCTACATGAACATGCCTTCACTTTTATAATTTATGGACAGGTGACTGTCTGACAGGAGGAATAAAACAACAAAATAAAAAAATATGATGAACAGATTTGATGAACAAATTTACATCAGTATAATTTGCCACGCATTTAGTGATGTTCATAGCCATGATCATAGTGCCTGGTAAATAGGCCTAAAAGGAAGCAGCCCGTAAAAATGTTTACAGTGAGTATGATTTTTGTAAAGATAGCTGAGCAATTCCAGAATTTTCTAAAGGAAGGCAAGAGGGAATTTCTAGAGCTGACTAGGGAGCAGCTCAGAGGCACTCCTCGAAAAGGGCTGGATGTGTACCCAGGGTGAGTTCAGCATTTCGTGCTGCTCTTGTCTTTTTCCACCTGGGCAACTCAGGGCTATGTGTTCCATGAGCCTTGGATGAACAGGTTGCTCCACTGGGGCTGAAACCAGGCCAGACTGAATATTGGCCTTTGAGTGAAAGTCTTATGGGTGGCCTGGCTCTAGAAATCTGTCCAACTTGTCACCATATCTGAACAGTGATTTTGAATACAAGACACACAGGGAAGAACACATAAAGTTAAGTGGTGCAAAGCCTGGAAGGAAAATAGGAAGCAGAAACATGTAGGGTGCAAAAGGGAGATGTAAGTTGACGGCACAATCTGGTCAAGAGAAGAGAGCATGAAAGTTGGATGAGGAAGGGATAGAAGGTGAAAGGTGTCACCAAGGGAGAAGTAAGAGTCATCACTCTTCATGGAGGCATGTTTCAAGAGCCCATCTTCCCAACTTTGCTTCCCCAATTCCTCCTCTAACAGGCCCTGCCTTCCGTGCCCAGGAGAGCTCTCAGAAGGGGTATTGAAAGTGACAGGACAGAGATCTCATGGAGGACATGGGATTCTTGGAACAGCCTGAGCTGGAGAGACAAGGAGCACACACGCTGCAGCTGTCACATGCCCAGGGCTCTGCCAGCTCACCTGGCCCTGCTCTCTGACATTACACGAGACAAGCCCCAGGGCCTCCTCAAGCCCTCCCACGAGGACCCGAACTCAAAGTCATCAGAGCCAGAATGGACTGAGCTGAGTCTCTTACCTAAAGGATATATAAGAGGAGGGAGGAGTGTCAGCAGTGGAGTAAAGAAACCAAACATGCAGAGGGTCCGAAAGCTAGAATGGGGCTGAGTTCAAATAGTTCTCCAGAAAGACAGCAAACACCCCAATTTGTCTTCCCAGGAAGAGTGCATGAGAATGTCCCCTTTCCTGCCCCTATGCCAGCACTATGTTATTTTAAAAAATCTTATTTCTGCAGATTGGGCAGGTTAAAAAAATATTATATCACATTGTTTTGTTTTGTTTTGCGGTACGCAGGCCTCTCACTGCTGTGGGCTTTCCCGTTGCGGAGCACAGGCTCTGGACGCGCAGGCCTGTCAGTGGCCATGGCTCACGGGCCCAGCCACTCTGCGGCATGTGGGATCTTCCCGGACCGGGGCATGAACCCGTGTCCCCTGCATCGGCAGGCGGACTCTCAACCACTGTGCCACCAGGGAAGCCCTAAAATGTCACAATTTATTTGAATTGCGATTTGATCCTTATTAAATGAAAATACTCTGAGGATAGATTCCATCTGATAATCCTCGGTTACTTACACTTTAATAGGAATGCATTTACCTGCAAGATTTTTTTTTTTTTAATTAGAAAGGGAGGTTAGGGGAAGAAGGGAAGAAAAAGCACTGAGAAGGAAAGAAAGGACAATTAAGCCTAGGGAGAGGGATAGGAAACGGAATCAAAATTCAGAACATAGAAACATGGGCCTAAGGAACACATTTCAGCTACTTTTGCCCAGGAAATGATGCTGCTACCAGGACCCAATGCGTCATATGATAGGGACCAGCTGTTTCCTGCTCAGCATCTATTCAGATGCTGGGGGCTCTGCTTCCTTGGTGACATTCACACTTTCATGAAGACAACAATGACAATGGAATTTCCACAGAAAAATGAGTAATAGAACTCAGTTGCAAAATGGCCACCCAGAGAGGTAAGCCTTTACTTACAAGTTGCAAAGTGTCCTTTACACATGATTGCCACCCTTTTCCCTCCATAAATCTAATCAATCTGTTAGAACTTGATGTTTACCAATGACAGAGTTAACAACTAGCATAGGTTGATCTGACCTTAAATTAAGTACAAATAAATAATGCAAAAGTTGAAGTCTCTCAACTGAAAATATAAGAACAGAAAGGGCCCTCTAAATCTTGGACATTGCCCATGTCTGCTCCAGCTCACTGTATGAGTTTCTGGCTATCACTTACAGGCTTAAAATGTCATAGCTCAGAATTAGTGATCTCATAATCTGGCCCTTACTTGCCAATTACTCCCTTTTTTTTTTTACTACCCCCCAGTACTAATCTCCCCACCCCCGGCAACTCCAACGAGGCCAGTTTCTAGACTCCCTAAGAAATAGAATTGTGGAGTAATAGACGAGGAAAGAATCTCAAAGATTATCTAGTTCAAGCTCCTCACTTTACAGATGGAGAAACTGATAGGAACAGAACTTAATCAAATCTCCAGACTTAGGAACCTCTCTTTCACTTCCTTCTCTTCCTTTGCCCTCTCACTCTAAAGATCCTCTGCCCATAGCTGAATGAGGAGGAACTTAAAAAACAGTCCAGCTGTAAGAACTAGTAGGGGAAAGGAATGATTAGTGTGAGTCAAAGTCCTCTCTGTTCCTTCTGAGGATATAAAGAGGAAATAGGTTGAACCCCGAGGGTCTTGATCCCTCCCTCGGAAATCCTTATCTATTTCTTTCTAGTCTTTAAGGGAAATGGTTTCTGACCAGTCAGGCATCTTCTGATCTCCTTTTCCCTTTCAGCAAGGCACAAAGGCATCTGCTGAATAGGAGCAGGTACAGCTTAAGTTATACATATCGTCCTTAAAGAGGACCTTAAGAGATGACCCCAACTGCCTCTACACCTAGGATTAAAGTCTGGGATTAGTGTGAGATGAATGAGGTACTCGCTGCAGTTACAAAATGTTAAAGGCCCAATAATCAAGATAAATAATATTTTATTGCAATATTTAAAAATAAATTGAATGTATATGACACAAATGAACCTATCTACGAAACAGAAACAGACTCACAGACATAGAGAAGAGACTTGTGGTTGCCAAGGGGGAAGGAGATGAGGGAGGAATGACTGCGAGCTTGGGGTTAGCAGATGCAAACTGTTATATATAGAATGGGTAAACAACAAGGCCCTATTGTATAGCACAGGGAACTATATTCAATAGCCTGTGATAAACCATAATGGAAGAGAATATAAAAAAATATATGTATAATTGAATCAGTTTGCTGTACAGCAGAAATTAACACAACATTGTAAATCAACTATACTTCCAAATAAATAAATAAATAAATTTAATGCAAAATAATCCCTGATGGACAATTATCAAAATTTTAACCACAAAAAATAAATTTTTTTTTAAAATAACAGGGTCTGACCCTGCATTGGTACAACTTGTGTACCCCACCTCATCCTAAATCCAACCCTGTCAGAATGGGTCTTGATTTAAAATTCAGATATTTTGTTCATCAGGGATTTTTGCATTAATTTTGATTTTTAAAAATTTATTTCTCTATATTGCTCAGGGGGTTTTGGTGCTCTTTCAATTTTGCATGTGAAGTGAGTCCCTCACCTTACCTAATCCCAGTCCTGTGTAGGATTCACTCTTGGCTCTCATCAAATGAAAAAGGACAAGGAATTAAAACACATGCAGAGTTTATGGTTTAATTCTGTAGGGTTTTTTTTATTAAAGCAGAATAAAAAGATCCCAGCTCACCAATACTGAAAGGATAAATGCATTTCACTCAAGGCATGACCCCATGTCCACAATTCAGGTGCGCCTCAGGGAGAACCAGCATCAGTGCCTCTGCGAGAGGAGACGAGAGGGTGGCCGGCTCAGATGCTGGTCTCAGGTTATTCATCATATCTCTGGATATTAACTGGCCCCATGTCATCACAAGTGACGACAATAAACCCCTCTGGGGGGGAAATGTGGTAGCTGCAGGCAGGATATCTGGTGCCTTCAATGAGCTTGCAGACTGTCATTTTGAACTTGGTCTCACTCTGGAAGCAGAGAAGGGTGGAATGGTTTTGGCAAGCCACCTTCCTGAGAGAATTGCAAACACTGTTGATATTTCGAGGCCTCTCATGGACGAAGACATGCTCCTTTTTGCAGGTGCTGTTGGCTTCCTTGATGAGTCTTTGTATGATCATGTGGTTGCAGTACCTTACAGGAACGTCACTCTGAGGGTAGTCCACATGCAACTGGTCTAAGGTTGCCGCCATTACTTCCTCATCCAGCTCATTTTCCCAGAATAGAAGCAGCAGGAAAAGTATCACCATTAGTATTACCAGGGGTATGAGGTCCTTCACATCTTTTGCTCTAACTCCTATAGAGTAAGAGGAGACAGAAAATATCAGAGGGTAATCAGATTCCTCCAGCACCATCCCCTGACTTTGCTTCCCTAGCCTTTGATATTTTATAGCCTTCTCTCTGTTAGTGAAAATCATGCTAACCCTGCAAGGTCCAGCTGGAGGTCCAGCTCCCCAAGAAAGCTGTTTCTGACCATTTCAGCTCTCAGAGTTTGGCACTGAACTGTTCTCTAATTTTTCCTGTTGTATTGTGTTTGTTGGCCTCCACAGCTCCTTGACAGTCAGTATCTCATCTCCTATTTCTCCTGAATCCATCAGAATGTTTAACACAGAGCAGACATACAGAAGGTATTAAAAGTACCCTTGTCTGATTGTTTTATTCGTATTGCTGAATGACTTTCTTTCCCATAATTGTTTTAACCTTGATCCCACCAAAGTCAATATGCTTTTAGCGCTTTCTATTAATCCGTTCTTCCCAATTCCTTCCTAATCTCTCCCTCTGTCAATCCTACTTGGTTCTGTGCTTGATCCTCTCACCTTTCCTTTTTGCTGTAACTCTCACAGGTAACATATCCTTGTGATCACGGATCCAAGAAAGTCCTTTGTGTCTCACTGTTCCCAGACAATAACTGGTAGGGTGCCATCTGTGTGTGGGGAGGCCAAGGGGAAAAAGCAGAAAGGCAGGAGCCTGTAGGAGGGGAGTGTGCTTGGCTGCCAGCGGGAAGAGAAGTTACTTTCAGAGGGACAGTTGGGTAAGGCAGGTCCTGAATGTGTCCTCACTAAACAAGCGTTGACATTTCAAAACATTTATTATAGTCCTGAAGTGTGCCAGATGCAGTACTGTTTATTTTCCAAATTTTCATCAGTCCTTACTACAAACCTGTGAAGTAGCTGTTATCTCCATTTCATTAATGAAGGAATGAGTTGCAGAAAGTTTCAGGTGGAGATGTGAGATGGCAAGAGTAATAAAAATCTCACTTTCTCAATGCTTAACCCTTGAACTCCAGTTTCAGCAAGTTTCATTCCCACGTGGTGTCCAGGACAGGGCAGAAACAATTCCCTGACATTAACATTAGTCTTGATAAAGCCCCGGACTCCTGGCAAGTATGGTAATGATTTCCAAACTCTGCTGAACATTGGAATCTCCAAGGCATTTTTTAATGCCACCTTGAGTCATTCTGCTTTAATTAGTGTTGGGTAAGACCTGGGAGTTGAGATTATTAAAAGCTTTCCCAGTGATTCTAATATGCAGCAAGATTTGAGAACCACTGAATTATAGGATACTTGGGAGACCTACATGGAAAATTAGTAGATGAGGGCTTGGTAAAAGATAGTGAGTGGCTCAAGGTATTGAAACAATAGAATTCTTTTTGTTGCCAACATCTCCCAGTCTTTGATATAGGCATGGAAAAAATGGACTTAATTGTACTATTTCTTGCTCTGAAATGATTTCTTCTTTGGAAAGACAGCTACATAGCCTCCTTTGTATGTATCTGTGTCTTTCTAATCGTCAACTAGAAAGCTATTTGGGGGTTAAAACTTGTCTGGGAAAGACAGAGAATTCTAGAAAAGACTTCAAAGAATGTGTCTCTTTGTATGCAACAAAAACAAAAGCATAATTCAAGACCATGAAAATGAACAAGCAGGAGGTTATTATTTACTTTCCAAAAACTTTCATTCTGGTTGTCCTTTCACAATTCAAACTGCTCTGTTATGGATATGTGTTGCAAAAATGCCACAACGGTGTAAGTGCATAGTTATTAACTGTTGACAAATTTTTCAATTAACAGATTTTGATTTGCACACCATCTTGCAAAAACATTTCCATTGTATAAAAAGAACTCTTTCTACATATTGTAACATGTTCAATATTTCCTTCCAGGACTTCCAAGCAACCAAATTACAGATGTTATACTAAGTTTACAGGCAAGGAATCAACCCTTGTTAAAAAATTTATCCTCAACTGAGGCAACTTGACCTACCTCTACATTTCAGAGTTTTACCTTCCTGAAATAGAGTTGAGACTGGTTTCAAATGTTTAATAGTGCTGGCAGCCTTGGAGAAAACATTTGTAATGCCTAAAACCAACTAAGGATTAACACTAGAGATAAGGAATTCCTCCATATCAACAATAAAAAGACACAAAAACTCCAGAGGAGAAAAGATTGTCAAAAGTTATAAAAAGTCAACTTCAGAAGAGGAAGCGAAAATGGTTGATGAACAATGCTTAACTTCGTTAGTAATCGGATAAATGGAAATTAACATAACCAAAAGATATCGATTTATAACCATTGGATTATCAACAATTAGAAAATCTAATATCAAGTGCTGGAAAATATGTTACTGGGCAGGAGAATTGGTGTAGTGATATTGGAAACTAATCTGGAAGTATTTGGAAAAATTATAAATGGGTATAATCTGAGACTTTGTAAGCCTGTCCCGGGCATAGACTTCAACATAGTTCTTCCAGATGGAGTACGTGCAGGGATGTGCATCATGGCATAACTGGTGGCAGAAAAGAGCTAAAGGTAATTGAAATGTCCCTCATGAAGGGGATGGACAGGTAAACATGTGTTACACACATAAAATAAAATAGTATAAAACAGCTTCAAATAATGCACTAGCTTTACAAATAGCAACAGGCTATTTGGTATGGTGTGAAATAAAGAAACAATGAAAATCATTTCCAGTTGATTTAAATTGAAAACACGCATGCTCCAAAATAATACAAAAAATTTTCCAAGGACATACAATATTTAAGTAGGATGGAAGAGCGTGGATTAAATACTCTAAGACAGATGAGCATGAGGATGAGAGAAATAGAAGCAGGGATAAGGAATAAAAGGGAAAATAATAAAATTGAATAAAACAAAAGAGAGGCCTAGCATAGGCCATAAACAGGATATGATCAACTCAATTCTGCGCACCTGAAGAGGGAAGGGAGGAAAGAAGAAAAGAGGGAAAGAAGGAAAGAAGGGGATGGAGGGGAAAGAGAAGGAAGAGGTGGAGAAGGGGAGGAAGAAACTGGGCCTATTATCAGATGACTGCATTTGACCTAAAGTTCCCACCACCCTACCTTTGCTAAGCCTCAAGTCACCCTCAGGAGACTGCAGGAGGCAGGTAGCGGCTGGAGACAAATATTCGTGCCAGGATGTAAAACAACATTAGTAATTCCCCTCACCACTCATTTTGTCAAATTAATAAGCTCTCCTCCAGGACTGCTAGAAACCCACCCAGCTCCAGTATTGTCTGAGACTAGGCAACGGCCTCAAAGGGACCGCAAAGGAAGTGAACACTCACTCTGGATGCCTTCAGCTGCCACGTGTGATGTTCGACCGTGTTGAGGCCACCAGTGGAGAGAACACATGAAGGGAGAGAAATTCTCAAAGAGCTCTGGCTGCTTCAGTGCCTTCAGAATACTGTGGAGGTTATTCTGTCCTACAGAGGTGGTTGGCTACCCTTGCAAGGCTTCTACGGTTGCCCCATGCCATGCTCACCTTAAAGTCACGCAGCAGATTGTAGCTTCCCCAAAATGGCCACAAAATATTTTCTATCCCACAGTCTCTTCCAGAGCCTTACCACTCCCTTAGCAAGAGGTGGAGTCTCTGTCCTTTCCTGAGAACCTGGGTGGGCCTCTGTCTGCTCCCACTTACACAGCACGGCATGACCTCTGAGCCGTGGTC
The DNA here is from genome assembly GCF_005190385.1 of Monodon monoceros. Taxonomy (NCBI): domain Eukaryota; kingdom Metazoa; phylum Chordata; class Mammalia; order Artiodactyla; family Monodontidae; genus Monodon; species Monodon monoceros. The sequence goes on from NW_021703778.1 coordinate 98,906,535, forward strand.
ACACAGCTTCCACTGGGCTGTGGTTCTCCTAGGACGTTGCCTCTGGGGGTCGCGTAGAAAGAAGTCTGACTGTGTCGAGGCCACACAGGGAGAGGCCACAGAGAGAGAGAGATGCCCAGAATGCTCCACCTGTTTCAGCTCCCTGTGAATAAAACCACATGCGAGGCCTCGAGCAAGAACTGCCCAGTTGAGCTCAACCTCCAGATTCAGGAGCAAATGAGTATTGTTATCGTTTTCAGCCACCATTTGGGGGTCATCTGTAAAGCAGCCATAGACAAACAGACTAGAGGGCTCACCACTGTGACAAATCTCCCCAAGCAAATCCAATTCCACCGAGTTTTAGCAAATAATAGATACCACTGAAGTTTTCTTGGTTATAGAGTACAGGTTGTCTCGCAAACAAGACAAAACTAGTTTTTAAAATCTCCATCTGCGGTAAAACCCCCCAAGTTCCTTTTTAACTCCCCCATCTTTCTCCATCTCTGCCCTGAGAGCCTCCCTTCTCCATGGTGCCAGCTCCTCTGTGTCTCCTGGATTCCACCTGCCCCTCTGTGCCCCCTACCTTCCAATCAATCACCCTGTGACCAAAGAAAGACCCTTCCTGAGCATCGATTCACTTAAAAACTGAGTGAAGTATTGTAAGTAACAAATATTTTGCTACCCAGCAGGTATAGATCTTATTCTACAAACTCGGGCAAGAAAATTGGCATCACCTTATTGCTTCTATATCAAATTAAAACTACTTCTAGGTCTTTTGCCCTACTAATCTGGGGAGAAGGTCAACTTGGTCATTATTACAGTTTCCCTTTCCTCCCAGGGACCCAGGGGGATCTGGAAGGATACTGTCCTTGCTCCTTCCCACTATGGAACCTGTATTAGGCAACATCACTAACTGGGGGACAAACATTCTAGTTAGTTTCCCTTATAAAAACTCCTCGAGTACAGGGTTCAGATTCAGGATCTTGATTCATGGTTGTACTAAGACTTGATTTCCTCAGTACTGACTATATGGGATTTTTGTCACTACTGTAAAGAACTTTTATCATTCACATGCTATTCCATTCAACGCATATTTATTGAACACCTACCTATGCCGGACACTATTCTAGACACTTGGGACACATCAGTGAAAAGACAAAGATCCCTATCCCCCAACTGACTCTAAATCAATCCCTGAATATGAAAGTTGATAATTAAAATATAAGAATTGCACATTTATTCTGCCTAGCCCATAGGAACTATATTTCAGGGTAACCAAAGAGCTTTCATGTGGTAAGGGAAAGTTCTTCTTTAGAGAAGAATAATAACTAATAGATATGAAAAGAATGATAAAATTTTTAAAAGCCGCCATTTTATAATCATTTATGAAATTATTAAGTCAGGCAAAAATTATTTGGTAGGTCGTAAAACCATTAGGAGAGAGGCTTATGGGAAACTTTGCAATGGAAGAGCTGGATGCCACCACCTAGGTATTCAGAGAAGTGAAAAGCTAGTTATTATGTGCCTTTTAATATGATGCCATAGGAAGTACACAGCATTGTTCAAGAAGTATCCTTGCCAAACAATTGAATCTAAATTAATTAAGCCCTAGATTTAACTTCCAGTGTATAGGAAATAAAGGGAAATGAGGCACATGTTAAATAATACCTCAAGGAAGCAATAAAACAAATCCAGATGGTGAGACATTCTGCAAGATACCCAACAAGTTTTTCAATTGGTAAGTGGCACGGAAACAAAGAGGGAGAAACTGTTATAGATGAAAAGAATCTTCAGATTTCGAATCTTAGTGGAATTTATTATTATTATTTTTTTTGGCGGTACGCGGGCCTCTCACTGTTGTGGCCTCTCACGTTGCGGAGCACAGGCTCTGGACGCGCAGGCTCAGCGGCCATGGCACACGGGCCCAGCCGCTCCACGACATGTGGGATCTTCCCGGACCGCGGCACGAACCCGTGCCCCCTGCATCGGCAGGCGGGCTCTCAACCACTGCGCCACCAGGGAAACCCCCAGCACCACTCTTAAGACAGAAGTTTGGAAGTACCTCTGGGTTGAGATCTGCTCTCCTTCCTCCCTGTTCAGTTTCAATAAGAAGCCCCCCAAACTATCTTCATCTACTACCCTGGTGTGGACAACAGTCAGAAGATAGATAGCTCAAGCTTCTTTCTAACCTTGGAAGTGGAGCTTGCCCATGAGGAAATTCGTGCTGGTTCCCACAAACTCTCAGGCATTCGATGTAAGCCCATGTATCAAGAAATATCTCTGACTGCTGTGCAAAGGGCATGGGACTTTATCCGTTCCTCCAGGAATCCTTCTTTGAATTAACAACCTCCATCTTCTCCTTGAGTCTCCATATGAAGCCTTCCTTCAGGCTTCCTGTACACAACTTAGCATTAGTGATTACTGTGTGGTAATGGCAAAGGGTGTATTTGGCCTCCTGTCCCCTGTGCCAGTGTGTCACTGGAGAGCCAGAACGATGTACTTGCTTGCACTAGCACACTGCCTGGTACTCACAGGAGATCAAAAAAGGGTAAAGGATTTTAGATCTTTTTCTTTTGCCACTAACTAGCTGTGTGATCTTGGGAAAGCCATGTCACTTCTCAGAGTCCCAGTTCCTTTATCTCTAAAATGGAGGTGGTAGAAAAGAATGAAGGAAGAATTTGACTATCTACCTTTCTGCTGTCACAAACGAAGGCTTTGAACTACATTTAAATGACCTCAGTGACTATCCTCTTAAGATGACGATTCTCTGGCTACCACTTCTATTTCCCCCCACCTCCCTCCCTAAATCAAAGACACTAACTATTGCAAAAAAAAAAAAAAAAGGCATGAAGCACCCCTGTTCTGGGGGAGTTGATTGGCTACCCTTGGCACCTGCAGAGCAGTTTGCTAGACAAGCTGTTAATAGCAAGAGTCATGCAATACCTTCACAAGGCGCTCTGGGCGCTCTTCCAGCTGCCCTCCCACTACCTCTGTGTCTCTGTCCAGGTGAGGTAGACAGACTGGAGCTTGCATATATCCAAGAACGAGCTGCTCCTGATTTGGGCAGGACATGTTCTGAATCAGAGGCTGTCATCAACCTCAGCCTTGCAGGTACAGCCCCAGGCTATTCACACAGGAGGAGAGAGGTCCTGTACTCCCTTGGGGGCAAACCAAGTCTTTTCTGTATGTGTGTGTGTGTGTGATTTTACTTGTATTCCACAAATGACAGCCACCAGGTGATAGGCCAGGGGAGGTCAGGTTGCCGTAACCATATCAAACAGCTGCTTGGTAGGCCCTTCAGTTTCCTACTTCTGAGAATGCTTTGATCATAGCATACCTGGCTTCTTATGTGTGTCCCCAGGCTGAGCCCTCAACAGTTTCCTCTGAATCCTCATCGAGGAAGGAGCATTAACCCAGCTTTCCCCTACAGCACCTCCAAGCACATTCACAGCTGTCCTGCCATTCCCAGCTCTGCTCTCCTCTTGGGGGCCAGTTCCAGCTTCCCTGAAAATCAGATAAGATTCCTTGAAAGCAGATGAATGAATGATGGCTAACCAGCAAATAATCACCAAGGCCCTAAAGAACCCAGATGCAATAAAAAATAAGCAAACAGGGCTTCCCTGGTGGCGCAGTGGTTGAGAGTCCGCCTGCCGATGCAGGGGACACGGGTTCGTGTCCCGGTTCGGGAAGATCCCACATGCCGCGGAGCGGCTGGGCCCGTGAGCCATGGCCGCTGAGCCTGCGCATCCGGAGCCTGTGCTCCGCAAACCCACCACCAACAAAAAAACACCCTTCCTTTTCAAAAGTCTCCAGCTAGAACAAAATGAGCGGTGGTCTGGGAGTCATGAAAGCGAGGTTCCTATCTTCATACTGACTTTGCCACTAACTAGCTCTGTGACCCTGACCTGCATTCCACGGGCCTCACTGACTTCCTTTGTGGAAGTGGCTCTGGGAGCTGGCAGAGTTGGTGGAATGCACAAGATAAAAACAGAGAACAATTTTAGAGTGGATAACACACATTCGGTCGTAACCTTCCCTGATGCAGGGCTCTGTGCTTGCTTATTAGAAAGCTGAAACAGGGGTCCCCATGGCTTTTTGTGCAAACCCTACTATATCACAGTAATCTTTGTAAAACACAAATCTAGTTCTGTGCCTGTGCTCTCCACCCACACACCCACCTAAACGGTGTCAATAGCTTTTCATAAGTCTTTTTTTTTTTCCCGTAAGTCTTAAAATAATGACCACAGTCCCTACCGCTGCCTACCAGGCCTTGCAAGGGAGCCTCACCCAAACCACCCTTCCTCTCTCTGTCTATCTCCTTACACTCCCCTTTTCAGTCCCCTGAACTCATCAGGCTTCCTCCCAACTCAAGGTTTTAACACCTAGTTTCCTCATTATGTTCCTTACTCCATTCACCCCTCCCCATTCTACCTGCTTAAATCCTGTGTGTGCCTCCTTTCCTTAGACAAGCCTTCCCAGAAACCCCAGGGGAAGTGAACAGCCTCTGTTTTGCTTGTGTCACACTCTGTACTTTTCCTTTGTGGCCCTTATCACTAGCATAATAAATTAACTGTATTTCTTGGTTCTTGAAAAACTATTTGATTGTTTCATGAGGGCAGAAACCACATCTGTCTGGTTCCCTGAAGTAATCTCTGCTCCAAGCATAGTGCCTGGAATACAACAAATGTTCAACAAATGTTTGCTCAAAAAATACTCTTTAAATACTGATTGAATGGAAGAATCCATGAGTAAATGTCCTAAAAGAACTAGATTTTGTTCTTTAACAATAGTATCAAAAAGCTATCCTTTGCAAAACTTAACAATCCTTTTTGATACTTTTGGTGGGACCCTGTAGCACCATATGGACATAAGATCAGAAAGATCAATAAAAGGAAAGAAAAGTGTTGATTCACTTCTACCTGAAGACTTTAAATCTGTGATTGTCACTCTTAACTCTCACCTTTAGCTGTTGAAAGCAACTCAAGAGCTTTGCTAGTGGATGCTAGCTCTGTTTTCTGCTTTCCCTCTATAGCCATGGGATGCCATCTACTTTAATAAGTAGTTCAGCTTAATCCCATGAACACCATCTCCCCGGACAATAACACAGCTCTCTCCCCTATAAGTTCCACCTGCCTGTAATGCACATGGAAGGATCAGCAAAAAGTAATGAGGTCCCTAGGAATTAATTTTTAATCTGCAAGACCTTAAAGGGAAGACCCGTGGTAATATTTTGTTTGTCCACAAGGGGGCAGATTTCAACTTGCGGTCATAGCTCCTGAGAGCAGCAGAGACACTGCCTATTCACATGTACTTTGTGACCATCAACAGCTTTTCACCCCCTGTTTCATATACTCCTGCCGGCATTCTCCCCACATGTGAGCAATGTCTCCTTAGGACTCATACTCAGAGTGATCCCTCATCACAAAACCTGGTCAAGTGAAGCTGATGAAGTCCTGCTGGGTTATACACCTCCTTCCCTAACTTTTTTCCTCTCCTCTGCAGTCTCCCTTTTATGGACTTTTGTTCCTCATCTTGTTAAGTCACTTGTTTTACATACTTTTACAGAATGGCTAAATGCAACCCTACAGAGTGACCTCAAAACACTATCTGGTTCAGAATTTGCCCAAAGCCATGGAAGCCTGAAGCAGCCCTGTACTTCAGCATCTCTGCCTGGAGAAAGTTTGCAACAGAAGTCAATGGTGCTGATATGCAACTTACAGCTGCGAGAGCCTACTTTGTGCCTTTCTTTATGTCCAGTTGGGAGAACTTTTCAACCCTTCTGTAAAGCATTCACAGGTCCATACTGTGGCCGAGAAGGAGAGCTGCTAGAGATATATTTCAGGCATGGCCCTCCCTCAGCCTTTCCCAGAGGGTGGCACACACAGTGGCTAACCCATACTGCAAGAGCCCTCTATTCAAGTCCCCAATACCTCCATGCTCCTTATTCCCCTCTGTGTCCAGGATCCGGGATTCCTTTTTGATTTAAAACAATTCACACAGAGAATTCCCTGACTTCCAGTGGTTAGGACTCTGCTCTGTGGCAATAAATAAATAAATAAGTAAAATAAAACAATTCACACAATTCATTAAACAAGTATTTATTAGGTGTTAAGAACTGTTCCAGCCTCTGAACAGGAGGCTTTGGCAGTAAAAAAAACAACAGCAACAACGATGTCCTGTTCTTGCGGAGCTTCCATTCTCGTGGTTGGGGAGGGAGAATTCAACAAAGCGGGAGCAGCAGCAGAAGTCAGGTGGTGGTACGTGCAAAGAAGAAAATTAAAGTAGAGAAGGGGGAGTAGAGAGCAAAGGGGTGCTATTTCATGCACAGTGGTCAGAGCCATGCAGATATGAAGCGGATAAGATTCAAAGCAGAGAGAAGAGCATGTGCAAAGTTACTGAGGTGGGAATCTCTGAGGAGTACTAGAGGCTAATGTAGTGGGAAGACAGCTGACAAAGGGAGAGACGGTAGGAGATGAGGTCAAAAAAGTGAGGGGAGTCCAAGAAATGGCGAAGTCATGTAGAGATTTTTAAAGCCATGGCAAGGAGTTTTAATATTATATGAAATGAAATGGAGATGCATCAAAGGATTTTAAGCAGAGCAATGATCAGCTCTGTCCTAGGCTTTAATAGGACAAGTTCATGTGCCCAATGTTAGCACAAGTTCATGTGCCCAATGCACAGTGAGGCCAGACAAACTGAAATGTCGGAGTTTGGAGCAAGAGAAAGGTTTATTGCAGGGCCACGCAAGGAGCCGGCTGGCTCTTGCTCTAAAAAATCCGAGTTCTCTGAAGGGTTTCGGCAAAGGATTTTTGAAAGCCAGGTGAGGGAGGGTGGTCGCAGGGTACGTGATCAGCTCATGCACAGTTCTCTGATTGGCTGATGGTGTGGAAACAGAGCGGTGTCACAGGGGTTAACATTATCAGTCCTTAGGCTCCAGGAGGCCTGGGGCTGTGTGCTCATGACCATCAAGTAGTTAACATCTTCCATTTGGGGGTGCGGTTTCACATCTGTAAAACAACTCTGGAAACAACTCTGGAAATGTGCATCAAATACTGTTATCTAGGTATTTCAGAGAGGAGCTAAAGCAGAGGATATGGGGGAAGGCCTGTCCCGGGAAGGTCCCATAGGGTCCTACTTGGTTGCATCTGTGCTATGTTGAGAATAGACACCAGGGCCAACCAGGGAGGCTTGCTAAGGGGCTACTGCACTAGTGCAGGGGAGAGGTCGTTGTGCCTTGGATTACAAAGGTGGTGGAGGAGGTGGTGAGAGGTGTTTGGACTCTGGAAATATTCTAAAAGTACAGCCAACATCATTTGTTACAGGACTGACCGAAGGTTATAAGAGGAAGCACTAAAAGATGATTCCAAGATTATTTGTTTCACAGTTCTTCCATATGTCTGAAGAGGTACTAGAAGTTAAATACTCAGGAGAATAATTAAGAGTGAGGTGAAAAATACCTGTGGTTTCTGGGTCTTGTTCATCAGGTGAGTCAGGGCACATCAGACTGAAATAAGAGGATGTGAACACTGCATACCCAGCAGGTAGGGAGCGAGTAGGGGTGAAGGGCATAACCATGTGGGGACCCCATCCTCAAAGACTCCAATGTAATTGGTTCGGTGTTGGACACCGCAGTGAATGGTTAAATCGTTTTACAGGTTAAGCCTCATCTGCAGGCAGGCTTGAGCGTCCCTGTTGAGAAGTTCACTCCCTGGGTGCTGCGTTACCAGCGACTCCCGTACCCCGACGCACACACCCAAGGGCCCTGGAATGTTAGGCTAGACTGAGGGAGGGAGTCCAGGCTTTTTTTGATGAGACACGTCGTCGCACTTGCTGACCTGCGGAGGTCCCAGCACCCAGTGGGCCCCCAGGCTTACAGTGGAGGAAAATTGAGGGTTATGCGAAGCTGTTAATATAAAATACACCTCCCTAAGTCCTGAAGGAACAATTCGTGGCTAATAACAAAAAAAACTACAAAAGAGAAATGATGGTTGACTTTAGAAATAATGATTTCGTAGAAGAAATACTGTATGAAATATACCTAATAACATCTGTCATTTATCCTCGTGAATTAATAATACAAGGAACATTGGTCTAAAGATACATATAAATCTGCAATGGTGGATTATAAACTGGTGTTCATACTGTAATAGTAGCTACATAGGGTGCTTGCTTAATGTGATGGTGTTTAACATCAATAAATCAGAGGCTTCATGGGAGGTAAGGAAAAGACCAAGACCAAGACCGCTGGCTAGGAAAAGTAGGGCTCGTCCGGGATTTGAACCCGGGACCTCTCGCACCCTAAGCGAGAATCATACCCCTAGACCAACGAGCCACGCAAATCGCGTTTCCATTTCTAAACTTTAGTATGGAAACTTTTCGCCGCGTCCATGGTTGTAAACTCTTCTTTTACTAACTAACTGTGGGCATGGATGACACCTAGTGGAGGAACAAATCACTGCACGCTCTCGTCCAAATTTCCGAATGCAGTGCCACACATCTTTTTTAGGAAAAAAGATTCAGGATCAACATTAATTGCGCTGCATATTTTCGCTTCCGAGTGGGCCAAAGGTGCTGCGGGAATGATGGCAGGCAATCTCATCAGGAACAGTCACAGGCTGAGGGGTGATCCCGTGGCACTGGGGAGGGGAGAAGACCCGCGTTCCCAGCAGGGCGTCTCCCTGACCGGTACCGACCTCTCTGCCCGCTGTCGGCCGGAAAGCTGGGCCCAATTCCGGAGACTTCTGGCTTCGGCACATTACTGACCTGTTCCTGGGCTCGGCCAGGCTGGGACGTCTCTGGCCCTGCCTTACATGCTATGGAACTCACCGCCCGGTGAGCTTCCGTGTTTCCTCCGGGAAGATCCAGGCGCCTTCTCTCCGCAGGACCCCAGACTCAGCATCTCAAGTAGCGAAAGCTCTCGCCGTGTGGCGCCCTCCGTGGAGAGCCCGCCCGAGGCCCGAGAGGACCCCGACTTTCCCGGGTGACCAGCCTAGGTAGGCGCTCCGTACCCGTTAGAGCTAACAAAGGTTGTTGGGTCACTCGAGACTCCCTGCGCTTGTGTAATACGACTCTTTCCATCAATCTCAAGCAATGTGGCTACAAAGAAGAAAGAAAGCACAACAAATCGGGAAGAAAGGGGGAAAAAAGAGATACGAAGAGCCTCCTAAAAGGATAAATATATGAACCATGTGGCGTGAAGGGGAGGAGAGTGGAGGGTACAGGAAATGCTTCGCAAGCATTTATCGCGAGGTAGCGTGGCCGAGCGGTCTAAGGCGCTGGATTAAGGCTCCAGTCTCTTCGGGGGCGTGGGTTCGAATCCCACCGCTGCCAAGTGGTTTTTGTAACACTCTTGGGTGTCACAGCCATGAATGCGCTGGTCCTGCCACTTAAAGACAGAGTTTATTTACTTTCCTCTCTTGTCCAACCGCTTGTCTATACTTGATAGAGAATCTGGGTTTGCAGTGTTTTGCGACTTCTCATGTTTCTGAGTCTTTCATAAGGCAAAGTTCTTTAATGATAGATATTAACACCATCGTAAGGTCATAATAATGCCTTTGAATCCATGGTTTCCCGTTGGTAAGGTGCTAGGACTTTAATATAAACCTGTAAGCTTTGCTTTGCCTTTCTTCACTCAGCCAAAGGGTATATTATGAGCACTTTTATTGTTATTGGCACTGCTCTACTGTTGGGGGGGTACAGAAAAAATGAATAAAACACGATGCCTGCCCGCAAGGGAAGCTCACAAAGCACATTGGAAAAGTAAGCCATACTATTTGAAAACGGTCTCAGAACATTGTAAGACATCATCACGCACACAACAAAGGCAGTGTAAAGGAAGGCAGTGTAGTGATGTGGTGAGGGTGTGGAAACGCTGGGCTCCGCTGCTGCTGTTAGACCACCAGAGTCCTATTCTCACACTACTAGCTGTGTGGCCTTAGGCAAATTGCTTATCTTCTGCGTGCCTCAGTTTCTTCATGTGTAATGTGGAGATTCCTCATGGAAATGTTATAAAACTTAGTTTGCACATGTAAGGTGCTTAGAACAGTTTGGCAATCAAAAAATGTTAAGTGTTTTCATTGCTTAAACACACCTTTTGCCACATTTCAGACCACAGGGCTATCTCTTCCTTTTCTCCCATCTGGGTTGAAATTCCACTAAAGATTAGATAATAAAAGATCAAATTGTCCACAGAAAGCTACAGTAAAAATGTAGAAATGTGAAAGTCCTGTAATTATCAATATAGATATGTGTCATTCTGCTACCCACAGATAAGCAGTTTAGTAGTTTTTTATTGAGGAGAAGTCTGAATTGGGTACTTGGGCCAAAGTGGAGAGACGAAGACTGATTTAGGCTCTCCATTTGTATTGTAAACCAAAACCATGGTTCCTGTCCTTTGGGAAGATTCCAATCTGAGTCTACAAAAGCCAAAAATAAATGCTGTTTAATTGTGGCTTCTGGAAGCCATTAGGTGCACCCAGGAATATGGCAATATTCATTCATTCATTCATTCATTATTAATCACCTACTATACGTGTACACAGGGCTAAGTGCTGAGGGTACTGCAGCGAGCATAACAAAATCTTTTCTCTTGTTGAGCTTACATCCTGAGAGGGGAGGAAAGAGAAGAAAAAAAGAAATAATTAAATGTATATAAATGTGTCAAGTAGTGATAAATGCTGTGTAGAAAAATAGATTTGTACAGGGGCTAGTGATAATTGGGGGCTATTTTGGAAAGAGTGGTCAAGGAAGATGTCTCTAAAGAGGTGGCGTTTGAGCACAGAAGGAATATCTGAAGGAATAATATTCCAGAAAGAGGAAACAGCAAGTGAAAGGTCCATAATAGGAAACAAGGTCCATGTATTTGAGGAATAGTAAGAAGACCAGTGTAGCCAGAAGAACGAGTGAGAAGGAGGAGGAGGGGATTGGAGCTGGGTTCAGTGGGATAGTCAGGGCCAGAACATGCAACGGATTATATTCTATGTGTGAGAAGTTACTGGATGTTTTTGAACTGAAGAGATTTTTTTTTTGGCTTGTATTTTAATAGGATAATTCTGGCTGCTCTCTAGAGTAGGGAGTAGAGAGGAAGTAGGAAGATGAGTTAGAAGGCTATTGTGTGAGTACAGTCAAAAGATGAAGGAGACTAGGACTAGGGTACTAGCAGTGAATGTGTTGGGAAATGGATGAAGGTACACCCAATAGGCTTTGTTGGTAGATTGGATGTAATGTATAGGGGAACTGGACGAATGATGGATCTATTTTCTGAGACATGGATGGTGGTGGAAGGGCAGTTGGAAGAGGAGTGGCAGGAGATCAGGAGTAGCAGTTGAGACATGGTAAATTTCAGATACCTATAACTCATTCATGTGGGGCAAGCAGGTGACTATATGTACAAACCTAGGTCAAGTCTTATGATACAAATTTAAGGATCATCAGTATAGAGACGGTATTTAAAGCCAAATGATTGGATGAGTATATGTAGACTGATCCAAAAAGGAAGACAAGAAGACATCTGTAAATTGACAGTTCAGGAAAGCAGGGGCCAGCAAAAGAGACTAAAAAGTAGCCTCCTGAAATGAGTATAGTATCCCTATGCTGCTGGGAAGTCAAGTATGATGAAGAGTGAGAACTAACCTTTAGATTTGGAAACAAAGTCATTAGTGACCTTGACAAGAGTGATCTCCGTGGAGTGGTGGAGATAAAAGTCTGATTATGATCTTGAAGGACTTGGAGATGCTATGTTTGTATGCTGATGGGAATGATCTTGCACACTGGGACAAATAGTTGTTGTGTGTTAGGGGCTGTAGCAGGGAATGTTGATTGCAGAAATCAAGCCCTTGAGTAAGGGAGAGCAAAGGGGATTCATCTGATGAGAAGGTGAAGGAGTTGCCTTAAATAGGAGATGACAAAGATGAGCCTTGAAACAGGAGGGAAGACAGAGAATATGAGTGTGGATGTCGGTGAACTGGCTGCAGGAAGGGGATATAGTTCACTTCTAAAGGAGTTATTCTTTTCTGTAATAGTTATTCACTTAATAAAGAAAGTTGATAAGGGTCCACAAAACATTTTTTAAAAATTTAGCCTTTAAAATTTGCCTTTGGGGATTTACATTCCCTCCTTTCTCTGCTGCTCTGCTAGAGTTAACAGAATTCGTTCCCTACTCAACAGGAGTGTTTGTTTTTTTAAAAGAGGCGGAGGTGGGGGGGGGAGGAGAAAGAAAAGACACGACACTATATGATAATACATAAAAACTCCTTTAAACGATAATTATCACACTCATAAAATGGTGATTATGTTAGTATGTTTGAGATCCCAGTTCCCTTGGGGAGGGGGGGCGGGGGGGATGGGGAACAGACCCCCGTATTTAGCACTATTTGAAGTTGCCAAGCAGTCTCCCAAACACTATTTTATTTTACTGAACGGGGTCCCTGGAGGTAGGCAGGGAAAGGGAAAGTGTTACCATTTCCATTCCACAGCCGATGCACTGAGAGGTCAAGAGACTTACCCGCTCTCGAAACTGCCACGTCCGCCTACCCGCCGGGGAGAGTGGCGAACCGCTTCGTCAGACAGAATTCAATAGATAACTTGGAGCTGTCCCTAACTTTGCTATTTCACATCCTCGGGGGCCTTTGCTCAACTTTTCAAAGCAGAGTAAACAAAATGCTGTAACAGACGTATATTAAATAAGTTGTTTATTAGAAATGAAATACGTTATTTATTAGAAGCAGGAAAACGGGGCTCGTCCGGGATTTGAACCCGGGACCTCTCGCACCCTAAGCGAGAATCATACCCCTAGACCAACGAGCCACCCTTTTCCCGATTTTTAATTCGGCCCCAAGGCTCACTCACGTCACTAGGCGTTTTTCAAAGAAATGTGAATCTGAGAGCCTTCTACTGGCAGGAATGCGTGTTTGTTACGCCAGCTTGCACAAGCCTCACGCCGCTGAGAGGCATTTATCAGCAGCTATGGTGGATCCAGACCGGGTGAGCAGCAAGGGAACTATTATGCGTCCATTTTGCCTGAACATCCTCTCAGGCGCTGCCGAGGAGAGGTGGTATCTGCCGAGCACCGCCGCGTTGGCACAGTCTTTCGGCCCCTGCCGCTTTGAGGCCTCGGAGGGAAAAATGATCCAGAAGGCCCCAGCGAGATTTGAACTCGCGACCCCTGGTTTACAAGACCAGTGCTCTAACCCCTGAGCTATGGAGCCTCCGCCCGAGGTGCTCTTCTGTATTTTCCATATTATAGATGTATTCAGTACGCCTGGCATCTGTCAAATGAAATAGAATTTTGACCCAGGCAAAAATCCAAGACATTCTACAAAACTGAAATTTTTCCATGTCCTGTCAACCTCTCGAAAAGGCTCCACTTGGAGCAGAGCCACTACTAGACTGTCTTCTAGTCCCTTATCTTGATACTCTGCTGAGACATCGACGTCTGCGCCTCTGGTGCCCAGAAAGGATGCATAATACAAGAACTCTAGATACCTGGGCACACGGGAGACCCACCTGAGAATTAAGAGGCGCATATAGAGGTTATCTGATGGGCAGGGGGGTTATGGTGCACTCTCTTCCCTTAATATAGTGGTAAAATCTGCGGAGCAGGTGAGAAGAGGTTTACCACGCGGTTTTGTCCTTTCTGAACAGAGCCCCATACCCTTGTGTATTGGAATTAATACCTCCCTCTCAAACAAAGGTCCAGGGTTAGGAGCAAGCATGGAAAAGAGGTGCTGGGGAGGAAGATTTTAATCCTTCCTTAAAGACATATGGATTTACATATATCTTTGGTTTGAAAATAATACAATTTTTTTTAAAGGATTGTGTTTTCACTTTTTAGAGACCCTGTTTTTGTAAGCTAGTAAACAGGAACTAAAATTTTATTTATTTAAATAGGTACAAAAAATCTTGTACCTATTTCTTACTGCAAATATAGTCATAGACTAGAACACTGGGGAAAAGGCACTGATTCACACAAGCCCAAGAAGCGAACCACTTCTGTTTAGTAAGGTTTAGATCCTCTGACCACAGGCCTGCTAGCGCACTCACTATTTTTTAATGTCATTTGTCAAAAATCATGAAGTCTGTAAGAAATCTGAAAGCTCATGGCTCATTGTCTCCTTTCATTTTCGTTGCATAAATGTAAAACATGGTGACACTGACCTTACAAATTTATAAGGAAGAGAAATTCCCTATTTAGACAGATTAAGTAAGGCCTTTATGGCAGATAGTCTAGGTTCAGGGATGAGTCATGGGGAAGCATCACACTGTTGTCCTAAGGTGAGATGAAGGTGTACAACTGCCCAGGGCCAAGAATGTAATAGATCTTCTGTGGCTTGACAAGAACTGCTCCTCCCAACACTCCCTTGGTGTTCAACCTTCAGTCTTTCTACACCAGGCAATATCCTCCACTCCCCCAACCCTCCACCCAATGGAACTACGAGGCTTTGTTTTAACTGACTGCTGTGCCCGTGAGAATCAAGAATCAGGTTGCTGTACCCCATTTGCCTACACAAGGCATTTTACTGGAGGAAACCTCCAAGGTGCTCAGCATGATAACCTCTTTGAACCTGAAGACAGACATCATAATCCTTAAGGAAACAGCAGGAATATCGAATCAACACTCTGAATCACAGGCGTTGTGTTATGTTGGTGAGTGTTAAACTGAGTATGTGGTGTAGTGGTCAGAGAACACCTGGGGCAGTTTTTCAGCCTTGCAGAGTCACAGCGACCTAGTTCTGTAAACAAGGTTCATTATTATCAATCATCTTTATTATCGTTACTATTTTTGAAGAGACAGGCCTTCTGCAAAATTGCTAGAGTCAAAACTCTGTCCCCCGCAGCTCTCTCATCCCCTCCCCCATGCTGTTTCTCCTCCTCTCTTTACTCGTTATTCTCTGGTTGTAGTCTTGGCTCCTTGGACCTTTTGCTAGAATCTGTTTCCTCATCCTCACCTGTCACAATTCAGCAAGCTTACTTCTATTCCACCTATCTCCTATCCCTGAAGGTTGTCCACGACCTTAGGTCAATCTCCCTCATTCTCCCAGCCACTGCCCACTGCTCACTTTGGTTGGCCTGTCTGATTCTAGAAGGTTCCAAGAGTCCTTCCCACTAGTTTATTAGACCCAGAGAGCAATATCAAATATGGACATGTCCCAGTGTGCTCTGGATATCAGAAGCTCGTCTCTGAAACAACTTGACTCTAGTAGAGATCTCAGGAATATTTTTCATTACTTTTTTGTTTGTATTTCTTCCATTTCCCCTCAACTTTTTTTTTTTTTTTTTTTTTTTGCAGAATTTTAACCCTAGAGTGGAAATAAATGAAGACCAACTAAATGAGAACAAGCAAAGGCTATTTATTCAGAGCTTGCTGTTGCGAGGGAGTCAGCCACCATTACTTGCGTTTTGGCAGACACTCAAAGGTAGACTCAGGAGTGAAAAAGCGTTATAGAGGAAAAAGGGAAGGCTCAGGTGCCGCGGACCAGCCAGACGAAGAAGACCAAACCGACCAGAGCCGGTAGGGAAGCGGTGAGGAACTGAAACAGCACCGACGAATGGGGTCAGAAGGACCAAGACAACTGATGGTTGCAAGGCAAATTTTATTGTGCTACAGTTGCAGATTATATAGACTAGAAAAGGGAAGGTTGCCAGACGGTGGTTTACATTATCTGAAGACTGTCTCGGCTCAAGGTTAACTTCCCTGGGAGAAAACCCATAAACCCAGAATCATCAAAAATAACCTGCACGTGCAGGGGGCAGACAGCTTTGCTTGTCTCATTTTACATCCTCTCTGATCTCTGGGCCCTGGTGATTTATCTCCCATGGAATGGAACAAGGAGGGGAACAAGTAGGGACAGTCCCCTCGAGCAGCGGCGGCATGCCTGGCACATCCGCAGCCTGCTCTCAAGGCTGACTGCTTCCCACACTCAGGTGCCCTGATTGGAGGCTGCTGGCCTAGGGAAGCTGCAGGTGGGTTAACTAGAAGCCAGGTATCCTATGTGATTGGTTCGGGATGCATATTTGACTTTGTCTGGTTGATCCTAAGTTGGAAGCAGGGACTAGTATCAGGAAGGCTGTTACTAATCAATTCCTGGCCATTTGGAGCTGTTACAGGGCTTATTGTTTGGCTTCCCGGACTCTTACTAGACATAGTGGTCAGAGTTCCTACAAGTCTGACTTAAAGATGGTAGGCTGGCTTCCTGAGCTGGTAGATAATGGATTGGTTTCCTGAGCTGATTTCTGCAGGCTGTGGGCCAGAGTTCCATTGTTATATATGGTCTGACCTTTGTCCATTTGTATATTCAATCTGCCACTAGAGGAAAGTTGAAAAAAACAGTACAGTAATACCTGTATACCCCTAATTTAGAATCACTAATTATAAACAGTTGCCACATTTACTACTTGTGTTGCCATAGTGTGTGTGTGTATGCACATTCATTCTTTTAAGTTTATATTGTATTATTACAAAAGGAGAAGATATTTTCTTTTACTCAAGTGCAAGCTCCCAAGAAACAGGGATAATAACCTTGTTTGTTTTGTATCTAATATCTATGATCCTTCATACCTAAATACCTCAACAGGCATCTCCCAAAATAAGAATTAAGAATAGAAGCATAACTTCAGTACCATATCACACCTAACAACATTTATAATAACTCTATGTAATCTAACAGTCCCTATTTTCAAATTTCCCCAATTGGTTCCCTCTAATTTTTTTTAAAAAATCTATATTCAAACCATATTTCTCATTGTGTTTAGTTTTAAAGTCTCTTTAAGTCTAGAAAATTCCCCTTCGCTCAGCCTTTCTTTTTTCATGGCAGTTGTCTTACAGGAGGTCTCACATTCTAGATTTGTCTGATTATTTCCATATATTAGATTCAATTTAACATTTGACTTTGATGATTTCTTCATGACTGGATTCAGCTTACATATTTTTGTCAGAAACACTACCTCACAGATTTTTAATACTCTGAGGAACCCAATAATTTTCCAGGACAGATGTCTAGGCTGTAGGAAAAATTAAATTTTTAATTACCCAAGCAGAAAGAATGAAGTCTAATAAGATTATTTTATCTATTTGCATGAAAATGCATTGTGTACCACTCAAGAAGCTTTTGTTCATGAAAGAGACCTCCTCTTTTTTGGGGGGGGAATTTTATTTTATTTATTTTTTTATACAGCAGGTTCTTATTAGTTATCCATTTTATACATACTAGTATATATATGTCAATCCCAATCTCCCAATTCATCACACCACCACCCTCTCCCTGCCACTTTCCCCCCTTGGTGTCCATACATTTGTTCTCTACATCTGTGAAGAGACCTCCTTGATCTCGTTGGGTGAAGACCCTGTAATTTTCAGCTTCATTGACCATAAAGTACCTTAAAAAGTCAAGGATTAATATAGAAAAGTAGGCACAATTACCAGAGCCCAGTCAATTATTCACCTTAGCAACATCCAAGTACATCTGTGGATAGGCAGACTGATTTCTAAGGTACATAGATTATTTATCTAAAATATCAAGGAACATGGCTTTGTAAAACTTTAGCCAAAAAAAAAAAAGTTGTACTTGCCTCAATTTGTGCTTTCTTAAATTTATTTTCTTCGGTTTCCACAGACCTCTCACCCTTGGGAAACTGAGGCTGCGCTCACTATGGCAACCCTCAGTCACTACTTGTGTTGCCACCTAACCACTGTGTGTGTGTGTGTGTGTGCGCGTGCATATTCATTCTTCTAGATTTATATTGTATGTATTACAGAAGGAGAAGGAGGTATCTTCTTTTATTCAATGGCAAGCTCCCTACAAGCAGGGATGTAAACTTGTTTATTTTCTGCACCTCCCCAAACCTGACGAAATGGTGAGTGCAGATTTATCTGTGGGTTGTGTGCTACCTTGAAGGGCCAAAGGAAGATCCTATTTCTCAGTTTCAAAAATGCCTCTTGGTAGATGTTCCCCACTAGCCTAATTCTAAGTGCCTAAATCCATTATAATCACTCTTGTGTGCCCAAGCTGACCAAGACTTGAGCACTTGGTACTCTGCTGTATTGGAATCAGAAGCTGGGAAAGGTAGTAGAGACATCAAAGAATAAAATCAAATGTACATCAGACTTGATCTTCTTAAACCCAAAGCAGCCAGACTATTATAATATTTTGCAGGGACTGAGTCAGGGCAGGGGAAGGATGTTATTGCTACCAGCAGGATGAACAGAAACAAAGAATAAAGAATGTCTCATAAGCTTCATCTTTCCATTCTGCTGACCATGCCCTAGTTCAGGGTTGCATTTCTTTTCACCTGAAGCTTGCAGAGGCAATCAATCTGGTGAGATTGCTCCCTTTTGTCCCACCTCTTCCATAAACTCCAGTAAACATTGTAAGGACAAATAAAAATTTAAAGTAAGAGGCTTAATTTTCCCTGTTGAAAATAAGGGAAGGGATTTCCTTTCCCTTCTCTCCTTTTTCTTTGAACAGTTATTTTAGAAAATTCATAAGTATAAATACGTCGCAGTACTTTGCATTAGTGTTATGGTCAATGTGATAAACATATGAGACCACAAAAAAGCTAAGTATTTAAGTAGGGGCTCAATAAATGCTGAAAAGACTATCTGATACATCCATCAAAAGGAACATATTATTTACCGTATTTAATTTTTAGTGAGATTTTTATAGTACATGCAGAAAGGAGCCAGACCAATACCTGGATGGCTCTCTACTGGAGCTAGGGAGAGAGATTTACAGAGAGACCTCCTATAAGACAACTGCCATGAAAAAAGAGAGGCTGAGAGGAGGGGAATTTTCTAGATTAAAAGAGACTAAAGAAACATTAAAACTACATGCAATGAGAAATATTGTTTGAACCTAGATTAAAAAATAATTGGAGGGAGCCAATTGGGGAAATTTGATTACATAGAGTTATTATAAATGTTGTTAGGTGTAATATGGTAGTGAAGTTATGTTTCTATTCTTTTTTTTTTTTTTTTTGCAGTACGCGGGCCTCTCACTATTGCAGCCTGTCCCGTTGCAGAGCACAGGCTCCGGGTGCGCAAGCCCAGCGGCCATGGCTCACGGGCCCAGCCGCTCCGGGGCATGTGGGATCTTCCGGGACCGGGGCACAACCCCGTGTCTCCTGTATCGGCAGGCAGACTCTCAACCACTGTGCCACCAGGGAAACCCTATGTTTCTATTCTTAATTCTTATTTTTAGGAGATGCCTGTTGAGGTATTGCAACGTAGTGCAAGTCTGGTGGAAACTTTCAAATGCCCTATTTGAGCATAGGACAGTTGAAACATAGATTGAAACATAGAGTACTTGTAAAAATTCTCTAACCTTTGAGGAATTTGTTAAGATGCCAATTCATAGTCCTGAGATTCTGCATTTCTAATCAATTACCAGGAGATGCTGATGCTGCTGGTCCTTAGACTACACTTTGAGCATCAAGACTTTGAGGTAAATTTCCTGCTTTTATATACATTTTCATCACCTGGACTATTGCCAAGGTATAGATAGCAGGAAATCTAAGGTTAAATTCTCCAGTAATATTGCAGAATGCTAGAGCCTAAAATACTAGTATCCCACACTGAAAACTGAAGGAACAGGCATGTGCCAGACAAACACAGCACATTTTATCTTTATCAGGCATCACTCCAAATGTCTTCAGATAATGGACAATTAAGTATTTGGCAAGGTTGGCACTCCTCTAGGAAAGCTGAGACTTCTGGCTTTCAGGTCTCTGTGTAACCCAATGGGTGGTCCATTTCTGTGGGGAATGGATCAAGGATCCTCCCCCAATGAAGGATCCAGTAAGTTCAAGACAGGCAGTGAGTGCTCAAGCAACATCAGGTGATTGAATAGGGGAAGCCAGGCACGCTGGTTAGTAAAGGAGACTCAGCCTGGGATATGAGAGTGTGGTACTTTGTCCTGATAAGAAAGTGCTTTGAAGTCTGTCAGTTTGTGGAGCCTGAACATGCAGCCCCCTGGGATCAAAAGGAGCTCTGCTATAATGACCAGGTTCTTTCTTGTTAGCTGGTTCCTTTTACTGCCTGACCTAGCACTAAAAAAAAAAAAAAAACACACAAAAATCAAGGGCTCAGGTCACTTCCACCTTATGAGAATCTCGTAGTTTTTTGAATCTGTATTTTTAAAAAGAAGTCAAAACATTTACAGAAACTGTGGTTTACTTAAATGTGCATGTTTATCAAATTAGCACTAACAGAGACTTAAATATGACTATATAATCTCATTTCATCATCTCATCAGTATGAGCCTTCCCAAGACCAACCCATAGACCCCGAGTCTCTTGCCTGGTTCAGTACTAGACAAAATAGTTCAATAAATATTGATATTTTAAATATCAATACTTGTTCTCTCTCCTACCATCCACTCCCTACCTCCTTTCAAGGAATAAAGAGCCCCAGGCCTTTTCTGTCTTTCAAATTGATGCTTCCTCATCTTATGCACAAAACGTGTGTGGTTGCACAGGATTTCTAGGTTCTCTCCAATTTGAGATTAGCATCAGTCTTTCCATTGCTGTGGCGTGTTGCAAAGACTTGCGTGTACTGCTGGAGGCAATAAGCTCACATTCGCTTTTATCTGAGGATTCTCAAAAAGTGTGAAAACACAAAGTGAAGTTTCTCAGAAGTCGTACCCTTCAGCCAAAGGGGCTGGCGATGGCTACTTGAACCCCTCCATCTCCAGTGATGTGGAACATAGAAACCACACCTTTGCCCATTCCGCTAAACTAGCTGGTCTTCGCCGCTAACCATCTCCGAGCGTGCGCCTCGCTCCTGACTCCGGTAGCTTCTGGAGAGAAAGAGAACTTAGTTGGAGCCCAAGGGTAGACATCCAGCTCTGCCCCGGGAGCTCAGATTGCCTATCAACTGGGACCAGAGGGAGGGAACGAGAGGACGAAGCGGAGCGACCAGGGTGGGCATAACCCGGTGTGGGCGGGGGTGAGACGGGGGCGGGGTGGAGGGGACTTGGTTCAGAGGGCAGCCGGGACTGGAGGGGGTGGAGGGTTGATGGGGAGCCCGAGGAGAGCCCGCCTCCGGCCTCGGACCCTGGGAGCCCCTTCCTAAACCGGCCCCAGCCTTCTCCCACTCGCCACTCCCACTTCCCGGCCTCGGTCCTAAATTCATCCGGTGCTCCCTGAGCCCTATTTCCAAGCAGCTTTTCTAGTACTTCTTTTCTGTTCATCGGCCCCCACTCCCTTCCTGGAAGCAAAGACGGGAACTAGCAGGACCTTCGCCCCGTGAAGATCCAGTGAAGAACAATTTTGCCTCTCTCTAAGCACCCCTGACCCCGACCCCTCAAGCCACCACGGAAGGACTTCGGAGAGCCCTTGGGCAAGGGGAGGCAAGAGCAGGGTGTTTTTTATGAGTGATCGAGGAGGAGAGTAAGAGTTAGGAAGTTAGGAAACTTTAATTAGACTCCTAGGAGAATTTCTGCATCCGGAGACCCAGACATGGTCAATCAGAAACAGCAAAGAATATATGTAACGTGTAACTCAGGACTTTTAGCGCCTACTAGAGGTCATTGACGGGTACGAGATCCCACTTGGGTGCTGGAGATCCCCGGGATCACTTCTGCAACTTTACTTAGCCTTCCCTCTACTCCATTCGAAAGAAACGATATGGAGCCTAGTGGATCCAGGACCCCAGGGAAACCCGGGACCCACTCCTTTCCGGTGTGGGAACTTTCTTGGATGTAACCTCCCTCTGGCAGTCACCCTGGTCCCTACATAAGGGAAATGGTTCAGAGGCTACATACGCATGGGTCTACCCCAGAGTGCTATTTTCAAAAAAATTAGACCCAATCTCTCCATTCTGACTGAACCTGCAGGGGATGCGATCAAGGATTTTCTTTTTTATCGGTGACAGGCTTACCAGATCTGTCAACGGAAGGGGATCTCCGGCTCCATTCGCACTGTGAGTTTCACAGCCACAGACCAACGACCCAACAGCGAGGAGTTCCTTATTCAGTCTTCTGTAATCACTTGCAATAAGTCGCCAGTGAAATGGGGTTTTGTTTTTTGTTTTTTGCTTTTCCCTTTCGGCGTGGAATTGCCTAGGTTAAAGAAAAGGCGGAAGTCTTCAAAGGATATTCACGCTAATATCATTGACCACTTTCTAGCTCACTTCCCAGGCCTGTGAGAATGCGATGGTTTCTACTCTCTCCAAGTTTGCTCAGAACCCTAGGTGTAAATGAAAACAGTGAAGGAGACCCGACTAACCATGAAGAAAATTCAGAATGTTGAGCCTGGGGTCGGTAGTAAACAGCTCAAGGATGAAAAATTGTAATCGCATGCGGTAGTGTGGCCGAGCGGTCTAAGGCGCTGGATTTAGGCTCCAGTCTCTTCGGGGGCGTGGGTTCGAATCCCATCACTGCCAACCGTGTTTTAGTCTAGCTGTAAATCCGAAGTAATACAGAAACTCCGATTAAATCCCAAGCGATCTTCTTTCTTCCAGCAAGAATTACCCCGGAACTTCCATCAGTACCCGCTCTCCGTCCTCCCGCTGCCCGAGAAATACGTATTACCGAATATCAAGTCGGGTTACCTCGGATTCCTCCTGACATCCCGTGCCGAAACTAGCTGTATGCACCCCACTCGACTTTTCATTGTGTCCAAGTTTTTGTGTTCCCGCAATGGGGAATTCTTTCGGTCCTCCTCTTCTAAAACCCATGCTCACATTGAATCATTCTCATGACCTGGCTTAGGCACCATCCAGTAGGGAAGGCTTCCTAGAAAGTGCCCCGCAGCCTCCATCAGCCCGACGCCCACACTGGTTTAGGAGCTGCAGTTCTGTGATCGCGAAGTAAGCTGCAGAGACCCGATTTTGCTTTTAATCACATTACTTTTGTAATTGAATATGATGAATGAATGAAGGCAGAAAGCCACTTCCTACCAGGCTTCCAGATGTCACTCAGGCATGGGGGTGGAGTAGGGCAGGTAAACGGTTCTTTTGAATTTGACTTTGCAGGTGGGTTTGTGATTCCAAAACATTTCAAAGCTGATTCTTGGCTGACTCCGTGCGTCTGGCCCAGTGGGGTGTGCTGTGAATGTTGGCTTAGCCACTGCTCTGCCCCTTCCACAAGTGAATTCACTTATCTTGGAGACTGTCCAGGTCTCTGAGCAACCCAACTACAATACCTGTGCAGAACCTAACTCAGTGTGGGAAAGAGGAGCGGGTAAACTCAGGGTCTATTTAGTGGTGCCCTATTAGAATGGTTGTCCCACCGCGCTTCTCAGCCGAGTCAGCCCGTTACCCCACTGCAGTGCTCACAGATTTGGCTGTACAGCTCTCTCAAGGAGGTACAAATTTCCCTGCAGTGCCTTGAGGAACGAATGAAAGGAACAGAGCAGTAGACTAGGACTCTGTGCAGGAACCAAGGTCTAGGGATTTTTTAATGACACTTTTTAATTCTGCCTTCCTTTTTATGTCTTTCCCCCTCCTCAATCAAAAGCTTCTTCTGTGTCCTCCCAGACCCACTCCCATTTCACTTTGATGACTCCTCCAGACCAGTTCCTTTCATTTTTTACCCACCTTAGGCCCCTGAGGTCTTTACAAAAACAACAAAACAAACCTCTAAAGTCCATAGTTTACATTAGGGTTTATTCTTGGTGTTGCACATTCTATGGGTTTTGACAAATGTATAATTATATATATATCCACCATTAAAGTATCATACAGAATAGTTTCACTGCTCTAAAAATCCTCAGTGTCTCAACAGTGCATCCCTCCCTCCCTTTTAACCTCTGGCAAACACTGATCTTTTATCATCTCCATGTTGCCTTTTCCAGAATGTCATATATTTGGAATCATACAATATGTAGCCTTTTCAGACTGGCATCTTTCACTTAGTAATACACATTTAAAGTTCCTCCATATCATTTCATGGCTTGATATCTCATTTCTTCCTGGTGCTGAATAATATTCCATTGTATGGATGTACCACAGTTTATTTATCTATTTGCCTATTGAAGGATATCTTTACTGTTTCCCAGTTTTGGAAGTTATACATACATAAAGCTGCTATAAACATTCATGGGCAGGTTTTTGTGTGGACATAAGTTTTCACCTCATTTGAGTAAGTACCTAGGAATGTGATTCCTGGATTTTATGGTGAGAATATATTTAGTTTTGTAAGAAACTGCCAGAATGTCTTCCATAGTGGCACAGTTTGTAAGGTTAAAACACTGTGTTTTAAAAAATTTAATTTATATATGTGGCATATTTTGAAAAAAAATACCTTAAAGTAAAAAGAGCACAATTTACCCACAGATAAACATCTTTTGCCATATTTCCTGTTCTCCAAAAATGAATGATAAATTTCTAGAAGCAGGAAGAGAATATCTGACCAAGCACAATGTCTTTTCTTTTTTTTCAGTGTGCGGGCCTCTCATTGTTGTGGCCTCTCCCGCTGCGGCGCACAAGCTCGGGACGCGCAGGCTCAGTAGCCATCGCTCACGGGCCCAGCAGCTCCGCGGCGTGTAGGTATCTTCGCAAACCGGGGCACGAACCCATATCTCCTCCATCGGCAGGCAGACTCGCAACCGCTGCGCCACCAGGGAAGCCCCACGAAAGGACTCTCACACAACCTCTTTTTAAGGTTCCTGATTTATAATGCCCAACTATCCTCCAGAAAGTAGTGACATTCTACAAGAAAGTCCTTGTCACTGTATCCTGCCCAGTACTAAATAATAAACACACTCTAATTTGGTGGTGCAGCAATATCCCCTAGTTTTAATTAGTATTTCTTCTTATTATTGAAGGAACATTTCCCCATGCATATTTTGTCTTCTGCATTGCTTATTCTCTACATTGTTTGTTTACATTGCTTTGAAGAACAGATATTTCTACAGTATTTCTCTTTAAACCCTGAATTGCCCAGTATAAAATATTCACAGTAAGGGAAAAGTGTAGGGATGGGGTGGGGTTGAGGGATGTTACTCAATATTCAGTCAAGGCTAGCTGGTCTTCAAGATTAGGAGATAACATTCAAATCTAAAAGGGGGACTATTAATTCATATCTCCTCTGTAAATCAAATCACGTATACTGCATGATCACAAAGAGGACACACAAAATTGTTTCATAGTCGGCAAAAAGCTGTTCTTTTGTTGCCTGAAAACAGAGCTAAAGTAAATGTTTTACAGTCGTTGGTATAGGAGGATAAAACCTGGCACGCAGCAAAATTTCACATCCTTTTTTCGAGCCGGAATCGAACCAGCAACCTAAGGATGACAGAAGAAAAATCACCTCTACAATCCCCCACTCTACCAGCTGAGCTATCAAAGGACACAATTGGCAAGAGTTAGTGTCAATTATTGAGCTTATAGTAACAGCCAGTGAGAGGCCTAGCTTCTTTGTATTTAAAGTTCGGGCTCAAGTTGGAGGTCAGGAAGTCTCCAGAGAGTTGAATCTCTGGTGAACCAAATCCAGGGAGCAGCCGGGGGCCGAAGGACGAGGAGCCTGAATCCGAGGAAGTAAGCGATAGGAACAGAACAGGAACCATCCGGATTGGGTGTATCTGCGTAGCTTCTGGACTAGGCTGTCCCAGAGTAATCTGCAAACCAGTTCTCCCTCCAGGAGCACAGGAAAAACTGGGGCGCCAGGCAGATTGCAAGTGGCGAAATGTGCAGGACGCCACGCTCCAGTAGCGGCAGCCGGAGGATCATGGCCATCAATAGGCCGAGGCTAATTAGCTCTTTTCCGTAAACACAGGTGTGTGTGTACTCCGCCAAGCCCCGGAGTGTTCTCGCAGAGACCTGAGTAATCTAGTTTCTCCACTACTTACTGAATGGTATAAACACCTGGTTTTCCCCCAGGATCATAGTGCCCCCAATCCTATAATCTTTCGTCCCAAATACTCAGGATCTGATTTTCCCTGAAACATCACACAGTGCTTGCTTGCTTTCAACAGTCAGTGGACGCAAGAAAAGGAGAGAGCCACCCTCTTTGCAACGAAAGCACGCAGAGGCCCCAGCGAGAATTGAACTCACGGTCACTGGTTTACAGGATCAGTGCACTAATCCGTAAGCTATGGAGCCTAGCCATGATCCTATGGCTTGTATTGAATTCCCTAAGTTTTAAAAGCTGCAGCCAAATGGCATATCTAAACAAAATTTAATAAATACTTAAAAATTAAAAGGAATTTCTTTTGAAGGAAGCGCTTCTTTATATACGAGGAAGAAACATGTTCTTGACTAGGCCCAAACGGGAATGTAATTCACTGGAAGAGCCCTGGTAGCACCTACAGTGCATGCTCCTCAGTCTCAGGCCTGACAAGTCACTGAACTTGGGCAACACCAGGGCCACGAGCGGAGCCGTGGGATAAAGTGGGGTAGGTGAGGGTGCCTTACCGAAGAAAAGGATGCGAGACATGGCATCACGTCACTGCCTCCCATCTGCTTGGATTCTTAAAGTAACTGCTCCAGCTCTCGTAGACTGAGATTAGGGTTTGTTTCTTTGCTTTTAAAAGGAGGCGGCCTTCTCAAAGCCCAGAACTTACCCCTTGGACCCTCAGAATGGAGGGGGCCGGGGGCGAGGCAGTGAGGATGTGAAAGCATCCAGGCGTCCAGGCCGCCCCCTCCCACGACCTTTCAGCGGAGTCAGGTTCGGTCATAGTCAGTCTGGGCCTGAGATTCCTCCAGGTTTCCTGAAGCAGAAACTGGCTTTAGAAAAGGAGTAACCTTTCCCTCGGTCCTTTAACACTCTGCTAACAGCTCGGAGTCTGAACGGTAGCTGCTTCTCTCTCGGCCTCGGGCCCTTCTAAATGCCCAACCTGAAGTCCAGAATCAACAGAAAGTGGCGGTACATTGGAGGGCTGGGAAGGGAGCGCTTGCCTTCTTTTCTCTCCCGTCTTAGCCCGCGCAGCAGTCTGGCGCCGGTATTTAGCCATTCATTCAACTGTTATTTATCGAGTTTTCCCCCTACGCCAAGAATGTGCTCGGTGCACGGTGAACAGGTGTGACCAAGCGAAACAGGCTAGAACCCAAGAGCGTCGTTCCCCGAGCAGAAGGGACTGCGGCGTAAGGACAACGCTCTCCCTTCCCATTCCACCCACCACCTTCTAGGTGATAGAGAAGCGGGCGAGGGCAAGCTTCTCTAGAAGAGGATATTGGAAGTGGGCAACTCTCCCGGACGGTTGCCATGTTCTGTGCGCCCTTGAAGGGTGCCTTAAATCTAGACCTATAGTACAAAGTTCATTAAGTAAAGCTGAAAGGAAAGAGCAAGAGCATGTTACAGGGTGTGAGATAGCAGGGCAGGCTAAGACAATGGTTCTAGGATTTGACCTCCGCAGGGGCGTGGTATCGAGTTCCTCCGCTGCCGCACCCTGGGGAGGAGGGTCTTTTGACGAAATCAACGTTTTGGGTTTTTCTTGTTGTTTTGGTTTCTTTCTTTTTTTTTTTTTTTTTGTCCTTACTTGTCCTCCATCCCCAGACCACCTGCAATGGTGTTGGTCCTAACCCTGTAAGTACTCGGGCCCTCGTCAGAGGGTCCACAGGTGGACTAGCAGCTCAGCCTGAGTCCCAAACTGAACGTTCCTACCTCTGGAACGCTGTGGCTCACGTTCCTCCGAATCTGCACGGTGACGCTCTTGGGGTCTGGAGAAAATCGCTGGACTTAGGAGAGGAATCAAAAACGGTCCTCAAATATTGTGATGCAACTAACAGAATGTATGAATATTCCTAAAGAGAAAGCGGCGTTTTCGCGGGTGGCTCGTTGGTCTAGTGGTATGATTCTCGCTTTGGGTGCGAGAGGTCCCGGGTTCAAATCCCGGACGAGCCCTACCTTTCCCCTTCTTTCTCTCTTTTTCCCCCTCCCTCTTTAGAGCTAAATGAAGCCAACACCGCCCAGTCTAGATCCACCTAGGCGAAGTCCCTTTCAACCTCGACCTGATTCGAGATGAGCTTGTGAGCAAGTTGACCACTTCTGTCGACCAATTCAGGGACAACGAAGATGCTGCCGTGGGCCAAGGGCTTCGTTGTATAGATAGGGGCCCCTCGTCCCGCTATGACAGGCTTTTTTGTCAGGAATATCTTGCTCAGGCAGGTCTCACGCCGGCACTTCGAGCGGAAAAAAACTAGTGCACTTCTAACGCAATATAACATAGTGACAGTCGTCTTGCCATTTCTGGCAAGAATCACCCAGCTCCTTAGTGCCCTTTGATAGCTCACTTGGAAAACCAGCAGGTTATGGTGTGAGGTGTCTACCTGTAACCTTAGAGTGTGGTTGATCCTGGTTTGTCGAAGTTGCCCAAACTTAGAAACGACTGGTACGATAGGCCTTCAAACTTGCTAGTCTTCCTAAACTGCTTGTTCAAGGGAATCTTTGACAGGATTTCTGTCTGACCTGATCATATTTGCCCTTTGCAAGGTTCATCTCTTGGAAAAGGTACGTACTCAGGCAAGAATAAAGGGGTTTGTGATTGGTAATTGGAGGGAGGGGAGAGAGTAGAATCTGCCAGGACATCCTGACTTCTAGGTTGGTTGTCTCCTGAGAAAGGTGTTATATCTAGCCTGGGCTTTGATGTATTTGCTGAATGATTACTGGTGGAGATGAACAGAAGGAAGTTGGATATAAAGTCCTGAGATTCAAGAGAAAGATCCAAACCAGAGAAATGAATTTTAGGAATAAAAAACACAGGGCAGTGGTTGGTTAACACTGGTTTTGGAAAGAACCCACAGGGAAGAGCATTAATAGAGAGAGGAAGAATTTAAAGACAGGCCCTGGTGATCACTAGTGTTTAAAAATCTGATGGCTGATTTGCTAACTCAGGGGCTGTTGACAATCTTTACCAGCATTTAAAGCAGAAAGTTTAGGGAAGATGATAGCACTGGATGGGTTGAAGAATGAGGGGAAGGTGTGGAAACTAAGTAAATCATTCTTTTTAGGATCTTGATTGTGAAGGGGAGGACCTAGCCAGTTCACACGTCTGGCTTGGAGGTCTTAGGGTAGCTCCACAATTATTTTGTGGGGCCTTTCTTTCCCTGCCCTGAAACCTGAGCAAAGGTGTGTTGGGTTGCCAAGAGTGCACTCCTTGGCTTTGGTATGTTCTGACTCTGAAGGGATTTTATCACCAGCACAGATGAAAATGGCAGCATTACTCCTCCCATCACCATGGTAAGAGGCAGAAATACTGGCTACAATCAAGACAGAGGGAATTCTGCAGCACTTGAAAAAAAAGCAAATTAAAGAATAGCTCATGGGGAACTTGTTGGAAGCTGAGAACTTACTTGTTGGGGCTGAGAACTACCAGTTCATCCTCATTGACTGGGGAATGTCAGGGGTCACAGAGAAGGTCTGGATCCAGGAAAACCTGCCAAAGTCCTTTCTGTATTGTCAGATCTTGAAATGTTTCCTATATCTGCAATACATTAAAAAAAAAAAAAGGGAACCCAAGGGAGATATCCATATGCAAAGTTTTGCATAATCATGGTTTTCCTGGAACAAGGATCTTTAAGGAGGGACTTGACTGTGTATAGCTACTGAACTTATCTGCTCCAAGGCCCACTCAGGAGCCAGCCAGTAGAGTCAGGGCCTGTACAATCTTAGCTCGAGCTGCTAAACTGTCTTCCTCACCTCCTGAGCGATAACTATGGTACTTCTCAGCCAATGTGGGCCTTTAGTATGCTATTATCAAAGTGACCCCCTTTGAATTACACAAAAGGGTTCCCAGGAAATCACTATAGAGCATGACAGTTTGACATTTTTTCATCCCTTATGTCATTTGTCCCTTCAAGAAACAAAAACATAATGAGTCTTTGCTATGTTCTAGATTTCCAGGTACTCTTCTAGATGGCAAGGAAACAAACTCAGGTATGACCCAGTCTCTGTCTTCAAGGGGTTTTCAAAATAATGGGAAACAAGAGAAATGCTGTAGCTTATTAGTATTGCAAAAGAAATTATATCATTTAGGATTCAATCAAAGAGGAACCACTATAAGTGATGAAGAATAAGAGATTTATTATAATTCTTGGAATTGATGAAGAAGTTTATGTAAGGCTCTTGCCTCTATGTCTAGAGTTGGGCCTGAATCTCTGTAACTCAGCATGATGAGCAGTTGAGAAGGACAAGTGGGCATGAAGTGAGGAGAATCAGTGCAAACCGACACCATGAAATCCCCGAAGACAAACTGAAATCAAAAGGACAGACTGGAACCTACAGCTGTCTCTCACTGTCTCCAACCTTGTTGATGTGGGAGACCTGCAGGAGAAGCTTGCTCCCTTCATTATGGAGATACCCATGTACTTGGCCTAGGAGTTGGAGGAGCTGAAGGAGGAGATTCATTTGTGCCAGAGGTGTTGTGGGTCCAACTGAAGCCCCATGCCAACAAGTGAACCAGCAGACCAGCATCAAAAAGTGCAAAGCTGCAACAGAGCCTGGCATCCTATGCCAACCTTCAGAACACTGTGGCTGCTATGTGTGACATTTCCACCTTCCAAATCTCGCTACAAATTTCACCACATCCATATAGAAAATTTAGATCCATAGAGAAAAGAAGATTCTCGATAATGTAGTTCTAGCTTAGATAAACTGACACAGTGCAAAGTCAACTTTCTTGGGTGCCTTCTAAGTACCAGCCTCTGTTCTATGTGTTTGGAACACATTCTTATTTTCAGCCTCCTCTTATTTTGTGATCTCTGGAAAGAATCTTTTTTTCCTTGACACCTTAGCTAATATTTAATGGCTTTATTAAAGAGGATACACCTGCAAAACGAAACAAAAATAAAACAAAGCACACACACACAAAAAGAGCAATTGGAAATGTAGAGACAAAATCAGGCAAGTGTGGTCCCAGGGAAATCAAATAAGACTAATTTAAATAAGAAGCCAAGATTATCTGTGCCAAGTACTGCTGAGATTAAAGTGAAGAGTAAAAAAAAAATTTATGGCACAGAATTTATAAAATAAGACTGAAAAAAATACATTCACAGATTGCTCCCTAGTACAATTTTTATTGTGATATTTCTATTCCTAATCACATTCACTTACCTAATATTTGCTCTTGTGCTTTATTAGTAAAATGCCATCTTGTTAGACCCACTTTAAAATTTTACAATAATGTTATTACATTTTTGACCCACATCAGAGAGAGAGAGTGAGAGACATCCCTATCTCCCCTACCCTCTCTGTCTCACCCAAAAGAGTCTGTGAGTTCCTTGATGGCGGGGATCATGTATTTGTATCTCTGCATACCAACTTAGTTCCCAGAACATGGTACTCAATAAATTTTTACTGAATTAAATTGAGTCCAAAGTAATTTCCCACAATAAAATAATTTTGAAAATAGATGGTTTAACATGTTTTATTACTAAAATTTGGCGATGATTCCTTCCAGAAATGCTATAAACTGTTATATGAATTCCTCTCTTTGGCCAGTGTCTGGGATTCACTTCAGGTTTTTATGCTGCATGAAATTAGGTAGCTTTTAAGGCAATACTTCATCTGCCCTCTGGGGAACACTTCTAGATCACTCGAGAAGAATTCGTTTTCCCTCTCAAATGACTGATCCTTCCATTCCTTTAGTTCTCACTCAGAAACTTTTCAGGATAGAAATATTATGTGTTTGTGTGTATTACTAATGGAACCAGATAAAAGCATTACTATTTCCAGTGATCACTGAAGCTTTATGGCCATGTCGTTGCACGTTAATGCTCAGTTTTCCAATTTTGCACCAATTTTTTGAGGTGCTGTCCATACTTTTTTTTTTAAAATATTGTCTCTATATATACAAACATACTTTAACATGGAATTAATTCCTGTTTAGTGAATGATAGCTTCTGAAAACTTCTCTAGCAAGAAAATACCAGACAGGGTAAATCAATTTGCACATGACCTCCAACGTTATTTTGTAAACCCTCTTATCATCCCCTACTTTTGAATTATTATTTGTCTCTTAATCTTCCCCTCTAAGGTCAAAGTTGCTTGAGGTTAGGAATCATTGCTTGTTCATCTTAGCATATATTAGTGTATCACAGTATCCAACAAAGATGCTTAAAAGACCTTTGTTGAATGACTGAATAAATAAATAAATATTTGTCCAAGATTCCAGGGTCACCACAAATGGAAACCCCTGTTCCCTTTAAAATATACAATGAGGTAGATAAAACATAACACAAAGTCTAGTTCTTGGTAGGTACAACAATAGTTGGTATTCATAATTTTTTGATATTAAAGGTCCTCATTCCAATCCCAATTTTGCTAAAAAGATGAATGAAGACAAGAGATATAAAAATGTAGAAAGATGGACAAATGAAAGAGACACAATCCAATGACAAAATGAGTGGTTATGTCTTTAATTCACTTTTATAATACAGTGCAAATTAGGAAGCCACATTAAATGCTATTATTCATGAACTTTCTTTTTGATCTGCTTGGAGATGCCCCAAAATGATGGTTTACTGAACCAGACATTAGGAGCCCAGCTAGCCACAGTGCCTGCTGGAGAAAAGAGACCCAAATGGTGAGGAGATAAAACCATAAGAAAGAGAGAAAATAATTCCTCAAAGACCCAAGGGAGATTTGCAATTCAACAGAAATTTCCCAGATTCCATGCCAGATAAATCGGAAAAGGAAGCTGACCCTCTATTCAACAAGGGATGAGTGGGAATTCTTCTGCCTTCATCTGTCACCCACCCCAGACCAACAGCTGCAAAAGTACTGGGCAATACACTGGGAATGAGAGAAAGGATGGAGTTAGACCAGCTGTGGAAGACCATAGCCGTGATCCATCTTCCTCCTGTATGTCACTCAAGGGAACATTTATATCCCAAGTAATATAGATATTGTTTCTTCTCCCTGAAGACTTACACTGATATTGGGAATCCCTCTCCTGACTTCTGGTTTGGGAAGCGATAGTAGCCCCAAGGGTGGGATAAGATAGGAGAAGATTCCCTGCTCTAGCTTCTACAGCTTCTCCCAGCCTTGGACCTTATCTTCTAGTAATAGTGTATGTGGTACACCCAAAACACTATTCAGAATTCTGTACCATTGTTCACATTTTCCCACTTGTGTCTACATTATGCCCCTGACTAAAGACTTGACTAACTCCTATTCATATTCTAAAACTCAGTTTACTCTGGCACATATCAACTTCTTTTCTGAGAAGCTTCCCCTACCCACTCCCCTCATCCCTGCCCGCTGCCCACTCTCCAACTTGAACCATGGCAGGTTCTGCTGACCTCAGTCTCAATACCTAACTGGAACTCTGCTTTCTCATGTGTGTCTCATGCCAGACTCTGAACTCTTAGGGCAGGAACTGTATTTTGGTATGATATCAAACACCAGTCACAGTTCCTGGCACACATTAGGTGCTCAATAAATGGTATGTGAACTAAACTGCTCTGATCCCCCAGACTTGAGGAGCAGCTGGTCTTGTGAGATGAACACCAGTTAAGTCTTGAGCTGAGAGGAAGAAGAGTAGTATTGTCTCTTGGTATCTGAATCGGATGGTTCCAGGACCCCTCAGGGATACCCAAAAAAATCTATGGAGGCTGAAGTCCCTTGTATAGGATGGCATAGTGTTTGAATATAACCTACTCACATCTCCCATATAGAGTTGACTCTTGAACAATGTGAGAGGGAGAGTTAGGGGTGCCAACCTCTGTGCAGTTGAAAACCCACTGCTATTTCTGCCTCAAAAA
The DNA here is from genome assembly GCF_005190385.1 of Monodon monoceros. Classification (NCBI taxonomy): domain Eukaryota; kingdom Metazoa; phylum Chordata; class Mammalia; order Artiodactyla; family Monodontidae; genus Monodon; species Monodon monoceros. The sequence continues at coordinate 98,940,148 of NW_021703778.1, forward strand.
CAAAGGAATTGATAAATCACTCATCCAAGGGCAGAGAGCTGAAACAGTTTGTTTAGAATCAGGATTCAAATCCTTCTGATTTCTTTTGATTCCACATATTGTGATCTCTAAGAGAAAAGAAACTTTTCCGCATACCTTCTTAATTTAAAGATATGTAAAATGAAAATACAAGTAGTATATTTATTGAAAAAATCCACATGTAAGTGGACCCGTGCAGTTGAGACCTGTGTTGTTCAAGGGTCAATTGTACTTTAAATCATTTCTAGATTACTTATGATAACTAATACAATGTAAATGCTATGTAAATAGTTGTTGATGCAGCAAATTCAAGTTCTGCTTTTTGGAACTTTCTGGAATTTTTTTCCTGAAAGTTTTAAATCCACGTTTGGTTGAATCCCTGGATGCAGAACCCATGAATATGGAGGGTCGATTGTACAGAGGTCCCCCAAGACTCAGTTTGACTGAATTCCATTCTTCTGGACATACTCCTTTTTAGAGAAAAGAAAATACCTAACTGGAAGAATGAATGAGGCATGAGAAGTTTCATCACTTTAGATTCTGAGGAAGGAGTGGGAGCACAGACAGGTAGACCTGGCTGAGCTAAGCCAAACAAAAATAAACTAGAAAATGAGGCTCTTGTTTGTTGAGCTACAGGGAGGAGAGGTCTAAGTGAAGAGAGACCCATGAAGTCTGAGTGCTAGTAAAGCACACTTTAAGACATACATGTTTTTAAAATTTAATTGAACCATAAAGCTTAAACTATAAAGTATTTTTTAAAAATTTTAAAAAATTGGTAAATTTTAAAAACTTGCATAGCCATCTATCCAATTGACAATGGTTTTTGTATTCAGCTTATAATACTTTCAAACTGACTTGATCATAGGAATATCTTAGTTTTTGCAAGAACTAGTTCATTTTAGAAGGCATTATATTTACTTTAAAAATATAAAACATACTAAAATGACTCAAAAAATACAACAATATATAGATTTTTAGAGTCCTAGTCCTCCTCCTCCCCATCTACCCCATATCCCTTCCCTAATTAACCATTTTCATTATTTTATTGCACATCCTCCCAGTGTTATTTTGTGTGTATGTAAGCAAATGTCAAAATGCTTAGTTATTTACCTGTGACTTTCTTACACTGTTCTGCACCTTATTTCTTGCTTTTAAGATACCCTGGAAAAATTTCCCTGTCATTACATGGAGAACAGAGGAAAATATTTTAACTAAGGAGACTGCTAGCTTGATAACTCTGTTGAATGATGGGATTGCAACATTCTTGAATTATACTTCTACATTAATCATTGTTTGATATCACTTTGACTTTAGTGTTCTTCATCAGTAAAATTCCTATTGTAGTAGACATTGTATGAGAAATTTAATTATCATTTTGTAAGTAAAAATAATTTATAGCAAAATGATACAATACTTGGGATTTGCTTCAAAATAAAATGAGTGGATGTATAGATAAAATTAGCCTGGCCATGATTTGGAAATTCATGGAACTATGAGTTGGTTACACCATTATTCATTATACCATTCTATTTTTAGTATATTTGAAATTTTTCATAATGAAAAAGCTTCAGAAATATGTGACAATCAGGTATCTAGTTTTAAAAAACTCAAAGTTTTTAGAAATACAAGATGTCTGCAGTTAGAAATTAATGAATGTCAGAAATATTTCCCTAATGATGGCAACTTCATTTCCACAAAATTAGCCAGCCAAACCCTGGGGAATGTCAAATACCATGTGGGCTACTCAGAGCCAGGAAATGTAAAACTATAATGAACTTCAACTCCAAGTGGAATTCAAACCTCTCAGTAACAACTTGCTTTTTGATCCAAAAGTAGCGGAGGCAACATAGAAACACATCTATTCACACAGAATCACAGTTCAGAATGGAGAGATAGGATTAGAATAATATATTGAGTACAGAAGCCTATCTTTTCCATTATTACAAAATTCCATAAAATAAAGATTACTTTTTCTCTACCTTGTTTTCTTCCCTTTTCATTTTTTAAAAGGGTAAGTAACTAACAACATAGGAAAACAAGACAGAGTGCCATTACCAAATTTTATATAAAAGGAACTTCCAGGAGAAAAAAAAAAGCACATAAAATTGAATTAAAACGAACAGAGAACTGCAATGTAAATCTAAAATATGAACAGGAAATACTTATTCCATAGTCCTTAATTCATACATGTTAACTCACACCCATATATCACCTGGTCTTGAGTATAACCACAATGTGAAAGAGAAGGATAAAATAGGACAAGTGACCTTAGAGGAAACAGTCACTTCAGGATTGGCTGAAGCCTATCTTCTAGAACATAGAACTAAGAGATAAAATATATGAGAGAAATGTTAAGTGAAAAGGTAGACAAATATCTATGAAACAGAATAGAGTGTGCAGAAAGTGACCCACATATTTATGGCAACTTGATTTTCAATAAGGGGAAAAGAAAATTCAGTGGAAAAAGTATAGTCTTTTCAACAAATATTGCAAGAACATTTGGATATTCATATGATAAAATGGACTTTAAACCTTAGACCATATATAAAAATTGTCAAAATGAATCATAAACTTAAATGTAAAACTAAAAATTTTAAACTTCTAAAAATACAAAATAAGATATAATCTCTGTGACTTTGATTTAGGCAGATTTCATGGAAACTAAATCAAAAGCACAGTCCATAAAATAAAAATTGATAAATTGAACTTTATAAAAATTACAAGTTTTCTTTCTCAAATACTGTTAAGACAATGCAAAAACAAGTCATCGCCTGGGAAAAATATATTAAAATCACATATTTAATAAAGGACTTTAGACTATATTAAGAACTTTTAAAACTTGTTCATAAGAAAACCAACAACTAATTTTTTTAATTAAAAAAAAGATTTGAGGGCTTCCCTGGTGGTGCAGTGGTTGAGAGTCTGCCTGCCGATGCAGGGGACACGGGTTCGTGCCCCGGTCTGGGAAGATCCCATATGCCGCGGAGCGGCTAGGCCCGTGAGCCATGGCTGCTGAGCCTGCGCGTCCGGAGCCTGTGCTCCGCAACGGGAGAGGCCACAGCAGTGAGAGGCCAGCCTACTGCAAAAAAAAAAAAAAAAAAAAAGAAGATTTGGACTGTCCTACAATAATAGTTGGAGACTTCAACACCCCACTCTAAATAATGGATAGAACAGCTAGACAAAAGATAAACAAGGAAATAGAAGACTTCAACACTGTAAGCTAACTGGACCTAACAGACATACATAGGACATTCTATCCAACAGCAACAGAATACACATTCCTCAGAAGTACACATGGAACATTCTCCAAGATAGACACTAGGCCACAAAACTAGTCACAGTAAAATTAAAGTATTGAAATTATACAAATGTCTTTTCTGATCACCATGGAACAAAACTACAAATCAGTAACAGAAGGAAAAAATTCACAAATATGTGGAAATCAAACCACACAGTTTTAAGCAACCAATTTATCAAATTAGCGATCACAAGGGAAATTAGAAAATACTTAGAGATCAATGAAAACAAAGGCACAACATACCAAAACTTACAGGATGCAGCAAAAGCAATGTTCAGAAGGAAATTTAAAGCTATAAATGCATACATTAAAAAAGCTCTCAAATCAATAACCTAGCCTTCAATCTTAAGGTTGAAGAAAAAAGTTTAAGAAGAAAAGTTTTAAGAAAAAAGGAGAGCAAACTAAACACCAAGCAAGCAGATGGAAGGAAATAATAAAGATTAGAGTAGAGATAATGAAAAAGAGAATTTTAAAAAATAGAATCAACAAAATCAAATGTTGGTTTTTGAAAAGATGAACAAAAGTAACAAATCTTCAGCTTGACTGACAAAGAGAAAAAGAAAGAAAACTCAGATTACTAAAATCAGGAATTAAAAGTGGAGTTTTACTACCGACCTTACAGAAATAAAATGGATTGTAAAGGAATACTATGAACTACTGCACGCCAACAAATTAGATAACCTAGATGAAATGAACAAATTTCTAGAAACACATAAACTATCAAAACTGACTCAAAACTTTCTCAAAAAAAAAGAGTAGAAAATCTGAACAGATATATACCAAATAAAGAGATGAAATCAGTAATCAAAAACCTATCAAACAAAAATTCAGGATCAGATGGCTTCATTGGTGAGTTCTACTGAACATTTAAATAAAAATTAACATCAATTCTTCTCAAACTCTTCCAAAAAGTAGTGGAGGGAATGCTTCCAAACTCATTCTATGAGGCCAGTGTTATCCTCATATCAAATCCAGACAAAGATATCCTAAGAAAAGAAAATGATACACCAGTATACCTTATTAATGCAAATGCAAAAATCCTCAGCAAAATACTAGTAAACTTAATCCATCAGCATACTAAAAGGGTTATACGCTAAAACCAACTGGGATGTACCCCAAGAATGCAAGGGTGGTTCAACATATGAAAATCAATATAATATGCCATGTTAATAAAATATAAGGGGGGAACACATGATCATCCCAACTGATAAAGAAAAAGCATTAGACAAATTTGATATCCTTTCATGATGAAAATACTCAACAAACTAGGAACAGAAGGGAATTTCCTCAATATGATAAAGGACATCTATGAAAAATCTGCAGCTAATATCAATTTTAATGGTGAAATACTAAAAACTTTCTCCCTAAATTCAGGAACAAGAGAGGACAACCACTTCACCACTTCTATTCAACATTGTACTGGAAGTTCTAGCTAGGCAATTCAGGCAAATAGAATGGAATGGAATGGAATAAAGCAAAACGGAACAAAACAAAATGAAATGATACAATGTGATACTATGCCATACCATACCGTGCAATATAATGCATCCAAATTGGAAAGGAAGAAGTAAAACTGTCTCTACTAGGAGATTTTATGATTTTAATATCTAGAAAATCCTAAAGAATCCACCCGCCTTAAAAAACTATTGAAGCAAACAGATCAATTCAGAAATGTTGGTGGAAACAAGATCAACATACAAAAATCATTTGTATTTCTGTACATTAACAATAAACAATCCAAAAGTTAAATTAAGAAAATAATTCCATCATTTACAATAGCATCAGAAAGAATAAAATACTTAGAAATAAATTTAACCAAGGAGATATAGAACTTGTACACTAAAAACTACAAAAGGTTGTTCAAAGAAATTAAAGAAGCCCTAAATAAATGGAAAGACACCCCATGTTCATGAACTGGAAGACTTAATACCATTAAGATGGCATTACTAACCAAAGCAATCTACAGATTCAGTGCAATCCTTACCAAAATCCCAACTGCATTTTTTGCAGAAACGTACATGCTGATTCTAAAATTCTTATGAAATTGCAAGAGACCCCTAGTAGCCAAAACAGTATTGAAAAATAAAAATAAAGTTGGAGGATTAACATTTCTCAATTTTAAAATCTTCTACAAAGCTACAGTAATCAAGATAATGTGGTATTGACGTAAGGATAGGCATATAGGTCAATGAAATAGAACTGAGAGTTCAGAAATGGACCCATATATCTATGATCAATTGATTTTCAACAAGAGTGCCAAGACCATTCAATGGGAAAGGAATAGTGTTTTCAACAAATGGTGCCAGAACAATTGGATATTCACATGCAAAAGAATAAAGTTGAACTCATCTCACAACACATACAAAATGAACTCAGAATGGATAAAAGATCCAAATGTAAGAGTTAAAACTATAAAATTGTTAACAGAAAACATAGGGGTAAATTTTCATGACCTTGGATTTGGCAATAGATTCTCAGATATGACAGCAAAAATATAAGCATCAAAACAAAAGTAGGTATATTGGACTTCATCAAAATTATAAACTCTGTGCATCAAACAACAGCATCAAGAAACGAATCCCCTTAAAATCTGACAAACTTTCAGGAATTATTTTTCTCCATTTTTTTTCTCTCTCTCTATTGATTAGAAATACAACTTTTTAAATTGATCCTCAAATGTTTTTTAACTATTCTTTCCTATTTTCTATTAGTAATCATTTGCTTTACTTTCTGGGAGCTTGCTTTTTCTCTACATTATGATATATATTAAAAATTCCTGCTATCGTATTTTTTAATTCCTAAGAGTTCTTATTTCCGAGTAAGATTTTGGGTTTTGGGGGTTTTTGAATATTTTAATTTTACTGGAGTATAGTTGATTCACAATGTTGTGTTAGTTTCAGATGTATAGCAAAGTGATTCAGTTATACATATACATATATTCTTTTTTTTTTTTCGCGGTACGCGGGCCTCTCACTGCTGTAGCCTCTCCCGCTGCGGAGCACAGGCTCCGGACGCGCAGGCTCAGCGGCCATGGCTCACGGGCCCAGCCGCTCCGCGGCATGTGGGATCTTCCCGGACCGGGGCACAAACCCGTGTCCCCTGCATCGGCAGGCAGACTCTCAACCCCTGCGCCACCAGGGAAGCCCTATATATTCTTTTTTAGATTCTTTTCTCATATAGGTTATTACAGAATACTGAGTAGAGTTCCCTGTGCTATACAGTAGGTCCTTGTTGGTTATCTATTTTATATATAGTAGTCTGTGTATGTTTATCCCAAGCTCCTGATTTATGCCTCCCCCCGCCCCCCGAGTGGGTTTTTTGTTTGTTTGGTTTTGGGGTTTTCTGGCAACATCACTTTTTGCCCCATGTCTGCAACATACTATCACTGAAAACATTAATGACATTTTTTAGAAAAATAAGATGATGTCTTTCCTATGTGGTCACTGTTTCCTCCAAGTTACCCTTTTCTATTTGTTTCAGACAAATAAAATCACATTAGATGATTTCCCCCAGCAATTAGCTGATCCTTGGTTAAATGTTTATATTAAAGAGAGGGAGACTAAGTAGCTATTTGGAAGTTCTGAGTGCATGGATGGTACTTGAATCTGGACTTCACTCTACGGTGACATGGCTGGCTTGTTTTTTAGGAAACACCAATGCCAGTATCTTCAGATCTTTCATTTTGGACTTGTCAGATAACAAAAAGAAACTTCTTCAGCTTCCTGTCTAGCTGCTGAACGTGTGGGAGCTAAGTAGGCAACTCAGCAACCAGTACATATGCATTTATTTAATCCCCTACTTTCTGTACAGTATTCCTATCTTTGGCAATCAAGAGACCCTCTCTTTTACCTGTGCCAGAAACAAATCATCCAGTCTCCTGTTGGAGTGGGAGAGGGACAACAGTCAGCCTGGGTAGTAAAGAAGTATCTAGGATTCAGCTGCTTCTTAAATATTTTTCAATTCTTCTTAATTTAGCCTTCCATTCACTCCACTTCCAAAAATATAGAGGGACTCTATGGAATATATCAAGCTGATTCTTGTTTTTTCTCACTGCTTGAATAGAAATAATCTTTTTCCATCAGTCTTTCCATACCAGTTACTACTAAATTATCTGCTTTTTATCTTCCAAAATGTTGTTGCTTTGTTTCCTTTCCCATGCTATAGATTTAGTGGAGTTTTGGGAGGGAGAAAATATGGATGCATGTGTTCAATCTACCATATTTATGCCCATATTTACCAATTTCTTTGTTGATCTTTCCTTCTTGTATCTCAGTCTCTCTTTCCAGGCTCATTTTCTGTACATCTTTTAGATGTTCCTTTAATAAAAATCTGTTGGTCATTAACCCTCTCAGTTTTTATTTATCAGAAAATGCCTATTTCACCCCATTCTTGATATTCTTTATGCATACATAATTAAGAGTTATTTCCTCTCAACACTGTCTTCAGTCTTCAATTAATACGTGTTGGAAAGTCAGCTATCATCTTGTTACTCTTTGTAGGTAATGTCTTTTACTCTGGTTGCATATATAATCTTCTCTTTGTCACTGATATGCTAGAGTTTCACAATAATGTATCTATGTTTAGAATTTTTTTCTTTTAATTCCTGCATGGTCAACATTGTGCTTCCTGTATTTGGAATTCAACTCTCATCAGTTCTCTGAATTTATCACCTATTATCCCTTCAAGTATCCTCTCTTCTTCATTCTGTTTTCTTCTTTAGGACACCATTTCTTATATAGTTTTCATCTCCTTGTGTCTGTTAAATTCTGGGTAACATCTTCAGATATTTATTTACATTTACTAATTCTCTCTTGGTATGTGTAATTCACTAATTAAATCATTCATTGCGAGTTTTATTTTAATAATTATATTTTTCATTTTAAAGGCTATAGGTTTTTTCTTTTGCAAATCTGCATGATCATTTTTATAGTTTCATATTGCTTATTTATTTATATGACCCTTATCTTTTATTTCTTTGAACATTTTCTATTTAGTGATTTTGTGTTGTTTAGCTGAAAACTCCAATATCCGAGGGCCTACTGAGTTTAAGATTTTTTTCCTGCTGCTTTGTTCCTGTGTGTTGGTGATTTTTGAGTAAGACTCCTTTTCTGGTTTATCTTTATCTGTGGAAATACTGAGGACCTAAGCTGGGGTGCCCTCCTTCTGATAGTATTTGCCTCTGATTCTGCCTGCAGCCAGCACTACCTATCTTCACACACTTACTTATGTGTTATTGGCTTTTCAAACCATTGAGAGCTATAAGGTAGCTCTTTAATATGTGAAATCTAAACGCCTTTGGCCCCATGATAGTTGAGAAATGCAGTTCGTGTAATTTCAAGTTTTGAGACACCAGTAGTTTGAGAGTTGATTAAAGATAGTGAAATAGTTTGTGTTTCTCTGAAGTAGAAGATGATAAAGAAAAACACATTTTTTATATGAGCATTCATCTATGTTTAAAAATAATTGATTTTAATATCCTTTTCTTCAGATATTAAAAGTTATTTTTCTAAAGAATCTAAATATTTCACATAAAAACTATAGGATTTTTTAAGGCTTAAATTTTAACCTTTGGAACTTAAATATTTTATCTGCTAAGTTTTTGGAGAACTCATTTTCCTAGATGGAATAAAAGCTCCTCAAAAAATAGTCGAAGTAACACACTACTATATATAAAATAGACAACCAACAGGGACCTACTGTATAACACAGGGAACTCTACTCAATATTCTGTAATAACCTATACGGTTAAAGAATCTGAAAAAGAATGAATATGTGTATAACTGAATCACTTTGCTGTGCACCTGAAACTAAACAACATTGTAAATCAACTATACTCCGATAAAATTAAAAAACAGGGTTTCCCTGGTGGCGCAGTGGTTGAGAGTCCGCCTGCCGATGCAGGGGACACGGGTTCGTGCCCCGGTCCAGGAAGATCCCACATGTCGCTGAGCGGCTGGGCCCGTGAGCCCGTGAGCTGTGGCCGCTGAGCATGCGCGTCCGCAGCCTGTGCTCCGCAACGAGAGAAGCCATAACAGTGAGAGGCCCGCGTACCGCAAAAAAAAAAAAAAAAAAAAAAATCAAACAAACAAAAAAATTCTTGAAGTAGCAGGAATGACATTGCTTTGAAAACTGATGAAAGAAAAAGCATTTGAGATGGTTGTCAGTTGGTTTTCTTATTAATTTGTAGGCATTCTTTATATATTTGGGATGTAAATCTTTTGCTGGATATACAAGTACATTCTCCCACTCTGTGGCAGGCCTCTTTACTCATTTAATGGGATTTTTTAAATGAGAAGATCTTAATTTTAATGTAGCCCAATTTATCAATTTTATCCCTCTACATTTGTTTGTGTCTTGTTTAAGAAATGTTTGCCTAACTCAAGGTCATCAGGGTATTCTCTTATGTTTTTTTAAAGATGTTTTACTGTTTTACATTTCATAATTAGGTTTACAACTTACAATTAGATTTATAATTCATCAGTGTTGTATGCAATATGTGATTTGAATCAAGATTCCTTTCCCTCCATTGTAGTAGCTAAATGATCCATTATTATTTATTGAAAAGACAGTTATCTCCCTTGCAGTGTAATCTTTGTCACAAATCAGTGGCCAAGTTTGGGTCTATTTCTAGACTGCACCGCTCAGTTGGTATATTTGCCTGTCCTATATCATTACCATCCTAACTAAACTGTTGTGTCTTTATAAAGTTTCTTGGTACCTGGTATATTTAAGTCCTCTCTATTTGTCCTTTCCAAGAGTATATTAGCTGTTTTGACACTTTGCATGCCCTTATACGCTTTAGAATTGTCTTATCAAGTTTCCCTGCCCAATTATGGAATTTTGATTAGATTTTTAAGATCATAGATTATTTTGAGAAGATTTGATATTTTTACAATATTGAGTTGTTTAGTCTATAAATGGGCTGTCTTTCCATTTATGTAACTTTTCTTTAATGCTCCAATAATATTTTGTATTTTGTGCCTTGAGATTTTGCATGTTTTTAAAGATATGTTTCTAGGTATTTCATTGTTTGATGCTATTACAAAGGTAATCTTTTGAAAATTTAATATTCTAACTATTCTAGTTGATGATGGCATATAGAAATATAAGTAATCTTTGAATATTGACCTTTGATACTGCAAGTGTATTAAAATAACCTATTATCTCTAGTAATACAGCTGTAGATTTCTTTTTTCTTTTTTTGGGGTGGGGGGGCTTTACACAGTGAATGTTTATTTCTCACTCATGTTACAGTCTCGTGGGCTGCAGCAATGGCTTAGAGATCCAGGGTCTTCAATATGAGGCTTGCATGTTCACCGAGGGCATTCTAATCTTGTTTCAGTCTCAGACAGAAATCTAGCACCATTTCACCATTAAACACATTGTTAGATGCAACATACAATGAGACTTTTGTTTGTAAATTCACTTTATCAAACAAATTGCCTTCTGGTTTATTAATAACATTATCATGAGAGATACTGAATTTTATTAAATGAATTTTCTTCATCTATTAAAATAGTCTTCTTATTTTTTCCTTTGTTCTGTTAGTATGGTGAAGTACACTGATTCTTTTAATGTTAAATCAATGCTACTTTCATGCAATAGCTCCAATTTTGTCAGATATGTAATAAGTTTTATATATGGTTTATTTGATTTGCTAATGTTTTGTTTAGAATTTTTATAGCCATGTTCATGAATGAGATTGACCTGTAATAAATCTTTCTCTTAATATTCTTGTCTGCTTTTGTTATAAAATTCATACTGATTTTTTCATAAAATGAGTCATTTTCATATATGTGTGGATTTTCTAGTTATTATCACTCTGGATTTTACCTCTCTTATATTTTGACTGAGTAAGTCTTGTCATCTTTTTTCTCTCTCCAGTATCACGAAGCAGATGTTTTCATATATTGTTTCAACTTTCAGATTTCCTCAGTGATAAGGGTTAGTTTGAATATCTTACTATGTGATTCCCAGAATCTTCTTCATTTGCTTTTCATCACAGAAAACCCTGGACTTTTTACATGGAATCTGTCACCTCTGGTTCTTACCTTAGAAGGAATTACGGACCTTTTTTTATCTTCCAATAAATCAGGTCTTTAGTCATTACTCCAGGATGTCCTTATTTATCAGAGCCTTCATCTTTCTGGAGCTGATGGTGAAATGCCTCAGGCTAGTAAATAATTTAACATGAGCTAGATGTCTGTCCTGTGCAAGGTACTGTGAAAAGCAAGGTGCTGTTGGTACCAAAATAAATATGAGATTTCCCCAGATTTCAAGGAGCTCACTCCGAAAGAGGATATTAAATTATAATATCAGCATAGCATGATAGGCAGAAAGGTGAAAGTAATTAAGGAGTACCAAAGAGACAAAGAGGAAGAGGACAAAATTGAGACTTGAGGAGCTAGGAAAAGATTATGATAAAAGATGATCCTGAAATGAGTAAGAGAGAATGAGAAAGAATTTGATAAAAGGGGAGGCAGAGGGATCAAAGCAGAACGAGCATCTTGTTACCGTCCACTGTTCGTAAACCCAGGAAACGTGGCACATTTTGACTCAATCAAAGTGTTTGGGTGGAGGTGGGAATGGGGGGCGTTGAACTGATTAAGCTGGTTACTTCAAATGTGATCCTTTCTGAGGCTCCAATATTTTTAGTAAAATACTAAGATGATAGGAAGAAAAAGCCACCAGTAAAAAGAGCAGCACTTCCCATCTTCTAGGGAAGTGTTGACCTCTGGTTGAGAATGGGTTGTGCTGCAGGGCCTAGAGGCAGGAACTCATTTGCCCTCTTTGTGACTTGGATTCCTGCCCTATTACCTGGCATACAGTGAGAGACAGTGAAGTTGCAACAATGGGAAAACAAGGAGCTTGCCTAGTAAGATACTGCTTGTTTTTTAGGCTTTCATCCCAGGTGTGGCTTCTCAGACGCTGTTCTTCTGCCTTGTAAAAATAAAGGGGGTGCCTTCTGATCCTGAGGAAGATGAGTAACCTTGTTGTATCTTGTGGCTACCAACCTCAAGGACCCCACCCTCCCCTCTTTCAGAGAGTTTTATTTATCTACAATGTACTTAATGATTTTGGCTTGAGCATACTCTGATATTTAAATAAAGGGACTTTGCCACAAAATGCCCCAAGACATTTCAGTCTGTGTACAATATGGGACTGGCAGGCAAAATCCTTGAAAGGATTACACTTCTCATTCTCCATCTTGAAAAGACTGTGATATTTATCCACATTCCCTTACCCACTACTGATTGAAAAACTGTTCCATTTGAAGCCAGGTTTTATGTTTCTTGCTTATGGATTTTACATGCAAATGTCATTTTACCTGTCTTGGACCACATACTTCTTCTTGATTACTTGTATTAGCGTGAGTGTAGAGATGGAGGAGAGTGAAAATACTTTGGTTTCTAATTAATCTCACTATTGAAAGGTAAACATTTTCATGTATAGCCTATGTATAACTATTTAATTATCACTGAGTATGGCCTGCATAGAGGGTTTTATTGATCCAGGCATCATAGAGAGGCAAGACTTTCTGAGAAAGGCTACCTTGGTGGTAAAGAGAAGTGATGTTGAGGTTTGAGAAAGAGAGAAGAAAATTTCAAGAGCTCCTGAATGGAAATTTCCCAATTCCCCATTCCTGACAAATCTGGAAAGGAGGTAAACCCTTATACAACATAAGATTTTTCTCTCCTGGCATCAGCGATGTCTCTGCCTTCTGTCAGCTGATCCAAGCCAGGTAGTTGCAAAATGTATGTGTAGAGAAAATGACAGTAGGTGTGGGACTGGATGCAATGGAGGTGATTGTGGAAGTACAAAGACATTATGAACCTTTCTTCTGCTGGTCATTCTGGAAAAATAATAAACATGTCATGTTAAAAAGCCACGGTGTCTTCTCCAAAAAGACTCACAAGGGATGTTGAGAAATCTCTCCCTTGCTTCTGGGGTGAGCAGCAACTGGAAATCAGGGATATGATGAGATAAGTTAAAATTCCATGCACAGTTATTTGTATCTTCATTTCCTGCTAGTCCTGGATTTCTCTGTATGCTCTAGTGATACCATATATAGTTACACAAAAAAATCAACACTCTTCAGGTTTCTGTTTCTTTTCTAATTGTTTTGGATCTGCTCCGCTCACCTGATCACAGATCTACTTACTCCTCTTCTAAAACTGAGCTGACTACAGTGCATTGCCTCTCCCATGAGATCTTCCATATTTTCTATTTTGCCCTCCACCCCAGCCTGAATTAAAACTTCCTAAGATTGATTTTAGTTTTAGATTTACATGGAATATTCTATCTACCTCATTTGTAGTTTTCAGCACATTGTATTATAACTGTCTGCTTCCATCTCTGGGTAACCTACAGTCAGAAATATTTTAGGGCAAGACCTATATTTTAATCTCTACATCCCTGGCACAAGCACAATACATGGTACGTATTAGGTGCTTATTAAATGGTTTGTGAAAAAAACATACCTGAATACCAATCCTAAACAGTGGCAATTCTATTGAGTCAACACTATCTGGGTTGATGAGCTAAGAGGATGCAGGACTTACTAGTCCCCTTATTGATGCGTACATGCCTTCATTCATAATTCTAAGAACACATTCTTAGTAAATACATAATGGTGTAAGAGGTAGAATTACAGGATGTCCAAGAAAGGCCCAATTCCATCACTGGTCTCACTATGTTAATTTCTGCATATGGTGACATTCAAGACTGGGGTCTCTTTGTGGATACAGAGCAATAGAGTCTTCATATAGATCACCTGTCTGAGCTAAATAATATAAGCAGACTAGGAGATATCATTGCTCATAAAATAGCTAAAAATCTAAATGAGCGCCGGGAAATATTAACAAGACAAATAAACCTGAGGATTCTTAGCAGAAAAAAATCCAGAGATCAGATTGACAGACCACCTAAATAAGACACTGGGAGTAATAATTACCCATTAAACTACAGGGACCAAACAGCTGCATATTTCGGCTCAAATGTCATTTAAAAAGCAGTGAAGATTAGCAAATACATTCTCAAAAGGTAAATCCCTACAAATACCATGCTAAGAAGGCAACCATGGTAGTTTACTACATAGCTGGGTTTCTAAAAATTATAGTTCTCAGATAAAATTTAAAATACCAACAGAAAAAGAAAAAAACATTGAGGAAAACAGACATATACATAAAACGACATGAAAAGTTTCACAGATGCACGCCAGAGTTATCCGTGGCCCGCCTAGGGGCCGGTATGGTTGCAGACATACAGGGCTTGCAGTAAACAGCTCCTCTGGGGCAACCTGTTTAACAGGGATCTGTCCATGATTAGAGAAGCTGTGGTATCAGATAGAGACAGTGCTGTCCTGGGCAGAAGGAGCAAAAGCAAGAGCTGTGGGTGAATAAAAGTATAAAGGACTTTGGAGGTGGGGGGTCGGGGCTGGCTAACTGCGGCTGCCCACTAAAGCAGGAGCAATGGGGGCTGGGCCGTCTTGCATTGAAGGGCATGGGTCAATAGACTTCAAGAAGTAGGTGTGTTCCTTGGCGACAGCCCACAGGTGGCTGTGAGGGTGACTCCGGAAGGGTTTTCCTGGCTGAGTTCAGCTGCTGACCTGCTGCAAGGGCCAATTTGCAGGGCTGGGCGCCAGGGGGTGGTGGCGGCCTTCATGACGGGGCAAAAGCAACAGAGCACTTCCTTCGAGCCGGAATCGAACCAGCGACCTAAGGATTTCCAGGTGTGTCAGGCCTACAGTCCTCCGCTCTACCAGCTGAGCTATCGAAGGGTGCACAGTGGCAAGCGTTGGGTCCTTCGTTTTTCCTGGAAACGACAGAGGCCAAGGCTCTGGAAGGCCCCGGGTGCAATATGCCCTAGGTTAGTTGGAAGTCCCTTGGCAGGGAGTCGTGCACACGCCGGGGATCCGTGGTGGCCAGGCATCCCGGGGAGGCGATTTTCAGAACGCCTGGGCCCGGGCCGCCACCTGTTGACTCATTTTCTCTCCCCTGGGCTCTTTCTACAGGGAGACACCAGGACGACAGCCCTCGCTGGCCAGAAAGCCAGTAAGAGGGTGAAGGGAGGGGGGGCGTTGGTGAAACCCAAACGGATGAGTGGGTCGGGTGGGGGCGGGCTTGCGGAGGGAAGCAGGAGAGAAGAATGCACCACCAGGCAGGCAGGGTCGCTGAAGGGCCCTCGAGGAGTTTCTGAGCTCGCCCCCCCGCCCCACCCAATCACATACACGCCCCCTGGTGCTGGGGCGTCATCATCCCCGCATTTAACCTCGACCTGACCCTGTTGCCCACCGTGAGCTGGGCTCGTTTTTCTGCGCAGTGAGACTTCCTGGAAGTGAGGGAGAAAGGATGTCCCCATAGGTACCCAGCCGTCTGGCCCGCTGCGACCGGTCTGGGGACTTGGCTCGCGTTCTCTGCCCACAGACCCGGATTCCTCTGGCAGAGGCGGGTGCTCCCTGAAGCAGCTCAAGATTCTGTGGGCTTCCTGGACAGGCAGAGCACACCGTTGTCCAGGTCGGACCTCTCGCCCTCGCTCCTCGCCTTAGACAAACGTTTCAGATCCCATCTGGTGCGTGCTCGCCACCTGACACCACTCGCTCATCCACCCAGCTCAGGTCGCACAGAAGTACAGCAAGCCACATCCAAGTCACCTGCCCTCCGATGCCTGTGTCGCCACCCCTGATCGGGAGACCAGCAGGTCTGCACCTGCGAGGATGAGGGCCATGTCTGTGGAGGTCCCCTACTGCCCGCTGTGAGGCCCCAGACAGGAGGAGGTGGCCGTGCCGGGGCTCACCGGGGTGTGTCCAAGTCACCAGAGTCCACCTCCCAACCATGGGCACACCCTCCACCCCTGTTACATCCCCCAAACATCAAACCTAGTTCCTCCAAACCTGGGAACCTTCTGTCCCTCTCTCAAGGATGAGGGCGAGAGAGAGAGCGAGAGAGAGAGAGAGACGAAGTTGGAGAGAGAGATGGATGGAGATACACAGAGACTGCATTTGTTGGGCTAGACAGAAGAGAGAGGCCATGGACCATCGTAGGACTAGGCAAAGTAGGAAAGGGAAATTGAGTGGGAGTGTTTTCAAGAAGAATGCCTTGGTTGTCCATGACCCGTGTGATGGCCCGTGTGCTTGTTGGGCTCCAGGGCTCGCGGTGGGCAGCTCCTGTATGGCCACATGTTTGTCGGATCTGTCCACGTTGAGCAAAGTGGTGGTGGCAGAGGGAGCGTTGCTCTCCCTGGGGAGAGGTGCGAGAATAAAAGTGTTAAGGGCTTGGGAGGCTGACGGGCTGGCTGGTGGGGGCAGTCTGCTAAGGCAGGAGCAAGGGGATGTTGTGGACTGAGGGGCATATGTCTGTGGACTTCAGGAAGAAAGGGTAAGTGGTTCTGGAAGGGCTTTGTTGGCTTTGTCCGGTGAGAATGAGGATGCTCTTGTAGTGCAAGGGGAAGGGCCAATTTGCAGGGCAGAAGCAGAGGGCGTGGCCCTCATGATGGGGCAAAAATGATTAAAGCACTTCCTTCGAGCCGGAATCGAACCAGCGACCTAAGGATGTCCACATAGTCATCAAGTCTACAGTCCTCCGCTCTACCAGCTGAGCTATCGAAGGGTGCACAGCCATACCGCCACTGACAAGCACTGGGTCCTTTCTTTTTGCAGGAATGGTGGAGACCAAGGAACTGGGCCTCACCGTTCCTCAAAGAGGAGCACCGCCTCTAAGTGCCTCCCCCCATGCCCTCCATCCACCCCAAATCCTGCTCCCAGTTCTGTACCTCCCTCAGCTCGCCACTCACTCCAGACAGGGGCCGTGGTGCCCACCTAAACCTAGTTTTACTTTTCCGCGCAGTGAGGGCACCTGGGAAGTGATGGAGAAAGGACGTCGGGCTAGGCCTGTCTGGGGACTTGGCTCGCGTTCTCTGCCCACAGACCCGGATTCCTCTGGCAGAGGCGGGTGCTCCCTGAAGGAGCTCAAGATTCTGTGGGCTTCCTGGACAGGCAGAGCACACCGTTGTCCAGGTCGGACCTCTCGCCCTCGCTCCTCGCCTTAGACAAACGTTTCAGATCCCATCTGGTGCGTGCCCGCCACCTGACCACTCACTCATCCACCCAGCTCAGGTCGCACAGAAGTACGGCAAGCCACACCCAAGTCACCTGCCCTCCGATGCCTGTGTCGCCACCCCTGATCGGGAGACCAGCAGGTCTGCACCTGCGAGGATGGGGGCCATGTCTGCGGAGGTCCCCTACTGCCCGCTGTGAGGCCCCAGACAGGAGGGGGTGGCCGTGCCGGGGCTCACAGGGGTGTGTCCAAGTCTCCAGAGTCCACCTCCCAGCCACAGGCACATTCTCCACCCCTGTTATATCCCCCAAACACCAAAGCTAGTTCCCCCAAACCTGGGAACCTCCAATTTCCATGGCGGGTGGAGGGCATGGGCATATCCAATGGAAGCCTTAGAATCTCTCTTTGGTCCCTGTCCACAGGTCTCTGCAGATGGTGACATTCCAGGCTGGGGAATCTTTGTGGCCACAGAGCAGTAGGTTCCTCCTGAAGGGCTCCTGTGGGAAGGCAGTGGCACTGCCCCCTGGACCCTGGAAACTCCACAGCCCCAGGCTCAGCTCCTCTCGGTCAGCAGCGGGGCAGCAGGGAAGATTGCTGCTGCAGAGGAGATCTGGAGATGAAGACATGCGGGAAACGCAGCCTGGATGCAGAGGCAGAACCCGAACCAAAGAAGGAGCTCGTGGCCGCAAGGGTCAGGGGAGGGCAGCGGCTGGGCCCCAGGGCCTGCAGAGAGCCACGCTCCCATCACCGTTCCTCTGACAGTGCTTTCCAACTGTATCTCCAGCCTTCGGGAGTTTCCCTCTCACAGGAGAGAAAAGGGCAAGGGCCACTCCTTGGCTTTCCTCTCTGCACCCACATGCCCTGACAACCCTCCCCCAACCAGCACCATCCCTAAAACCCGGCTCAGTGGCGGTGGAGGGAGGAGGGTGTGGAAGGCTGTAGCCTCAGCGGCCCAGCACTTAATTCAGCCAGCTGGTCAGAAGGCACAGGCCAGTGGCCTGTGTCAGGAGGACAGTTGTTGTGCCCCTCCAGGATCACACATCCGGCCACCAAGCCCCAGTCCCGGGCCCTTTCTGCTCCCTGCCTTCAGCCACCATTATCTGCCCCCCACCCCCGGCCTTTTCCTACTCTCAGGTCTCAGCCTTTCCTTTTGCCCACAAACTCCCTTCCTCTCCCCATCTCCCCCTCTCCCTTGCAGTCGCTCTCCCTCGGTCTCTCTCTGTCTCTATCTTTATCTCAGTCTCTATTTCTCTGTCTCTCCATCAGAAGTGGCAGGGGAATTGGTACAGGGGTTTTTCCCACAATTGTACAGAGTGTGAGCAATCCTTGCTCTTGCAGAAGGAACTCAAACCTTCCTACGGCAGCAAGAACAGGTGTGAAGTTTCGAGGAACTGGAAGTTTTCCCGTGGCCTCGGCCTTGTTCTCTGACTGACAGGAGACCTGAATGGGGCCTCTGAAGTTTTCATCGTGATGTCAAGCCTCCTCCCCTGTCCTGAGAGCCCTGGTGTCTTTTGCTCCTGCCAATGCCAGAGGCTCTTGGTGCAGGCGCACAATTGGCAATGGCTTGGCAAATCTCAGGGTGGCAGTCCTGTCCCACAGTATATAAAGCAAATGGTGAAGGGTTTCTGTCTCCCTAATTTTATATATTTATGATAATTCAAGAGAGACACAGAAAGAGAGAACGAGTTCGAGAATGAGGGAGAGAGAGAGAGACAGTTGGAGAGAGGGATGGACAGAGATACACAGAGACTGTGGTTGGGCTAGACAGAAGAGAGAGGCCATGGACTAACATAGGACTAGGCAGAGTAGGAAAGGGAAATTGAGTGGGAGGGTTTTCAAGAAGTATGCCTTGGTTGTCCGTGACCTATGTGATGGCCAGTGTGCTGGTCGGCCTCCAGGGCTCACGGTGGGCAGCTCCTATGTGGCCACGTGTTTGTCAGGGATCTGTCCACGTTGAGCAAAGCAGTGGTGGCACAGCGGGCACTTCTCTCCCCGAGGAGAGGTGCGTGAATAAGAGTTTAAAGGACTTGGGAGGTTGAAGGGGCTGGTTGGTTGGGGCAGTCTGCTAAGGCTGCTAAGGGTGTTTCTGGCTGAGAAGCATGTGTCTCTGGATTTTGGGAAAGGGACAAGTGGCTCCAGAAGGGCTTTGTCGGCTTTCTCCTGTGAGAATGAGGATGCTCTTGTAGTGCAAGGGGAAGGGCCAATTTGCAGGGTAGAGGCAAGGCTGCACTAGGCAGTGGTGGGCTTCATGATGGGGCAAAAGCATCAGGGGCACTTCCTTCGAGCCGGAATCGAACCAGCGACCTAAGGATATCCACATAGTATCAGGTCTACAGTCCTCCGCTCTACCAGCTGAGCTATCGAAGGGTCCACACTGGAAAGTGCTGAGTCCTTCCTTTTAGCAGAAATGACAGAGGCCAACGCATTGAATGGCCTCAGGTACAGCATGCTTTTGGTTGGTTGGAAGGCCCCTAGGCAAGGAGCGGTGTATATGCTGGCTCCGTGGTTGTCAGGCATCCTGGGGCGGCAATTTTCAGAATGCCTGGGACTGGACAGTCACCTGTTGACTCATTTCCTCTACCTGCCCCCTACCCCGCCCTGTCCCTTTCTACACGGAGTGCGGGGATGACACCCATCCCAGTCCAGAAAGCCGGCAAGAGAGTGAGGGGAAAGGGGACGTCGGGCAAACGGATGCGTGGATTGGTTGAGGGCAGGCTTGCGGAGGATGGAGAGCAGAAGAACGCAGCCCACAGGGTCACAGAAAATCCCTTGAGGAGGAGCACAGCCTCTGAGCGCCTCCCCCCATCCCACCCATCCCACCCCAGCCCTCGGCCCTGGTTCTGTACCCCCCTCACCTCGCCACTTACTCAAGACCGGGGCCGAGGTGCCCACGTAGACCTAGTCTTATTTTTATGTGCAGTGAGGCTTCCTGGGATGTGATGGAGAAGGGATGTCGGGATGTCGGGCCAGGCAGGCCAGGGGTGGAGGGAAGGCGGTGGGGGTCGACGATGACACCACGCCCATAGGTACCCATCGGCCTGGCCCTCTGCGGCCATCCTACGAACTTGGATCCCCTTTTCTGCCCACAGAGCAGAATTTTTTTCAGTAGCTGTTTCTCCAGCATCCATCTTCCACTCCCTGCACCCTTCAGTTCCCTTCCTTCAGCCTGCTTTGTTTTCCCCACCTCCTTCCTGCTACCAGGTGTATTTCTGATCCCTAAGCCTGTGTTTTTCTCTCAAACTTTTCCCCTTCTTGTACATCTGTGTCTGTTTCTCACTTTCTATCTCTCAGGGTGTCTGGCTCTCTTTTTTGATTTTTTGGTCAGATTTTTCTCTGAAACTTTTTTTCACTGTTTCCTTCTTTCTCTCTGTCTCTTTCTCTTGCTTTTTGTCTCTTTTTTTTTTTTTTCTGTCTCTCTATATTTCTACTTCTATATCTCTATGTCAGAATTTGCAGTGTATTTGTTCCTGATTCACCTAGTTTCGGCAGTCATTGCTCTTTCACGTGGAACTAACACTTTCTGGGTGCAATGAGAGCAGTGTATAGGGCAATAGATATTATCTGAAGTGCAGGCTGAGAGAAGCCAGTGCGAAAATAAAGGGAGAGGTCCAGAGGTTTAAGAATAGTTATCCTGGATGTGTTTTTAATTATGTATGCTCAGATTCTCTTGGGCTTTTGCTGCAAGTTTCTTTTACTCTCCAGTTTTGAAGAAATCTTTAATGGCAATCAAAGAAATTTTGCTAGGATGAAACTTACGTATCCCTGGATTTAATTATTAATAAAGTAGTACAATTGGCTCACCGATTGTAATAAAATGTATTATACCAATACAATTTGTCATTAGAAGGGAAAATAGTGGAAGAGGGGCAGTGAGAACATATATATGAGAACATTCTTGACACTGTGCTCCATTTTCTTTTACAGAAAACTGCCTCCAAACAGAAACAGTATTAACTGAAAAATTAATAAATTGATTTTGTCCATGTATATTCATTTATGTGTATACAACTGCTGGAAAGAATGTTCTTGGGTAAGCAATAAAGGATGGCATCTAGTGCACAGTTAGAGGGGATGGTCTTAGCTAGGATCTTGGATAGGTCATCCACAGTAACAGGAGGAATAAAAGTACTCAGATGCCTGTAAATGGGTACCTTGTAGATGTTCTCCTGTGAATGCTTCTGTTTTCTTAGTGAAATAGAAAGCTGAGAATGTATGCTGAGGTATTGCTATTTTGAAGACACAAGAGAAGGGATGAAAGAGTAGAAGTGAAGGGATTGAGAAAAATAGTAAGATTGCTATGCATATGCACTTGAGATTATTGTCATGAATTTAAATTGAGACCATTTCAGCATCACTGGGTTTCTCTTCATTCTAGTTCAGCTAGGTGAGGGCACGTATTGAATGCTTACATTAAATAAAGATCGCTATTTTGTTAAGTGAGTTTTTCTAAGCAAAAGAGGGATGATCATATTCAGACCCCTAGATCAAGAATTTAGCCAGGAACTTGAAACTTCTCTTGGTGATTCTTTTGAAGGACGTGGGCCATCTTCACTCCTTCACCACCTCCTGAAGGTGCTCTCTCCTTTGCCTAAAGGTGCTCTCTCCTACTAAAGGTGACCTCTCCAAAGGCACACTAAGAAAGGGGCAACACTTTGATTCAACCTGGGTTTCAATGGACATCAAATTCCACCCATCCACTCTCTGGGACCCCCAAAATATGGGCAAAGATCCGAAGTACACTGTACTTACAGTTCAAGCCGTGAAAATATCTAATAGGAGTTCAGATTATGGGTTAAAACATTCTCGGGATCTTTGAGAGCAAACTGTAGGGGCAGTGAGCTAATTTTCCGAGTTAGTTGTCAAAGATACTCGATTCAAGTCTGCAAGAATTGAAACATCTCCATCATCCCCGGGGCATTGCCTTTTTGCTGAGTCACATCTCGGGACAGTCTCACTCAGACCCCCTCTGTCCTGACTTCCTGGCAGAGAAAGATGCAGAGGGAAGGGTAGGAGCTCCATCGGGAGATCAGAAATAGGGTTTGGGGGCTTCCCTGGTGGCGCAGGGGTTGAGAGTCCGCCTGCCGATGCAGGGGACACGGGTTCGTGCCCCGGTCCGGGAAGGTCCCACATGCCGCGGAGCGGCTGGGCCCGTGAGCCATGGCCACTGAGCCTGCGCGTCCGGAGCCTGTGCTCCGCAACGGGAGAGACCACAACAGTGAGAGGCCCGCGTACAGCAAAAAAAAAAAAAAAAAGAAAAAAAAAGAAATAGGGCTTGGGCGTGAGGAGGCAGAAACGTCCCAGAGCCAACATACCACTGGGGAGCTGAGGACCCGAGGGGCTGATTCTAAGGTCACTGATGTACTCCAGCAACAGTACAGACCCAGGGGTCTGCACGGGTGCTCTTGCCAAAGGAGTAACTCTTGAAGTTCGCTTATAGACTGCGCACGAAGTTTCTGTGAGTCTCCATTATGAGGGAAAAAAATGTAAATAAAGGAAATAAAAACAAACACCACTCCCTGTTTTCTCCAGCCTTTTATCCGTCTCCTGTTGCATGTGACAGCTTCCTTTTCTGGGGCTACACCTCTACTTAAAACTTCTCTTTCTTACCGAACCCTATCCTGCGGATGAACTTCATCCTTTAAGACTTGTCAAAATTATCAAAACTTACTACCTGGCAAAACTTTCTCAAGCCCTATCTGGCCAGAAAACAGGAACCCACTTGCCTTAAATAGTTTGACCTGAACCTCACTCTGGTACACTCAGTCCCTCATCTCAGCCCCAAACCGAGGACTAGATTAGTATTCCCATTTTAGACCTCGGTTGTGCAACTGGCAAAGCTGTTGCTTAGCGGTGGTGGGATTCGAACGCCCCACCCAAAGAGACTGAGGCCTCATTCCAGTGCCTTAGACCGCTGGGCCACACTACTTGGTGTATGTGATATTGCCTATTCTTTCCCATACTACCTACTTTCTTTTACATTTCAGCTGTGCTCTATACAATGTGTTCTCGAAGTCCTAACTTGATACCTCAAGAGCAAGGGTTCAGGGAACAGCGGAGGCTTATCACAAAAACTTGCTTTCCTCATCGGCTCTGAAGTTTTCATCTTCCATCCAAGTGTTTAAATGGGAAGAACTTAGTGGATGAACAATGAGTGAATTGAATCTGTGCCACACAACTAGGCCGTGGGCCTTCTGTAGGTGTTACTATGTTGTATTCTTTTAGGCTTCCTCTCAGTCTCGCCACAAATTTCTTAGGAAAACAAACGAAGGCTGACGCTAATTAAAGCCACAAAAATCCTATCTTCGAAGGAGCATGACTTATCAAATGGCGTTTTAAAGCATTTGCAAACCCTTGAGCACGTACTTAAAGCTGGAATCTAACCAACAACCTAAAGATGCCAACGGAGCTCAACAGCGCCGCCCCCTCCCCCATTTTACCAGCTGAGGCATCAAAGAATGCACACATGTGGCTCTGCTGAATTATTTCTTCAGAGCAGGAGCAGCCTCTCACATGGTTTTATACTCTATTCCTAAGACACCTGGAGATGTCTTCTGCTCTCATAGCAGCTGCTCACGTCTTTGGAATTTGACGGTTTTAGGCGTCGCCCAGGTCGCCATGTTGACATCTCTGCATTACAGATCCACCCTCTTGTTGCTCCGGAACTTGTGCCGGGGGTGGGGGTGGGGGGTAGGAAATGTCGATGTGAGCAGAAAGCAGCGCTCAAGTTCCCTGTTGACAAACTCTGCTCCCCTGGTGGAACCGTCAACGCACCGCGGAGAGCTCTGCCCAGGGCTCCCAAAGGATCTCCGTCTCTAGGCCTCCCTCCTAGCCCAAGGACACAACGTGCTCATTTCTCCGAGAAAAACGTTTTGTTTTGTTTTTTCACAACTCACACACACACACACACACACTGTATTTTATTTTTACAAGAGATAAATAAACTGACACCAAGCATTGTAAATGGATGACCATAACAAAAGCAACAATGATTGCAATTACCAAACATGAAACACACTCATACTATGTCATAATATTGACATTCAGTCCAGGAATCCTCCACTGTAACAGCTCCTTTACTTTGCAGTGAAAATTGATTTGTATATTTTTTGCCTCTGAGTCCTTGTGGGATTATTTTTTTATTCAAACAGAAAGTCACAAAAATTATAATCATCCTCATCAGGTCACTCAGTCCCATGTAATTAATTTTTTTTCATCTTGATCTTTTGTTGGCACTTGTATGAATTCATCAGTTTTCCATTAGAGTTCTGAAAATGCTTCTTCATTCAGTTCAGCAGTATAGTCAGTTACCAGAAACCTGTACTTGTCAGAGTCTTTTCCATGAATTCCTTGAAGATGAAACCCTTTTATAGAAAAACGTTTTGGTGATAGAAGTCCTGCAGCTCCACAGAGGCCTGACTGGGGCTTCCGATCCTGACAGCTGTCCCCTCCCACCAGGCAGTTTTTACTATCACAGAATATTCTGTCCACATGCACAGATCACCTTCATTTAATGGCTGACGCCATTTTTCAGAAGATCATTCAGGGTCCTTCAGGTTTTTAACCTGGCACACCACATCCAAAATAATTAAATTCCTAAAGCAGTAGTCCTCAACCCTGGTTGTACAGGAACTTAAAAACATTCCGATGTGGAGGCCACACCCTAGACCAATTACATCAGAATCTCTGTGGGTGGTATCCAAGCATCAGCGTTTTGTAAAGTTTCCCAAGTGCAGCCAACATTTAAAAAAAAAAAAACGTGCAGTGCAGGAGGATATTCCAACAAGCCTGTTCTATTCCTTTTAAGGAAATCTCACTTGTCCTGCCCGTCAAGTCAAAACCTCCTTGGCCCGCAGCTCTTTCTCTGGACACCTCCTGGGACACAGCCAACAAATGTCATTGCTGGGTTCAATGCTTGGATGGCAGCCGCCAAATGCCGCCTGGCTACTGTTGTCAGATTACGGAAAAGATAGTGTGCTCTACATCTTACCAGTTACTAGACTCTCAATAAAAACAAGGTAAGGTTGTTATAGATTACAACGAGGAACCACATATAAGAAGGGCTCTTCCCCAGTCCCTCTAAATTCCTGTCTTTCAGTCCCGTTCTTTGACACGTCTCAGGATGATCTAGGGCTTCTAACTCCTTTATTCCCACTCACACACTTGAAGTGAGCTCTGGACTTAAAGCCTTAGTACTAGGAGCAAATATATCCCCGAAATGACACCTGAGAATAGGTTTTCCGGTTCATGGTTGCGCGCGTCCTAAATCGTTCATTTAATCGTCAGAGGCTGTCTTAATCAACATAGTCTAAAAGTACTGGCTTCTCTTTGACCTTTGACATGGCTTATAGAAGAGATGAGACAGAGATGTTGCTCCCGGAGCCATTGCGCTCTTCACAAAGCTTCTGCCCAGGAACTGGGGAGAATGTTCGGGGGCGGGGAACCTTGGAGGAGGGTCTGGCACCAGTCTCAGAGCCATCTGCACCAACACTGGAGATTTTCTAGGTTAGGAGAGACATAGAGGTTGAAGTGGGTACTGTGCCTCAGCGGTCCCCAACCTTTCTGGTACCAGGGACGGGCTTCGGGAAAGACAATTTTTCCACAGCGGGGGTTTGGGGGATGGTTCAGGCAATAATGGGGAGGCATAGATGAAGCTTCTCTCGCCCGCGGCTCACCTCCTGCTGTGCGGCCCGGGTCCTAACAGGCCGCGGACCAGTCTACAGCTGGGGGCTGGGGACCCCTGTTGTACAGGACAAATCACGTGTGAGGGGGTGGCGGCGCGGTGTATCGGGGGCTTTGTCCAGACTTAGCTGCGCAGGCGGCATTCACACAGATTGTGTTCTTGCTTCGTCTGGGGACTTGTCTTCTGGTGTGATAGCCCCCAGACAGCGAGTTGCAATTACCTGAACCTAGGAACAAGTATCTCCTACTTCTTCTTTCTGCCAGTTTTGTTGGCTGTGGATCAACAAAATGTGTCTCTCTTAGAAGAATACAATAAGGAGACGCTGTAACTCAAAGGTTAGTGCACCAGGCAGGAGCTAAGATGTGAAGTCCCCATGGGGCCCTAGCTGTTGCACTTTTTATACTCTCCGATGTATTTACCAGACCAAGAAAACTTCACTGGTGAATTTTAACAAACATTTCAGGGAGAAATAATGCCATTTATACACAACTTCTTCCAGAAAAATTAAAGGGGAGGTAATAATTCCCAACTCTTTCTATGAGGCCAGCATGTTTTTGGCATCAAAACCAAAGACACTACATAAAAAAGAAAACTACAGACCAATATATCTCAAGAACATAGAAGCAAAGGAACTTAGCAATACTTTAGCAAGTTGAATCAATGGTATATAAAATAATAATACATCAAGATTAAAGTAAAGTGGGGGCTTCCCTAGTGGCGCAGTGGTTGAGAGTCCGCCTGCCGATGCGGGGCACAGAGGTTCGTGCCCCGGTCCAGGAAGATCCCACATGTCGCGGAGCAGCTAGGCCTGTGAGCCATGGCCGCTGACCCTGTGCATCCGGAGCCTGTGCTCCGCAACGGGAGATGCCAAAAAAAAAGTAAAGTGAGCTTTATCCCTGAAAAGCAAAGTTGGTTTAATATTCAAAGTCAGTTAATGTAAGTCATCATAGTAACAGATTAAAAAAAGAAAAATCATAGGATCTTACCAAAAGATGCAGACAAAGCATTTGACAAAGTACACATTCATTCTTGACACAAACCCTCAGCAAATAGGGAAAAGAAGGGAACTTCTTCAATATGATAAAGGACATCTATGAAAAACTTCCAACCAACATCAACTTAATGATAAAAGACTGAATGTTTCCGCTGTAAGATAAGAAGCAAACAAGGACATCTGCTTTCATCACTTGTATTCAACATTGTACTAGAGATTTTTGCCCAATAAATAAATTTAAAAAAAATTGAAATAGAAGGCATCCAGCATCTGTGTTTAAACAAAGAAGTAAAGCTAAAATTCTTTTCCAAGAAAACATGAAAGCCTGGGGCATGTGGGAGCTGCCTGGCTGCCTGGACAGCATGTAGGAGCGTGAGGGGATTCGTGGAGTTTCAGGGTGCTGCCCCGATGGTAGATTACCTCCTAGGCCTCCCTTTCCCTCAATGGTGAGCTGATTGGGACGGTATGCCGGGAATCTCCTGAGTCTGCCCAGTGTCTGTGCCCTACCCTGGCCAGCCCGAATGGCAAGATTGTGCTTTGGCGGAAACACAAGAGGAAGAGCAGACAGCACCAGCAGTTCATGGCCCAGAAGGCCTTGCTGCAGGAGCAGGGGCTGCTGAGCACATCCCCAGAGCTGGGGTCCTCCCCACCACCCACGCTGTTGGAGGCACCACCAGGCAAGGAAGTCACCAGCAGTATGAGGGAGTGTGTCCAAGGGCTGAATCTGGAGGTGCCCCATGCAACAGAAAGCCCACACCCAGGGAATCTGCTGGGCCCTTGCCCAGCAAGTATGTGGCTATCGACTGTGAGATGGTGGGCACAGAACCCTGAACGTGGGTGAGTGAGCTGGCCCGCTGCTCTGTGGTGAGTTACCACAGCGAGGTCCTCTTCAGCAAGTACATCTGGACTGAGATGCCCATCATGGACTACTGCAGTCTCTGGAGCGCCATCACTGGGCAGCACATGTGCAAGGCTATCTCTTTCCAGGTGGCCCAGAAAGAGATCCTGAAGCTCCTGAAGGGCAAGGTGCTGGGAGGCACATGCTGCACAATGACTTCCAGGTCTTTCCTCAAGTACGTCTACCCTTGGGGCCAAACTCCGGATACCACTTATGTCTCCAACCTCCTCAGCTAGTCCAGCCTCAACACCCAGACCCAGGTCTCTCTTAAGGACCTGACCCTGCAACTACTGCACAAGAAAATCCAGGTGGGCCAGCAGGGGCACTCCTCAGTGGAAGATGCCAGGACAGCCATGGAGCTCTGTGACTGAGCAGGACCCTATGGGGCCTTCCCGGGACAGGCCCTTCCCCTCATCTGCTTTAGCTCCTCTCTGAAGTACCTAGATAACAGTATTTGATGCACATTTCCAGAATTGTTTTACAGAAGTGAAAACCCCCCACCAAATGGAAGATGTTAACTACTTGATGACCATGAGCACACAACCCCAGGCCTCCTGGAGCCTAAGGACTGATAGTGTTAACCCCTGTGACACTACCCTGTTACCACACCATCAGCCGATCAGAGAACTGTGCATGAGCTGATCACGTACCCTGCGACCCCCCCTCCCTCACCTGGCCTTTAAAAATGCTTTGCCGAAACCCTTCGGGGAGCTCGGGGTTTGGGGGGCCTGAACCACCTGTCTCCTTGCGTGGCCCTGCAATAAACCCATGCACATATTGTCACCTTATCTTTGATAAAGGAGGCAGGAATGTACAGTGGAGAAAGGACAGCCTCTTCAATAAGTGGTGCTGGGAAAACTGGACAGCTACATGTAAAAGTATGAGATTAGATCACTCCCTAACACCATACACAAAAATAAGCTCAAAATGGATTAAAGACCTAAATGTAAGGCCAGACACTATAAAACTCTAGAGGAAAACATAGACAGAACACTCTATGACATAAATCACAGCAAGATCCTTTCTGACCCACCTCCTAGAGTAATGGAAATAAAAACAAAAATAAACAAATGGCACCTAATGAAACTGCAAAGCTTTTGCACAGCAAAGGAAACCATAAACAAGACCAAAAAACAACCCTCAGAATGGGAGAAAATATTTGCAAATGAAGCAACTGACAAAGGATTAATCTCCAAAATTTACAACCAGCTCATGCAGCTCAATAACAAAAAAACAAACAACCCAATCCAAAAATGGGCAGAAGACCTAAATAGACATTTCTCCAAAGAAGATATACAGACTGCCAACAAACACGTGAAAGAATGCTCAACATCATTAATCATTAGAGAAATGCAAATCAAAACTACAATGAGATATCATCTCACACCAGTCAGAATGGCCATCATCAAAAAATCTAGAAACAATAAATGCTGGAGAGGGTGTGGAGAAAAGGGAACACTCTTGCACTGCTGGTGGGAATGTGAATTGGTACAGCCACTATGGAGAACAGTATGGAGGTTCCTTAAAAAACTACAAATAGAACTACCATATGACCCAGCAATCCCACTACTGGGCATATACCCTGAGAGAACCATAATTCAGAAACAGTCATGTACCAAAATGTTCATTGCAGCTCTATTTACAATAGCCCGGAGATGGAAACAACCTAAGTGTCCATCATTGGATGAATGGATAAAGAAGATGTGGCACATATATACAATGGAATGTTACTCAGCCATAAAAAGAAACAAAATTGAGCTATTTGTACTGAGGTGGATGGACCTAGAGTCTATCATACAGAGTGAAGTAAGCCCGAAAGAGAGAGACAAATACCATATGCTAACACATATATATGGAATTTAAGAAAAAAAAAGATGTCATGAAGAACCTAGGAGTAAGACATACTAGAGAATGGACTTGAGGATATGGGGAGGGGGAAGGGTAAGCTGTGACAAAGTAAGAGAGTGGCATGGACATATATACACTACCAAACGTAAAATAGATAGCTAGTGGGAAGCAGCCGCATAGCTCAGGGAGATCAGCTCAGTGCTTTGTGACCACCTGGAGGGGTGGGATATGGAGGGAGGGAGGGAGATGCAAGAGGGAAGAGATATGGGAACATATGTATATGTGTAACTGATTCACTTTGTTATAAAGCAGAAACTAACACACTATTGTAAAGCAATTATACTCCAATAAAGATGTAAAAAAAAATTTTTTTTTTAATTAAGAAAAAAAACCCTTTCTCTGCTCCAAACTGCGACGTTTCGGTTTGTTTGGTCTCACTGTTCATCGTTGGGCACAGGAACTTGGGCTAACAGCTCTACCAGCTGGTGGAGGTGCAGTGGGAACAGCTGGAGGCCAGCAGCTTCTGGACCCACCCTGAGGACAAAGAGCCTGAGAGCAGCACGGACATGGAACAGTGTATGGAGGACCAGTACTGGCCTGAGGACCTGGCCCAGGGCACCAGCAGAGGAACGGAGGAGGCGCAAGGCAGAAGGGAGTGAGGAAGGAGAGGCTCCCTTGGGGAGGGGAGGCCAGGAGAGTGGCTGGGGCAGGATGCTGCCAGCTGCCCCCAGGGTCTAAAGAGTTGGGACCATCTATCTATCTGTACTCTGAGCTCCCTCTGCCCACAGCACAGCCCTCTGCGCTCCAGGGCTGTTGACAGCCCTTTCTCCCCAAATCCTGTGGTTTTGCTAATGGCACTTTACAGATATGATGAAAATGTCCCGTGGTCTAGCTGCTAGAGCCCAGCAGGAGTAGGGAATGTACCAACAGATGGTCCCAGGCTGTCATTCTAAATGTCTCCCTCCCTGGGGAGTTGGGTAGGGGCGTCAATATCTAAGAGTTTTCTTATCTCCACTCAGTGACCTGGGGTAAAGTTCTCATCCTGTTGTCGCCATCTGCCTCTTCCTTCAGAGTCATTTTCCAGAGAATAAATATGCTCTGAAGCTATAGAGTTAAGGCCACTCAAGGGTCATTTTATCCCTTTCTCTCAGAACTGGAACTCTGGCTGTAGCCATTGTAGGAACTGCTAGGTTACAATGGAATAGCAGAGCCTACAGGCTCATGGGAAGCTGGGTCCTCCCATGGTGCCACCAGAAGTCACCAGGCCCTATTCTGGGAGGAGTGAGAGCAGATAAGCTTTGGGTGGAGACTGGCATATTTATTTTGACCTGAATCAGGCATTCCTCCTGCGCACCCAGCACTAGGCTCTCTTAAGCAAACGCCTGAGAAACAAGACAGCAATTTGAATTCTGGGACCCCTGTGCAGAATTGCCCATGATGACCTTTGCTTATTGAAAGCAAGGCCACAGGTCTGTAGGGGAGCAGAGTGCCCGTCTACTGGGGCTGGGCCAGGCATTAACAGCTGTGCAGTTTTGCCTGCACTCAGGTGGGTGCCCCCAATCACTGCAGTGGCTGGGTTTTCTCCAAATTTCTAAAAGTGTTCTCTGTCAGAATTCATCCCCTACCCCTCTTTCCTAAGGGGCAGTTTTGGGGTATGAGGTAACAAAGAGCTCAGGTCACACAGAACCTGAGCCCCATCTTAAGAGCTCTGAGACTTAGGCAAGTATGTGACTTCATTCTTGAGTCTCTTCCCTCATCTGTAAAGTGGGGATAATGACACAACTACCTCACGAGGCTGTTTCAAAGATGAAGTACTAAGTGCTTGGCACAGTGCCTGGTACATAGTGAGCCGAGGGTGAAACCGAGTGAGGCCCTGTGGGGCTCCCGGGCACGGAGGCCTTTTTCGTCCCCTGTTTCTTGTAGGCAAGACTCCAGCCTCCAGGACCTTCCCTGAGTTCCAAAGGGCAGATTCGAACAGTTGCTAATCAACTGTTGCCAAGAAACCACCTGAGGCCAGATTAAAGGACCAGAGGAGCTCATCCAGATTAGGGGACTGACCACCTGAGACAAGATGAAGGGAGCACAGGCCCTGCTCACCCCTGACCTTGTCAGAGACCCCGCCCTTGAACCGTTGCTATAAAACTTCTCCTCCAATCCTCCTGGGTTGGGACACATAGTTTTCAAGGACAGGAGCCCACTGTGTCCCCCTTTGCCTGGCAAAGTGATAAAGCTATCCTTTTCTACTTCACCCAAAACTCTGTCTCCAAGATTTGATTCGGCACCGGTGTACAGAGGCCGAGCTTTCAGTAGCAAGGTCAGTGAGAGCAGTTGTTTTTTCTTTAAGGATTAGTATTGGACTCTTCTGGATAACACCTGAACTTGCCCTCGGGTTGAGTGGCTTTGGCCTAGACAGAACTCTTCTAGCATGTGGGGCATGGACCTCTGAGGACAACGTGCGGGGTTCCGGGCTCTCACTGTTCCTGTGCTGCATGGATTTCCAGTCAGTCTGAGCAAAGCGGCAGGGCCAGGAAGGGAGAGACACTACTGAAGGCGCACACCTGCGAACTCAGGACCACAGTTCTGGAGCTGGCTGAGTCACTGACCGCTGCTGGCCTGGCTCCAGGACTTTGTTCTATATTCCTTGAAAATCTGTAGCTGACAGCACACTCACAGCTGAGCAGTAGCTTCAGTTCTTTTGTCTACGGGTTGATGGAGGATGGAGCTGTTAGCAGTGGGGAAATGTACTGGGTTTAAAATGTTCTGGAATAAAATTCAATTGGAAAAGTGAAAAAAAGACATGAAAGCCTATGTAAAAATCCTATGGAATCTACAGAAAGCTATAACTAATAATTGAATCTAGAAAAGCTGTAGAATACAAGATTAATATTGAAATTAATTGTATATATTACTGTTTATACTATATATACATATATAGAGAGTGTATACCATATATATGTGTGTGTGTATATATATATACACACACATATATATATAGTATCTAGCAATGAACAATCAGAAATCAATTTTGGGGCTTCCCTGGTGGCGCAATGGTTAAGTAATCCACCTGCCAATGCAGGGGACATGGGTCCAAATCCTGATCCATGAAGATCCCACATGCTGTGGAAAACTAAGCCCGTGTGCCACAACTACTGAGCCTGCGGTCTAGAGCCCGCAAGCCACTACTACTGAGCCTGCGTGCCACAACTACTGAAATCCGTGTGTCTAGAGCCCATGCTCCACAACAAGAGAAGCCACCACAATGAGAAGTCCGCACACTGCAAAGAAGAGTAGCCCCTACTCGCCACAACTACAGAAAGCCCACACGCAGCGACAAAGACCCAACACAGCCAAAAATAAATAAATTAAATAAATAAATTTATTTTTTAAAAAAAGAAATCGATTTTGGATTCTTTTAAAAAGCAATCCAGGGGCTTCCCTGATGAGGCAGTGGTTGAGAGCCTGTGGTCTGCAACGGGAGAGGCCACAGCAGTAAGAGGCCCGCATACCACAAAAAAAAAAAAAAAAAGCAATCCAATTTACTATAGTATCATTCAATATGAAATACTTAGCATTAAAACATGTACACTTGTACACCGAAAAAAAATGCTGAGAGAAATGAAAGAAAACCTAAATACAAGGAGAAACATTTTGTGTTTGTGAATGAGAAGACAATACTGTTAAGATATCAATTATCCCTAAATTGATTTATGGGTTCAATGTAATCCAAATCAAAATAACAACAGGTTTTTTCCCCAGAAAATGACCAGCTGATTCCAAAATTCATATGAAAATCCAAAGACATAGCATGCTCCAAACAACAAAAGAACAAAGTTGGAGGACTCACTGTGCCTGACCTCAAGACTTATAAATCTGCTATAATCAAGACTGTAGTATTGGCATTAAGATACAAAAATAGATCTATGGAACAGGAGTGCAGAGGTAGAACCACACATGTATTATCAACTAATTTTTGACAAAATTTCAAAGGCAAGTCAGTAGAGAAAAGTAGTCTTTTCAACAAATGATGCTTTTAAAAAACCCACAGTTTTGATCCCTACTTCACACTGAATGAAAAATTAACTCAAAATGGATGAAAAATCAAAACTATACAATATTTAGAATAAAATCTTTGTCAACTTGTGTTGGGGGAAGATTTCTTAGCTGCAACATTAAAAGCATGATCCATCAAAGAAAAATTAAGTACAATGATTAATTGTACTTCATAAAATTAAGAACCCCTGCCCTTCAAAAGACACTGTGAAGAGATTGAGAAGACAAACCAAACACTGCGAGATAATACTGTAGTTGCACCCTCAGGTCTTTAGGGAGGATTTTGCCTCGTAGGGGACATTTGACAATGTCTGGAGACATTTTCGTTTGTCAAAACTGGGACAGTACTACTGGTGTCTAGTGGGTAAAGGCCAGGGATGCTGCTAAACATTCTATAACACATATGACAGGCCCCCACTACAAAGAATTATCCAAAATGTCACTGTGGTAGAGGCTGACTAAAGTAACAAGTCACAAGGACAAATTTATCTCTTGCCTCCTTTAGGGCGTGGGCCAGTCAGGACTATCACCACCTACTAAAATGAACCGATGACTCCTCAAAGGCTTGAGGAAGGGACAATGCCTGGATTCAGACCTGGGGGCAATGAGTGCCAAACCGTGCCCAGTGCACCCTTTGGGTACCAAAGGCAGTGCACATAGGGCAGGAAAGTCATTGTCCAAAGGTCAGAAAGTGAGAATGTTCTTTAAAGAGCTCAAATTCTGACTTTGAACCCATCCTAGGATATCTTGCGGGCTAGGGGTGGGGGGGCAGTCAGGGTACTCTTCCTTGGCTGGCTCAAGCCTGGGAATTGAATCACTTCCCTGAGCTGGTGAGCAGTTGCCTCCCTCGATGATTCGCTTTCTGCTTAACCCATCGTCCTTTACTGGCTTGACTTTACCACCTTTACCTGGAGGGAGAGACGGAAAGAGAAAGTGTGGGTGGGTGGGTGGGTGGTGCTGTTGTAGCGGGGAGACCAGTGGAAAAAAAGAGAACATCCCGTAGGAAACTCTAGGGGTTCCAGAGGCAGTCAGCATCAGAAACTGCACAGGGACACTTTGCATCTGCCCGAATTTTGCCGTGTTAACACTTAAGAGAAAATGATGAGACAAAGTCTCACTTCGCTCCCCGCTCCCCTCCGTGCCCCACCCCGGAGTCTGCAGAGTCTTACTCTCCAATTCAGCCTGCAGGGAGGGAGGCTGTCGTTTAGATTGGATCGGTTCCTGCTTCCGGGGAGCCTAACCCCACCCCACCCCGCCGGTTTCAAGGCTCTCCACCTCTCCTCAACTTGAACGCCCCAGCTTAAATGCAACACCTTTGGCAAGTCCTTATCCGCTCCTGTAGTGAGGACACGGGCAGTGATCGCTTGTGATTAAGAAAGAAAACCTTGGCAGCGGTGGGATTCGAACCCACGCCTCCAGAGAGACTGGAGCCTAAATCCAGCGCCTTAGACCGCTCGGCCACGCTACCAAGCGTATACCGCATACTTCTGTACACTTGCTAGTTATACGTTTCTGCCCTTTTTTTTTCCCGCGTTGTTCTCTACTCCCTGACCCGAAACCATGATTCTAGGTATCACCAAGGGACACTAAGAAAGTTCTTCTCAGCTCTACTAGGACTCGAACCTGCATTCACCCAAGCCAAACAGCTCTTCTCACGCCAGGAGCTAAAAGAGAAAGACCTTCAAAACCAAGTATCC
The DNA here is from genome assembly GCF_005190385.1 of Monodon monoceros. Taxonomy (NCBI): domain Eukaryota; kingdom Metazoa; phylum Chordata; class Mammalia; order Artiodactyla; family Monodontidae; genus Monodon; species Monodon monoceros. The sequence goes on from NW_021703778.1 coordinate 98,975,685, forward strand.
CCTCCCGAAGCACAGCACTTGGGATCTAGAATGTAACATCTTTGCGAAGGCGGGTCACGTCAGCTTCCGCCTGGCGTCCAGTAAGCGCTCAAAAACTGTTGAAAGGACGAATGAACTCCTTGATTTAGACTCCAGATCACTTGGGGATCGCGGTGGTGGAATAAGAAAGAGCAAACTGGCTTTCCCTGTCACCACCCCGCGCGCCGCGACTTCAATTCTTTGCTAAATTTTGAGTTTGATACTTTTCGGTTCTGAAGCCGGGAGAGAAGTCTCCAGGAGTCATGCACAGTGCGTGCGTTAAACGACTGGGGAAAAAAAAAAAAAAAAGCTTGTCTCCTAGTTCCCTTTTCTTCTCTTGGCCGAAAGCGCAAATAGCCGACGCCGATCAATGCCCGCCCCCTAGTGCCAGCCCAAGCAGAGTCTGCAGTCTTCCTCCCCAGTTCAGCCTACTGGTAGGGAGGCTGTTTTTTAGGTCGGATCGGTTCCTGCTTCCCGGGAGCCTCCAGTCCCTTTTGTATCTCTGTGTTTCCCATTTCTGCGTCTCCCAGAGAGGTCCTGTTTACCCTGCGCAGTTGTAACCCTGTGGAGGCTATTACTACTGGCGACTGCGGAAGGAGACGGACTGAGATGTCCTTCCATAGGGACTGAGGCCGGATTCTGAGCCCAGACTGGTACTCAAGGTGCCCAGGATTCCTGAGAACTCTCACGCTCGCGCTCCTCATCCTACCTAGAAGCCCAAGCCTGCCGGCCTCCGGAGGGGAGCCTGGGAACGGGGCCAGAATAGGCGAGAGAATTACACTGTCACGCCTCTTGACCCGGAGAAGAGGAGCCACACATCAGTTCTCCAAATGTTTGAGCATCTGTCTAGGGTCCACCAAACTTGAGTTTCCATGTTCCCTATGTGAAAAGGAATTCTTGCTGCTTTTAATTACAACGAAGTGGAAGTTACAGAAGGCCACGATGCTATGTCTCTTTTGCTACTTTGTGGCAGTAGCTGAGAATTATTTCACAACTACTGCCTAGACTTGGGGGTGGGGGGGCGGGCAATAAAAACCATTGCAGCAGAGATCGGTTTTGTATTTTGGAATTCTAACAGGTGACTGAGCAAAAGGCTGGGCAATGGGATTGGGGGATGCTTGGGCCAATTTTCTGCCTTCTAAGGGTAGAAATTGTGGTTCCCTGGTGATATCCGATCACATCCTTCATTTGATAAAATTAAAGCTATTTGGGGGGCAAATTCCACCAAGAGACTTAAACGAGGAGGTTGTATATGCTCTGTGCTTCCCTCTCTCTTGCAAATATGCAGTCTATGTCAGAGAAGAAGCACCCAGACCTGGCTTACTTCCTTAAGAATAGACAATTGTCATTGTTTCTTAATTCCCCCAAGAGAAGGGAAAATTAATCCCTTCTCTTGGTGGTGTTGAAGGTTCCCAGGACACATAAAGGGGATTTTCCCAGAGCCTCCAGTAAAATTCTATGGTCTTTGTTTTGGGTGGAATCGTGTCCCTCCAGAAGGATATATAGAAGTCCTAATTCCCAGTGCCCCAATATGTGACCTTATTTGGAAATAAGGTATTTACAGAAGTAATCAAATTAAAATGAGGTCATTAGTGTGGGCTCTAATCCAATACGACTGGTGTCCTTATAAAAAGGGGGAAATTTGGGCATAGAGATAGAGATCTCTTCCTGAAATCCCATAAATTTCAACATAAAAGTGAAGGGAACAGGGATTGCAGGAAGACTGCTAACTCAGATTCTCTGTGGGATCCTGTAAAAGAACCTCAATGTATTTTCAAGGGTAATAGAGGTAGACATATTGGGGCTGGAGCTCCCTGCTCGTGTGGAAAGAGATCACTGGAGAGGGGCAACTCACCAGTGGTAGAGCAGTGGCCCTCAAATGTTAGCATGCATCACAATCACCTGGAGGGCTTATTAAAAAGACAGATTGCTAGACTCAACTCTTGGAATTTCTGGTTTAGAAGACCAAGGGCCTAAGAATTTATATTTCTAACAGGTTGTGAGGTGCTGCTGCTGCTACTGATCCAGGGACCGTGCTTCGAAAACCACTGCAGCAGAGATGAGTTTTTTATTTTGGAATTGTAACAGAAATGAGGAAGGCAAGCTGGAGGAGTCAAAGATGTGCAGACTTCTTGAAAGCAGTGTGCAGGGAAGAGATGTATGCTCAATATGGTGGCTGTGGGGGGAAAATGAGAGGCCTTGGATATAAATGAGAGGGAAAAGCCTGGCAAAATAGTAAAGACTACTGTTAAGGACAAGGAAAAGGTCCTTCCAATACTGGTGAACAGTACCGGTCACTTTATGACCCTTAAGACATGAATAGGGCTTCCCTGGTGGCGCAGTGGTTGAGAGTACGCCTGCCGATGCAGGGGACGCGGGTTCGTTCCCCGGTCCGGAAAGATCCCACGTGCCGCGGAGCGGCTGGGCCCGTGAGCCATGGCCGCTGAACCTGTGCGTCCGGAGCCTGTGCTCCGCAACGGGAGAGGCCACAACAGTGAGAGGCCCGTGTACCGCAAAAAAAAAAAAAAAAAAAGACATGAATAGAATGTGGACCCAAGGATGTCCAGGACTAGAAACGCTAGAGGTCTCAGATGAACTCCGCAAAAATGGAATCAAATGGTGCTATCTTCTGAAGTCTCTGGCCACATGAATTTGTCTTACTGGGCATGGCACAAAGACACATGAGCGTGCAGGAGAAACTAGGAGAAATGTTTGCACCCTTACCCTCTCCTAGGCCACATGGAAAACTTTGCACATATCCAAATTAATCAACTGAGGTCACCCTGGAAACTTGATACCAGAGGTCTTTCTCATCTGTGAAAGAACTTTAGAGACTTGAAGCCTAGGAAGTCTGAGGTCCATGAACAATGCACCTGCAAGATCTCGGCCTAAGAAAATGGAATCTCATCTACCCTTGATCTTCTATGTCCAAGTGTATTTTTTATCATGTCCATTTTACAGACTTAGACAAGGTAGAGTTCACACCCTTGTCAGTAGTGTGCAAAATACTTGCATTCTCCTTTGAACCTTAGAGACCTAAGGATGTCTACCAGGATATGCATCCTACAGTCCTTCATTCTATCAACTGAGTGATTGAAGTATGTGTCGACTGAAAAAACATGTATAATGTGAGAGTTGTGAGTTAGTTTTATTGGGGGCAAAATGAGGACTATAGCCTGGGAGACAGCATCTCAGATAGCTCTGAGGAACAGCTCTGAAGAGGTAGGAAGGAACTCAGTATTGTATATGATTTTAGTGAAGGGGGGTCCATGCAGTCAAGCACACATTTTGGCAAGGCTTGCTGCTAGTCACAAGGAGCAGATGTCTCTGTTAATGATTTTAGTGCTTTTCTAGATGTAAGAAGATGCAAGAATTTGGGCTCATAAAATCTCCTCCTGAAAATATCTAACTATCTGAAAGGCCTGTTTTGCCAGTTTTTCCCAGAGCACAGATTGCCTCATTCCTGATCTCCACCCTGAACCCCTTTCAGGGTGTGTTGAATGTCAGGGGCTGCAGTGGCTAGTGACTTAATCCTTGCAGAGGCAGATGGCAAATGCCAGTTTGTAGTTGGCATATGCATAGTAAACGTTATTCAAATTTTCTTTTTGTTAGGAATCTATCCAGTTACCTCCCAGTACCAGATATTGGTTACTGTGTTCATAAAACCTTCGAAGTCCTCACTGAATATTTTGTCTACTTGCTTAGTACTTACTGAGAGAGGAGTGTTCAAATATCCAATGATGATTGTGTATTTTTCTATTTCTTCTCTCAGTTATGTCAACTTTTGTTTCTTACCTTTGAAGACATGTTATTAGATACATAAAAATTCAAGGATATTGTGGAGTGTTTAAATAGAATTTCTTTTCAGGGCAGTTTTAAGTTCACAGCAAAATTGAGTAGAAAGTGCATAGAGTTCCCATATACCTCCTGTCCTCACACATGCACAGACTCCTCCATCTTCAGCATCCCACACTAGACTGGTACAGAATGGTACATATGTTACAATCAATGAGTCACACTGATACATCATTATCACCCCCAAACCACAGTTTACTATAGGGATCACTCTTGGTGTTACAAATTCTATGGATTCTAACAAATGTATGACATGTATCTACTGTATCAAATAGAATAGTTTCACTGCCCTAAAAATCCTCTGTGCTCTGCCTATTCACCCCTCCCTCACCCCAACCCCTGGCAACCAGTGATCTTTTTGTTTTGTTCATAGTTTTGCCTTTGTCAGAGCATCATATATTTGGAATCATACAATATGTAACATTTCAGAAGGGCTTCTTTCATTTAGTAATATGCATTTCAGTTTTTTGTCTTAGTCAGCTCAGGCTACCATACAAAATACCATAGACTGGGTGACTTGAACAACAGAAATCTATTTACTTACAGTTCTGGAGGCTGGAAGTCCAGGATCAGGGTGCTAGGATTGTCGAATTCTGAGGTAAGCTATCGTCTGGCTTGCAGGCAAGCACTCTGTCCTCACATGGCAGAGAAGGAGAGAGAAAGAGAAAGCAAGCCCTCTGATATCTCTTCTTATAAGGACACTGTTCCCAGCTTGAGGGCCCCATCCTCATGGCCCCATCTAACACTACTTACCCCCAAAAGACCATCTCCAAATACCATCACATTGGGGGTTAGGGCTTCAACATATGAATCTGGCAGAAACATAGTTATTCAGTCCATAACAGTTCTTACATTTCTTTTCATGGCTTGTTAGCTCATGCTATAGGTCTCAGTGCTGAATAATAGTCCATTGTATGGATGTACCACAAGTAATATTGTATATAATTGACCCTTTTATAATAAAATATTCCTCAATATCTCATACAGTACTTCTCACCTTAAAGAATCTGTTGTCTGATATTGATATAACTACATCATCCTTTTTCCTTTAAAGAGTTTTCAATGGTATGTCTTTTCCATTTTTTTACTTCCAGCCTATCTGTATGATGGAAGAAATTTTCATATATTTGAATTCATAAACTCAAACTTTTCATAAATTTCCATATATAAATGTTTAAAACATTTGCATCATCACAAGTCATTCTGGCTTATACACAATTTGGCTTGAACTTTACACTAACTAGAACAGCTTGTCTTATGACCTGTCAAACATGCATTGTACATCTGCTTTAACCATTAAAGAAAATAATGTATTGTAAAATCAAAATGGAATGACTGTGGTTTAGGTCTCCTCTTGTAACTATGCAAACATTTTGGACCCCAGCCAATCCTTGCTTAACAAACACCCTTACTTCTTGCCAGCTCCAAACCTAAATCTTGACAAGCAACTTACATAACTTTGCAGTTTTTGCCTATGTAAGCCTCCATTTTATAGGTTGGTGGAACACAGTTCAATTGCTTCTTGAATCTGTGTCTCCTAGGGTACAGTCCTTGGTTTGGAACAAATAAAACTCTTTTCTCTTTCTATTGTTCATTGTTTATTGATTATTTCTGTCAACACTTGTCTTTACATTTAAAATGTGTTTTCTATAAACAGCATAGAGTTAGGTCTCATTTTTACTCAATCCAACAATTTTTGCTTTTAACTACAATATTTGTAACATTTACATTAAATGTAATTTCTGATACAGAGGAGATTGAGTCTACCAATTGCTATTTGCTTTCTATTATTCCCATCAATACTTAAAAAAAAATAACTCTATTGTATGATTTACATACCTTAAATTCATCTTTGTAAGTGTACAATTCAATGATTATTTTGGTAAATTTACCAAGTTGTACCACCATCACAATAATCAAGGTTTAAAACATTTGTGTCATCACAGTAAGATCCCTCTTATCTGTTCTTTGTTTCTTTATTCCTTGTTAACCAAGAAATCCAGGAACAGAGACCTGGTTGAGATAGAAAATAAATGCTTTTATTTGGGGTTTGTTAGGACTGCAGCCCAGGAAGCATAAATTCAAGGAAGCACTTGAATTGTGTTCCATTGCATTACAAAATGAGGGAAGCTTACAACGGCAAAAAACTGTGGGGTTACATAAATTATTTGTCAAGAATTAGAAGTAAGCGTGCTTATTAAGCAAGGATTGATTGGGATTTGAAATGATAACATAGTTGTGACATGGGTGGGGGACATTTTGAAACTACAAGGTTGTAGCTAGCAGCTGCTAGCAGATATATATATATATATTTTATTGGAGTATAATTGCTTTACAATGTTGTGTTAGTTTCTGCTGTACAATTAAGTGAATCAGCTATATGTATACATATAACCCCTGCCGCTTGGACCTCTCCCCTCTTCCCACCCATCTAGGTCATCACAGAGCACCGAGCTGAGCTCCTTGTGCTATACAGCAGGTTCCCACTAGCTATCTACTTTACACATGGTAGTGTATTTATGTCAAACCTAATCTCCCAATTCATCCCACTCTCCCCTTCCCCCTTGTGTTCACACATACATTCTCTAGGTCTGCATCTCTATTCTTGCCTTGCAAATAGGTTCATCTGTACCATTTTTCTAGATTCCACATATATGAGTTAAATCGACAGATGAATGGATAAAGAAGATGTGGTATATATAAATATATACATATACATATAATGGAATATTACTCAGCCATAACAAGGAACAAAACTGTGTCATTTGTAGAGATGTGGATGAACCTAGAGTCTGTCATACAGAGTGAAGTAAGTCAGAAAGAGAAAAACAAATATTGTACCAGATGTTGTTTTGAAAATGACTGGTAATGTCCTTGAAGTTCAGAAAATTCAAGTTCTCAGTGATTTGGGAACGTTTCTGAAACCACATCCACAATGGGTACCTGGCTCCATTTTGGATGCCTGAAACATAGTTACTCCATTTTGATTTTTTAAATAATCTTAAATATATCATCATCGTCCTTTTCTGGCTTTCTTTGTATTAAACAAGCACTTTTATCATTCCATTTATCTCCTCCATTTTGTTTTATTTTTAGTTATCATTCTTTAAGTTCTTAACCTTAAATTTACTAAATGCATCATTTTTATTAGTCTACCTGAAATTAACATTTTAATCATATCCCAGACAATGCAGAAAACTTACAATGCAAGAAACGTATTGCAGATGGCAGAATTTCCTTCTTTTTAAAGGTTGAATATTACTTCATTGTATATATGTATACCATATTTTCTCTATCCATTCATCCATCAACATTTAGATTGTTTCCATACCTTGGCTACTGTGAATAATTCTGCAATAAACATAGGAGTTCAGATGTCTGTTTGAGATACTGATCTCATTTCCTTGGGCTATAAACCCAGAAGTGGAATTACAGGATCATAAGGTAGTTATATTTTTAATTTTTTTTTAGTATCCTCCATACTCTTTCCATAATAGCTCTACCAATTAACATTCCAACCAAAGTGCACAATGGTTTTCTTTTGTCCACATCCTCACCAACAGTTGCTATCTTTTGTCTTTTTGATAAAATCCATTATAGCAGGTGTGAGGTGATATCTCATTGTGGTTTTGATTTGCATTACCCTGATGATTAGTGATGTTAGTACCTTTTCCTATATCTGTTGGACATTTGTATGCCTTGTTTTAAGAAATGTCTACTCAGGTCCTTTACCCATTTTTTAATTGGTCATTTGTTTTTTTGCTATTGAGTTATATGATTTTTTAAAAAATATATTTTAGGTATTAATCCCTTATCAGATATATGGTTTGCTAATGTTTTCCCCTATTTGGTAGAAAATATTCACTCTATTGATTGTTTCATTTGATGAACAGAAACTTTTTAGTCTGACATAATCCCACTTGTCTATTTTTGCTTTTGTTGCCTGTGCTTTTGGTGTCATATACAGAAAATCATTGCTTAAACCAATGTTGAGAAGTTTTTCCCCTATGTTTTCTTCTAGTAGTTTTATAGTTTTAGGTCTAACACTTAAGTCTCTAATTCATTTTGAGTTGATTTCTGTATAAGATATGAGATAATGGTCCAATTTTATTCTTTTGCATGTGGATATCCAATTTTCCCAACACCATTTCTTAAAGAGGCTATCCTTTCCCTATTGTGTGTTCTTGGCACCCTTGTCAAAGATCAGTTGAATATATATATGAAAATTTATTTCTGGGCTCTATATTATGTTCCTTTGATCTATGTCTATTTTATGGTAGTATGTTACTATTTTAATTACTGTAGCTTTGTAATACATTTTGAAATCAGAAAGTATGATGTCTCCAGCTTTGTTCTTCTTGCTTAAGATGGCTTTGGCTAGTCAAGGGTTCAAAGAAGACAAAGAGATCAAAGAGAATAAATCCAGTCCTTGTAAGAGCTGTAAATAAACACTGATATTTACTTAAAAAAAAATTGCTTTGGCTAATCAGGAACTTTTGTGGTCCCATATGAATTTTAGGATTTTTTTCTATTTTTGTAGAGAATGCAATTGGGATTTTGATAAAGATTGCACTGAATCTGTAGATCACTTTGGGTAGTTTGGATATTTTAATGCTATTAATTCTTCCAATCCATGAACAAAAAACACTTTCCACTGAACAGATGTTTAGAAAAAAAAGGTTGTCCTGTCGCATAAGATAAGTTTCTTAAGTGGGGCTTCTCTCACTAGAAAGTGTGTCTGCTTGAGGGTCTGAAATCATGAATTGGCCGGAAAAAGGAAGTCAGAGATTTTTCAGAGGAAATCTGCCCCAGCAGGGCTAAATGCACATGTCATGTTAAACTGTTTCTACCCAGTGTTTTTTTATGAACATTATCTTAGAGATTCTCAGTCTCAGTAGGTAACCATATGTTTATTCTTAGGTAACTTCTCCTTTTTCTGTAAGGATGCTCTGTGTGTGTTGGGTGGGTGAGACATTCATCTCTGTGCTGGTGTCAGGTACACCATTCAGTGACCACATAAATATGAGAACTGGCACCTGAATTCAGACTAGTTTCCTGGAATTTATGCTTAAATTGGGTGACAGCTAGAAGTCCCTTAGAGATTTTCAGTGCTTGTTTTACCAAGAATTTCAGGAAGAGGAAACTATAAGAGTCTGTTGTATTCTAGATTTCTGAGGGTAATAATTTCCTTCACTCTCTGCACATATCTGTGTATTTGTTTGATCTCCATTTCTAGTATTTATTAATGCCCTGATATGTGCTGGTGGTCACTTTGCTAGGTATTTTGGAGACCCAGAAGTATAATCCATACAACCTTCCCCTAAAGGAGCTGTATAATATATAAACTGCCGATGATGTACTAATACACACAATTCTAAAAACAAAACAAAGCCATCTAACTACTACAGGAGACTGCAGTACAGTCTCCTTCCCTTTTTCTTTTCCATCTCATTCAGTTCTTTCTTTGTATCTTTTGTAGCATTTTCCAAAAGATGGACATAGAAATAGACAGAAAACCACAACTCAGAAGCAATTCTGGAAGATTACAAAAATTAAAATGTGCATCCTTTTGACAATATTTCATATAAGATGAAGAAATATGGGAAGGAAGACAGAATCATGATAATTTCATGATTGACTGAGTGTAGTTGAATGGGTAATGTCAGTCTGGATGCTTACTTCTGGGTGCTGGGGGACACTTCCATTACATGTGTCCTATTCAAAATCTTGAGAGAGGGAGTGTAGAGGAAGGAATAGCAAGGACAAAAAATGGTTCATGGGTTTCAGAGGGGAAAAGAGATGAAATCTATTTGGTAAAAAGCAAAGGCATTGTGAATTAGAACATTGAGATGGTTTTTCCAGGATAAGTAGTGTTTGCTAAGTATGGAGAAATGGGAAATCATTCTAGTTGAAGAAATAATAAGCAAATGATCACAACTGGCAAAGGTGTGAGTTATATCTGGGGAATTATAAGTGGACCAAGTTGACTGGAGCAAAGATCTGTACAGGGCAACCTGTTGCCAATATATAACGGCCATTTGATAAATGTTGATCCAAATATTGGAAGATAAAAGCAGTAAGGTAGAGAGACACATACTAACACCTTCGGTGTTAGTTAGGAGTCTTTTAAGTTGAAGATAATTTTTGCTAAAACAAAAAGGGAGGATTTCTTTAAGAATTCAGGGAAGTCTCATAGATTCCAAGTGGGAATACAGTGAGGCCTCTGAAGTGGGCCATAGCTAGGGACTTAGAAGGTATCCAGGCTTCCTTTCTCACTGTCACTGCTCTCTTTTTTGTTCTTTGGCATTCTCTCCCTTATGCTCTTTCTATAGTAATGCTTTCTCTGCTTCTCAGCCCATGTGGTAGAATATGATTGATTTTATAACTCCTACCACTCTAATTTCCTTTCTAGTAATTGTGGGCTAATTAATTTGTACCAACCTCCTTGAGGAAAAATGATAAAAATATTGGATAAGATTTTACCAAATCTTCGTAAAAGCATCAAAGTACTGATATGATAACAAGCAACTAATAGGTCAGGATCTAAAGGAAAGATGGAATCTGAGAGCATTAACCTTTGTAGCTCCTAAGACATTTGCTAATTACTGCAAAATTGGGCTATAGTTTTGGCAGCATCTTTGGGTGGGAGAAAAAAGAGGGACAGATGTCAAGATCCAGCACCCACCAAAAGTGGAAATTCTAGTAAGGCACTCTGCCAAATATTAAGTTGGGACCCCAAAGAGATATTCTCACAAGATAAGGATGAACAAGAAGTTAACCTTCCACTTAATTGTTGTGGAGCTCAGCAGAAATCAGCTAAGCTTAGCAAGAGAAAACGGAAAGGATGAGCTGTCAGCTATTCCTCGCCTTTTCCTGGTGATCACAGGTCTGATTTGCAGCTTGGGCTTACATCATCTTGGAGGCCCAGGGAATGCCTGGCCATGAACTTTTTTCAGGGTCCTCTTGGGCTGATAATGGTCCAGGTACATGTGAGAAACAAAAGCCATATATATATTTTTTTCCAGGAAGACAGCTTCAACTTGACCTCAAAAATTCACTGCATATAATTTTGCGAAGATATTGAGCAGTATACATTCAAAGATGACCAGTTACACATGGAAACAATGTGACATGAGTACGAATCAACTAAAGCAACAGATAGCATAATACAGGATTATCAGTTATAGATATTAAAAATTATAATTACTATGTTTAAAGAGATTTTTTTAAAAGTGGCAGATATCTGTGAGGAATGGGAAATCACAAAATTTGGCTTAGTAGTTTTGAAAAAGAAGCAAATAGAACTTCTAGAATTGAAAATTACAGTTTATAATTACAGTTTACTCAGTGGGTAGCTTTAACAGCTGATTAAACACAGCTGTAGAGAAAATTAGTGGATTATGAGTAAGAACATGTAATCCACAATGCAACTTGGAGAGAAAGAAAGACAGAAAATACAGAAGAGAGGTTAAAAGAAATGGAGGACAGGGTGTGAAGGTCTAATATATGTTTAATTCCAGTTTCATGAATGGAGAAAGAAAAAACAGAGAAAAACAACATTTAAAAAGATAATGGCTGAGAATTTTCCAGAACAAAGACAGCAATCTATAGATTTAAGAAATCTATAGTGTTAGTATGTGTCTGTCTACCCAAGAATCTGACACCTTCACCATTGGAAAAGTATGGGATTTCCCTGTGGGATTATTTACTCCTGGTTTACACTTTTTTTTTTTTTTTTTAAACATCTTTATTGGGGTATAATTGCTTTACAATGGTGTGTTAGTTTCTGCTTTGTAACAAAGTGAATCAGTTATACATATACATATGTTCCCATATGTCTTCCCTCTCGCGTATCCCTCCCTCCCACTCTCCCTATCCCACCCCTCCAGGCTGTCACAAAGCACCGAGCTGATATCCCTGTGCCTTGCGGCTGCTTCCCCCTAGCTGTCTACCTTACTGGTTTACACTTCTGAACCGAAATCTTCCCTGGATGCATCTGACTGGTAGACCTAGGTAACATGCTCACTCTCAGCCGCCAGGTGGGAAAGCAACTTTTCTAGGACAGACTTACTTATAATATGTCAAATTACAAAAAGTAAGGAAAATGTTGAAAAAGTGTTGGACACTCAGTAGTATGACAAACGCCTGCAACAGGGCTATTCAGAAAGCTCAGGTTCAGGTGTCTGCTGTTTTCTCTTTGTACTCTCTTCTTTCAAGAGCACATAACCCTTAGAGGCTCTGACTCAATAAATGACTTATGTAATTTGATCTAACCTTGACCTGTCAATCTACAGAACTCTAGATAGAAGAGTATTCTGGCTATCATAAACTCCTATATCCTCCAACCACACCTCAGATTCAGCCTACCTAAATCTGAGCACTTCTCCCCCCTCTGCCTTCTCGAGATACACATCTCTCCCTTAGATTTTTTTTCAGTATCATCTTGTTTCTTCAAGGTATGATATTTGAGAATCCTCCCTGACTCTTTCCTCTTTGTTGTCTCATTTCTTCTTCATTGATATCTAACTTCAGCAGAATCTCCCTTGCCTGTGTCTCTCTCATTCATTCCTTCCTTTCCAGTCCTGTAACTATTATTCTCCTGCATTTTATGTTTGAGGATCTGCACCATGGCCAATCTCTGGTGTCCCCTTGACTCTGGTTTCTCTTCCCTTCAATTCATTCTGCATCTCCAAGCCTTGTGAGTTTCCATGTTCAATTTTTAAAAAGGTGTAACTTCATTCCAGAAATTTCACAGTCTCCTGCTAACTTGTCTTACATTCCCTCACTTCCACCAGGGCCGGCATCTGCCCCAGTGTCTGCCTTGGCCCTTTAAATGCTTAGGTCTTTCTCTCCAACTTTGCTCATAAATTTTTCTCTACCAGGGATCACGCCGCCCCCAAACTTGTATGTCTTAACCTTTCTTCAAAGCGCAGCTCAAGTCCCATCCCCTCCTGCAGGCCTGCCTCTGTGATGGCTCACTCTGTAGTTTTGTGAACCTTGACACTGTCCACCGCCCCTCACACCGGGCACAGCTACTTTTCGTTGTTCTCTTTCATGAAAACTAACTTTCTTTTACACCACAAGACTATGCCAGTGACTTCAAAGTAAGGACCATATCTGGATGCCTCGTTCCTAAGTGCAGGGCCTAACACAGAATTGGAGCTCAGTGTTTATTGAATGAAGGGAAGAATTAAACAGAGAATTAACGAATGCCTGCTCTGGCGCTGCTACTCGAGCTGTAAAGAGGTCCCTAGTCTAACGAACTTGAGGCAGGCCGATCGGTGGACGTCCAAATCAAGGAGAAAACCAAGTGCGGATGTCTGGGTTTCATGTGAGATATCTTAATTTTCACAATCTGCAGAGGGCAGAGGGGGGGGAAAGCTTTCACTGCATCAGACTGTGTTGGGTTGGGCAGATTTCTGCAATTTAAAATAGTGGTAGGTCCTGTCACCGCCCCCCCATATTGCTCTGTCCCCAGTAAGAGTCTACAAACTGAGTTCCAGTAGTTGGGAAATAGATCGAAACGACGTTCAGGTTTTGGTCGCCCGGTACCTACAGACACTCTAATAAAGGCCCAGCTGGGAAAGAGAAATAAGTGTTATATGTGAGGGCCCTATAGCTCAGGGGTTAGAGCACTGGTCTTGTAAACCAGGGGTCGCGAGTTCAAATCTCGCTGGGGCCTTGTGTGTATTTATTATTTTCAAATCTTCCTCACCAGCCACTCACCTCTCTCTCGTTACTTTAACCCCTGCGAAAATTCAGCTCATATCTTCTCGCCAGTGTTCAGATGTGCCAAATAAACACCCTAGCGGAACCGCTTCCTCTCAGTTTCCAGTACTAATGCGCAAGTGCTGCTTCGCTGCCTAGATTGTGGCGGAGTCCACTACAAACTGCGGGGAGCGCTGCCAGCCTCCGCGGACGCCCTGGCTGTGCGGACCTGCAGCAAGAGCCCTGAGGGCGGCTGGAGCCGGAGCGGGGCCTAAGGGCTGTGGGGAAAGAGTTGGGATCGAGCCCTCAGCACCTGCTCTGGGCAGATTTAGAGCCCAGAGCTAGGTCCCCTCCCCACAGGGGAAGAGCCGGCGTCAGCTGTCCTGATTTGGGGGTCCGACAAGTTTTCATGTTTCAGTGGATTTTCGAACATTTAAGTATCTCAGGGGGAAAATTAGCGTCGGGACTTGGGTCACTAAATTTGTTATTGACTCAAAGAAACTGTGGCTTCCTCTTTGAAAAACCTTAAAATAGTTTCTCCAAGTCAATTCTCATAGCAGCATTGGGTTTAGCCATATGTATTATATACCCCTCCCTCCCCTACTCTGTGGACGTGTAAGCGGAAGAGAGAAGCAGCTCGCATGTGCAAACGCTCCTGGATTTGGAGGCGAGCGCAGGAAGTGTGGAAAAGAAAGGCCCAGGCCAGAGCTCCGAGGCCCGCCCTTCTCTCTGGCTCGCAGTTGCGAGATCAGAATTGTATGTTCCACCACCTCAGCCCTTAGTTCTCCGATGCCCGGGTGTCCGCTCCCACTTTAGACACACATCATGCCAGGGAGGCCCCGGGCAGCGCACTCCGTGAAGAGAACAGCCCGGGGGCGAGCACATCGCCACGGTCCGGGGCGGCCTCGGGATGCACAGGCTCTAGGGGCGCCGGTGAAGAGCCCACTCTCTGGTCCTGCTTGGAAGCCCATACCTGAAGCAAGAGAATCCAGTTCTAGAGGGGTTGTTTGCAGAACCGTGGATGTAGGACTTTCTCCTAAGCTGGCTGCTAAGTGGTGTCCATGCACCGGCAACTAGTGGGCCATTATGCACGAACCTCTGCTTATCAATGTCCTCAATATAGAATAGTAGGAACACAACTTCCATATTCCCTTCGATAGCTCAGCTGGTAGAGGGGAGGACTGTAGTGTAAAACAATGTGGTCATCCTTAGGTCGCTGGTTCAACTCCGGCTCGAAGGAAGAGTTGATGTTTTGGGGGTTGCAACCACCCATCGAGCGAGCCGTTGCTCTCCTGTTTCTTACGTCGTTTTCCCTCTTCTGGAGTCATTTTCTCCAGACCTTACCCCGTTCCAAAGATAAATTCAGCATGGTTGCATGAACTTCGAGAATCACCTCTTGAAAAGTTGGACTTGTTGGGCACGGTTCTCAGTTAAAAAGGGAGTGTGCACTAACTCTTCCAACCAACTAAGGAAGTTCTGGGAGTTCTGGGTTGGATGTTCTAGCTGAGCTTAGGTTGCCGCCTGAGGTCCAAAGTTTGGAGATCCAAGACCACTCGCTGGTACAGAATATATATATATATATATATATATATATACATATATATATATATATATATATCCGGCGGCCCTTGGGACTCTTAATTTTGGGACTCTTAATTTGCGGGACAAACCCCTGAGACCTTCATTCACTCTATACACATACGTTCATTCAGGGGGAGGCCCTTTTAATTTATTCAGCTGTTTATAGATTTTTATAGTTCCACAAAAATCATTTTGAGCTGGAGCCGGAAGGAGGAACAGAATTTGACGTGAATTGGGATGAGACTGGGAGAGAGAATTCCAGACTGAGGAAACAATTTAAGCAGAGGTAGAGAGATAGAACATTTGATTCTCATTCTGGGAAACTGCAGGGGTCTGGACTTTACGAACACGCCCCAGACTGGTTCACCTCCAACAGATCAAAATACTGGCTCCCCGTATGCTGATGCCCATCAGTCCTGCCCCTAGGATTTTATACTCGCGCGAAGCAGTAGCAGCCCGGCAGATACACATCTTGTGCGTCTGTCCTGGGGCTCAGGACCCTACAATGTTGCAATCGACCCCAGCTCGGGCCCTCAGGCTCCAACTCGGTTCTCTCCAGGCTCCCTCCAGGCTCCCCCCAGGCTGGAGCTCAAGGCTAGACTCCTCCCGGCGGGGCTTGCGGGACCAGACAGGTGGCCTGACGTCTGAAAAGCTGACTCTTCTCACCCCATCCGGCGTCTGGAGGCGTCCAGGACAAGGATCGAGGAGAATTAGCGAGGCTGCAGTCAGACGTGAGACTTCTTCAAGACGGAAGAGCTAAGCAAAGCGAAAGGTAAATGTCACAACATAAGGTAAAACTCCAGAGCAGCCTGGCAGCCAATTGCTGACGGAGAAGTAAGGTTCAGAGGAAAAGTACATAAATCTCCATCAGCGTGGCTCGTTGGTCTAGGGGTATGATTCTCGCTTTGGGTGCGAGAGGTCCCGGGTTCAAATCCCGGACGAGCCCCAGCGGTTGAAACTTTTCCTTCCCGCTTCCAACCACTGAAAAAACTCAGTTCTATACAAACTTTCCAGCGTTCTGAACTGTTCTACAAAAGAGAACTGTTCAACAAAAAAATTATCTGTGCGGGGCCAAACTGCCTGGCTTCCTGGACTCTCGACAGCGGACGCCTGGGAGGGGTAACCTCGCTCCCGGGAGCAGGGAGAAGGGGCCAGGGTCCCGCCGTCTGCAGCCCCCACAGGCCGTGTCCTCACGGCCCCTGAGCGTCGGGCTCGGATCTCCAGGCTCGCTCCCGGCCCAGGTGGGGATCCACCCCCTCCGCCTGGGGCGGGGGCTGCTCTGATGCCTGCGTCGGAGGCGGGTCCTGGAGGAAGGCGCCTTCTCGGAGAAACTGGGCGGGGTCTCAACTACAAAAAGGCTTGCACCCCGACGCTCCTCTCCTCTGCGTTTCTACCGGCTCCCCATCGTCCTCGCTGGGAGGAAGAAGCGGGTGAGAAGCAAACACGTCTCTTTCCACCGTTCTACCTGTTTCTGCAGACTTGTTCCGAGGCCGAGGTGGGTTCACACTTCTCCTCCTCCAGCTCCTTTTCCTCCATCTCCCCCCCCCGCCTCCTTTTTAGTAGTTTCATCAGGGGCGTTTGAGTCGGGGGAGTCGCAGTGTGGGGCTCGGTGGGGAGGCGTTTGCGTCACCGGACTGGAGGAGCTGAGGAATAGGAAGGAAGGTAAAAGTCCAGTTCTTGTAGAGTCAGAGATTCCCCATTCCGACTCCGATGCTTATTTTCCGCAGCTGAGTGGAGATGCCAGTGTGAAATGCCTGTTGCCTCGAACGTAGGCTCTAAGGGGGACCCCAGAATTGGTGAACCGAAGGAAATCCGGGGAGGCCTACACTTCCTCAAAACTAAGGATTCTTTTGCTTGGTACCCAGGATGATCGCCAGATTTATGAAACAGGTCTTGTCCGGTTTTTGCGACCGCAACTGACACGTGGGAGCTCGTGTTTTCGTTTTCTGTTTACTCCTCTGTCTCCTCACCCTTAACCCACCTTCAGCCAGAGTTGAGACGTTCTTTGAGACATTGCCACCAACCTCTTCTCTAAGCTTTCTTAGTGGAACCTTGGGATCCTCAGCTTTCTTACTCTGTGACAGCACATCAAATGGTAACAGGGCTTATTTAGGCAGGATGGTAAAAACACTTTCAGCAGCATTCTGGGGCCTGGGGAAATCTCAAGTGAGCTGTAGGGGAGCAGAATTTGCCACCCCAAACTATCTCTGTAGCATATTATTTTAACCTGGTTATTTCCTAAGAAACAGCAGACAAGGGGAAAATCCAGAAAGCCTAGTAGGAGTTAACTTTTTGTAGTAAGAAACATTTACATTTATAAGGGAAATCTCCATTTGTAAGAGTGTCTCCCTCGCTGTACCTGGAAGAGGATGACCAAATATCTACAAACTCTTGCCTGCTGGAGAAGGCAAAGACTTCAGTTTGCATCACAGCCCTACTTTTTACTGCGCTTTTCCTGGTACCCTAACATAACTGACTCTCCCCACCCTCAACATCCTTTTTTGCCTTGAGGGGAGGATGGTATTTAAAGAGAGGCTTTTGCCATTTTGGCGAGTTACTCAGTTTTCCTGGGTCTCTCTAATGTGTCCATGATTTTAAACATCTGTTTGATTTTCTCCTGTCAATCTGTCTCATGTCAATTTGATTCTTAAACCAGCCAGAAGAACCTGGAAGGGTGGAAGAAAATGTCCTCTTCCCCAACAGAGCCAAGACCTTTCCTGTGTCATCGGGAACCTCACAATCAAGTCATAAATGTAATCACTAGAGACCCAAGTGACATAATTATCTGAATAGCACATGGCTGACCTCCCAGAAGCAGCCAGAGGTATTCAAAGAGCCACTGAACTACACAGCTACTAACTAGTTAGTGCAGAAGGATAAGACACTTTATATTTCAAGCAACTTTTTAACAGATAATGGGGGTGTTAAAATATTTTGGGAATATATGGAAATATCCAAAGTAGTTTTCTCTTAAACAGCAACTTTTCATTGGCACCTTTAAAATGATCTTTGATTTCCTAGAAATTACTAGTGTGGACTGTGAATGCTGTGTGGTGCAGTGGGAAGCTTCTAGTCCCTGGAACTGCAAATATTCGCTGGGCGATACATGTTCTTTTTTCGTTCCTGGTTCCTCATCTGTAAAATGAGGGGTTGATAGATAGTCTCTGAGGTCCCTCTTCTAATTCCGACTGTAGGATGTTGGTAACATGACTCTTATAGGAAAGAAGGTACTCCAGTAATACGGAGAAAAACTATAGTTTGGCAGAGAGGCTGGGGAAAATCATTCTAGGAGAAGAGGAATGGCTCTGGCTTTGTTGAAAGAGCAGATGTGAGCTTATAAGCGGTCAAAACTAAGGGGTTTGCCGAGTTGCTGTTGTAAGCATTTGCCAGTGTGATTCATAAATTAAAGTAGTTGGCCAAGAAAGTGGACCACAGCAGGCCAGTGAAACCTCTCTTTAGTTTTTATTTAATCTTTATTTGAGCAAAGAACAATCTCTGTAAACAGCTATTCTCCGAGCACATTGAAATACCTGGGAAAGAGCGAATGGGCACAGAACAAGGGTTTGTTGAAAATGGAATGTTTAATGTTTGTCTTTGTTTGGAAATAGAGGTGGGTCAGCTGGACTTTGTCCCCATCCTCCCTCAATCAATAGTGTCCCCTACTTCCTGGAGGTAGAGGTGTGACCCTTATTTCCATGTGGACTTCATCTTCTTTTAACCATTACTTCTGTTACTAAATAAGTTTCATGCTTTAGATTACTTATAATACCTAATACAATGTAAGTGCTATGTAACCAGTTGCTGGGGCACAGCAACTTAAAAATTTTGCTTTTTGGAAGTTTCTAGAATTTATTTTCAAATATTTTCGATCCATAGTTGGTTGAATCCGAGGATGGGGAACCTGTGGATGTGGAGCGTTGACTGTAGTTCCTCATTATAAGTATTTTGAGTAAACACTTAGATGCATTTTAATGAAATAGTAAAACTTTCTTTTTTAATTTTTTCCAAAATCTTATATTCTGTTTCATCATAACCTCATTGGGCCAAGGTGAAAAGAAAAACAATTAGAATGAAAGCAATCATTCACCATTCACCAGCTGACTTTTGGCATTGTCAGCTCTATGGACAGGTTGTGAAAAGGCTGTCGAGTGAAACCCCAGAGGAAGAGAAAGGACTTGGCTGTGTTCAGAGGCTGAAGGCTGCCCCCCAGCACTACTGCATAACTCTAAAATCAGAGGCTGATCTGTTTGTGTGAGTTGGTGCTTGCACTGGTGTTTCAGGCCATGGGACTGTATGTGCTCGATTTTGGAGTGGAGTATCTAATCTCTGCTTTTAGGCGATTTATCAGACTAGGGTGGGGTTGTGTTGATCAAGTCATCTTGATCCCCACAGACTGTGGGAGTTGGCTGCTGCTTCCTGGTCCAGGACTGCTGAGGCAATCAGGGTGTCAGCAATGGGTCTGGCAGCCTTCTCCACAACAAGTGACTGGTTTGATAAGTCTTTTTTTTTTTTTTTTTTTGGCCGCATGAAGCATCACGTAAGATCTTATTTCCCCAACCAGGGATGGAACCCTTGCCCCCTGCACTGGAAAGAGGAGTCTTAACCACTGGACTGCCAGGGAAGTCCTGATAACTTTTTTTTTAATCATGTTACTTGTATTAATAAATCTGAACTCACTACTAAAAGAAAAAGATCATCAGATTGAATCACAAGGCAAAACCCAGCTGTGTGGTTTGTAATGGCTGATAACTTTTTAAAACTCAGTTCTTCAGTTTGTGTTTAAAAAGTGATGTGTGATTAATTTACGGTAGGTGCCCCTCTCAAACAGTGTGTTTGCCCATAAAAGGAAAGTGAGTGTTTGGGCACGTCGTTAGAGCCAGTAGAGCCCCACATCCCGCTACTGCTCTTTGCTCTGTTAAAAACCAAAATTCAACGGAGTAAATTTGAAGACCTCATTGACTTTGTTGAACGATGCACGAATGGGGCAGCATCTCATCTAGTAGATAAGAGGTGCTCCGAGGAGCTCTTCAATGGAAGGTTTTTATAGTCAGAAGCTGGATGAGGCAAGAAAGTTATTAGCAAAAGAAAAAGAAAGGGCTGTTTCAGTCAAGGGCCCCTGCTGTTTGATTTCAGAGTTTCCTCATAAGAAAAACTGGCTTACATAATACCCACCTCACACGGTCTCGGTGATGGTTAAATGTAATCATGTATATGAGCGCTTCATAGAGTGAAAGGTAACACTGATTATTATAATTATTATGATGATTTCAAGTGCATTTGTTTTACTGGTAGGCAGCCTGTCTTCAGTTGACACCTAAAATACAGGGAGACTGAAAAGTTGGAGGTGGGTGGATGACAATAGAAGGCTGAGGATTTTTAAGAAGATAACAGTGTCCTAGATCCAACATCAGTGAAGGTGGGTGCTGAGGGTTTGTGAAATAGTTGGCCTCCTGCTGCTACCTGATATTTGAAACCATAGGATCTATAAGTGATCCTGGTGACCTTCAGTCCACTTTCTATGCAGGCAACGAATCCACTTTGTGAGTGGATGCAATGTCAGTGTTGCACTGATGGCGGAGATAATCAAGTTTACAACTGTGTTACAAGGAACAGAAGATTGAGTGCACAGTTAGTCATTTGTGGACAGGTAAACAAGAAAGGAAAGAGAAGCCCAGGACATATGATAAGGATATTTCCGAGGGTTAGTAAGGGTTAGTAGCTGGGAGGTTGAGGTCAAAGGCAGGGTGCTAAGAGCTGTCATATAAGCTTCTCTGGAAGTGCTTTCCTGGTTCTGTGAAACCTACTTAGCACCCTTTCATGAAACCAAATTATGTGGGTAAACAGAAAGCACAGTGGAGCAGCATCCTGCTGAGAGACCCCATCTCACTCTGCAGGCTTCTTCTGAGGCAGTTCTTAGAGCTGGCCCAAGAAACGACATCTTCTGGATCCAGATCATTACATGGCAACAATGAAACCTCGGTCCTGTCCTGGGCAAAAGTAAGAACCACGATGTCAGGAAAAGCAACTTTGGGACGAGAGGCCATGTTTATCAAACTTTGCCTCTGGAACAAATCTCTAATCTATTCAGGTGGATTGATAGTTGGCCGGGTCATGCCCAGGGAAGAGGTGAATGACTCTCATTGTTTGTCCAAGAGCAGTGTCCTTGGTTTGCCTGTCTCTGCAGAATTGGGGATTTTTAGATCTGGTCTCCCCACCCTGTTCATCTGATCACTATATAATGAGAACTAAGAGGGGCCTCCAGGTTCACACAGCTGGAACCCATCTCCAGGAACAAACAGCTGGAACCTCTCTTCAGTTGGAGGGAAACTTCCAGGTTTTTGTAAGATTCTTCCACCTGGGTAATCCGTTATTTTATTTATTTACTTGTTTGTTTATATACTATTTTTAGCTGTCCATCCATTTCAGTGAAACTATTTCCCCCCTTTTAAAGCCTCTGGGCCCAAGCTCATGAATTAAGAAGAAAATGAATTAGATTCCAAAGTTTAAAATGAAAACATATTTCTTTGGGGGATATTCTATATCAGGGGTCCACAACCCCTGGGCTGTGGACGGGTAGCAGTCCGTGGCCTGTTAGGAACTGGGCCGCAGAGCAGCAGGTGAGCGGCGGGGCGCGCAAAGCTCCATCCGCCACTCCCCATCGCTCGCCTTACCGCCTGAACCATCGCCCCACCCACGTCCGTAGAAAAATTGTCTTCCTCAAAACCGGTCCCTGGTGCCAAAATGGTTGGAGACCACTGTCCTATATGTAGATAAAGGGAAATTAGTGCGATTAGGAGCAAGTGGAGGTTTAGGAGAGACTCCTAAATTGTGATAAAATCCCCAAAGATTTGGGAAAGCTGTTTGCTGAAGGGCATCCGGAACCCCCCCACCCCCCCACCATATAGGCATTGTATGTGGCTTAACAAGAAAAGAAAACAGAAAATATATTTTTAGCTCTGCTTTCTTTTCTTTTTCGATATTTATTTATTTGGCTGCGCCGGGTCTTAGCTACAGCACATGAGATCTGAGATCTTTGTTGCAGCATGTAGGATCTTTCAGTTGCGACCTTTGAACTTAGTTGGCACGTGGGATCTAATCTAGTTCCCTGACCAGGGATGGAACCTAGGTCCCCTGCTCTGGGAGCACAGAGTCAGCCACTGGACCACCAGTGAAGTCCCAGCTCTGTTTTCTTATAACCTTCCCTGATAATTTCTTTCCTTAAGAAAGTTTTGGGGGAATTCCCTAGTGGTCCAGCGGTTAGGACTCTGCGCTTTCACTGCGGAGGGCGTGGGTCCAATCCCTAGTCAGGGAGCTAAGATCCCACAGGCCGTGCAGTGCGGCCAAAAAAAAGAAAGTTTTGGGTGCTCTTTGAAAGCAAAGTGGGACACATCCCAAGATCAAAAGAAGGTACACTGACCATAGTTACTCATCATTAAAGGTCAAGGTAATTCCCTGGTGCATAAAGTTTGGTGGATCCCTTGAATACAAAATATTGCCTGTGGGGAGAGGAAGAGAATGTTAATTTTTATAAAGACCAAGGGATTGGTTTCAGACAGAGGATAAAGTTGGTCTAAAGAACATTTGGAACAAATTCCACTGACACTTATGTGCTTGGGTCTAGAAGGATATGTGTAAATGAGTCTGACCACCCTTGACCAAATGTGAGGCTCTGCACCCTTGGCCTAGGCAGATTCACTTCTGGACCACAAATAATCTCTTATTTGTTTTCTTCCAATTCCCTTTTACCTCTCTTTTTGGGAAATTGAGAATTGCATATATGCTTGTGGAAGGTATGAGTAGGGGGAGCAGATGTTAGATAGTGGTGACCACTCTCACCAGTGGTGTGTATTTGCCGGGATTTGGTTTCTGGATGTCTCAGGGAGTCAAGATTACAATAAGGCTGAGCAAACTTTAGCTGAGTTGTTATAGAACGAATGTGCAAATTTTGTAAGTCAGAAACAAAGATATTCCTTTACCTCTGCAGATTGGCACATGAGGACCTTCAACCTCCCAACAAACAAGTGGCTTTTTAGGGTGACAAGCCCTGAGGTAGGGTCAGTCCAGTGCCTTAACTAGAAGTGGTATGGGCTGGACTTACACACCGAGCCTTCAGGGATGTTGCATACCAGTGAGATTGGGCTGCAGACCATCCTATCATCTCTTTCTTCCAGCTGGTGCCTTGTGCTACCAACTAAACTTATACAAACTTATCTTTACAATTCCATGGTCACTGGACTTTTGCTAGTGAAACTAGAGAGGCTCTCTTATGCTTTATGAGAACCAGGGAATTTCAAACTTTTAGAGCTAGCAACTCTCATTTTATAGATGAACAAATTTAGGCCTGGAGAAGAAAATGAAGTCAGTCATTAAAAAAAATTATTATTGAGGGTCTACTGTGAGGCAGGTAGTATAATACAAGGTGAATAATATGAGCCCTGCCCTCCTGTAGATTATGCACCAGTAGGAAACACTGAGAAGTAAACAGGTAATTGTTCGCTCAGATCCCATGAATAATGGTTTTGGAATGGCACCCATGAAACCTGACAAGAGGTAAATCTTTATTTTGTGATATCCTTGTGGGCATATACTGAGCTTTGTGACTTTTGCTTTGACACTGGTGAGCTGTCCTTGGGCTTAATATCTAAAGCATAGAGTGTTTGGACAGAAACTGTAGACAGGCCTGCCAGCTCACACCCCCTTCAGTGAACAGCAATATCCCCTGTACAATACTGGCACCTCCTACGAGGACCCACTGTTTTCTCTACAGCGTGGGAGACAGCATTCCTATCCACCACTGCCACCTAATGACTCTTTTGGGTACTACCAGCTCAGGTTCTACTTCCAGATTTTTGGACTCTGGGATTCTGGCCTCTGCTCCCTGTGTGACCTTTAAGGACCCTTCCAACCTTGACAGCCTGCCATTCTACAATTGCCTGTGACATTAGAAGGCAATATTTGTCCATAGCAGAGCAAGAGACTTAACTGATTACAATTCAAGAAAATTTTGTCTTCCAAAAAACTAGAAAGAGAAAACACACCCAGGAGACTGAAAAGCACAATGTAAATGTAAAGAGCTTGGCGCATGGCAGCCCAGCAGCTGTGATGGAGCAGCCGCCATGTAGGACTACTTGTTATTCTTTTAGGTGTGACTCTTCCAATCATGTACCACTTGCTTGCTAACCTCCCAAGAACACACTTTTGCTGCTGCTATTACACATCATACTCTTATGTGCTTAATGGAAACCTTTTCAGTGACTATTTCTTTATTTCATAATTGAGGAATGACTTAGTGTATAATTTGGTAATTTCTTAGTGTATAATTTGGTAATTCTTTGGCAGTATACCAAATTTGTCTACAGTTATGATAAAACAGACAAGGTAGTGAAATGCCCCATAAAAGTGATTCAAACTACCATGAGGGCATGACTGTGTCTCTCTCTGAGCCCTTCTGTGTGTCTATCCACATGTACTGTACTCTTTTTCCTCCTAATAAACACTTTACTTGCTTCACTAAAAAAAAAAAAGGAAGAAAGAGAGGTCATTTCGCTCACCCTGTCACACGCCTTCACATGTAACCAGCAGAACCCCGAATCCTCTTGTCTTTCTAGAGCCACAGTTGTACTCCCAGGGCTGGTTAGCATCACTACAGGCTCAGTGCTACAACCTGTGGCCTCTTTAAGGGCTACAAAAATATTTAATACGAAAATATGTTTATTGACTTACACACAAGAAAAGCACAATATAAAAATTAATAATTAATTTAATATCCATGACACTATACCATTTATTATTTTTTAAATAAATAAATTTATTTATTTATTTTTGGCTGCGTTGGGTCTTTGTTGCTGCGCACAGGCTTTTCTCTAGTTGAGGTGAGTGGAGGCTACTCTTCGTTGTGGTACACAGGCTTCTCATGGCAGTGGCTTCTCTTGTGGAGCACGGGCTGTGGGCACGTGGGCTTCAGTAGTTGTGGCACGTGGGCTCAGTAGTTGTGGCGTATGGGCTTAGTTGCTCCGTGGCATGTGGGATCTAACCCATGTTCCCTGTGTTGGCAGGTGGATTCTTAACCACTGTGCCACCTGGGGAGTCCAAGACTTGGTGTGTCTTAATGGTCTTTGTGTTCCAGGACCTAGCACGGTGACTGGTACCCAGTAGGGGCTTATGTAGTGTTTGTTATTAAATTAGTTAATATGAATTAAAGAGTGTGAATGGATTTTGTAATGCTACAACTGGTAGAAACGTAAATTTTCAGGGATAGGAAAGAGAGGTTGGGGCTGGAAGGTGTGTTCAGGAAACTTTTAAATAGACTTTCCAAAGGAATCGATAGACAAGACATATGAGACTAATGGGGAAAGGAAAAGAAAAAGATATGCTTAGGTGACGTGATACCTGATTTATGACGCCCTGTCAGAGGGAAAGGTCCCTGTCCTTTTAGCCTAATTTGGCAATGCTATTCTGTGCCCCTACTGCATCTCCTTTTCCTCTTGGTAGGAGCTTTTGTTGAAAGAGATGGTGATGTTCCTGAGCCCCCTGTTTTTCGTCTTCATGCTGGGTCTGGGTCTGACCCCACTGACCCTGGCTCAGGATGACCGCAGATACAGACACTTCCTGTCCCAGCACTATGATCGCCAACCAAAGGGCCGGGATGACAGATACTGTGAAAGCATAATGAAGAGGCGAGACCTGATCAATCCCTGCAAAGACGTCAACACCTTTATTCATGGCAGCAGGAATGACATCAAGGGCATCTGTGAAGATAAGAATGGAGAACCTTACGAAGGCGATCTCAGAATAAGCAAGTCTCCCTTCCAGATCACCACTTGCAAGCATAAAGGAGGGTCCCCCCGGCCTCCATGCAAGTACAGAGCCACACGAGGGTACAGAGTCATTGTTATTGGCTGTGAAAATGACTGGCCCACCCACTTTGATGAGTCCTTTATCCCTCCAGGGCAGTAGCCTAGAGCTGGCTCTGCTCTTTTTTCCTTGCATTTCCCCCTCTTACTGTAGCAACATTCATTGCCAGGAATCCAGAAAATGAGCTGCTGATCTTTTGTTTTCTGTTTTACAATATGCTTAATAAATAAAAACGTCTCTGAAATCAGTAAAAATCAAAGTCTTCTCACTGATTCTTTGTCTATTGATCTTTCCCCATTTTCTCTATTCAGCTGTCCCCTGAGAGGGTTGGATGGGATAGAAATGCCTTTTTCCTTATCAGTCAGTTCCTTATCAGGCATTAAGGAGGTGGACTTTTACCTTTCCGTGAAGGTAAGGATGTTAAATTCATCTTACAGAGATTGCTGGGAAAATTCCAGGGCTCAAGGCCACTAAGCAGAATTTTTAGAAGCAAATTGTTTTGCTGTCACCTTTCATAAGCCAGTATTACTTTTACAAATGTTAAGCCCTAGGAAGAAGAGTTTAGGACTAAATACCAACAGATTAATTACACTCTCTCTCTCTCTCTCTCACACACACACACACACACACACACACACACACATTTGTAATCCTGCATGAATACCAAAATCCATGCAGGGTAGCCACTCTTACCTTAAGCAGGAAGTAATTTGATATTGCTTTGAATGGAACACTGCCAGGATATTCTCATGGTTATTTTATATAAAGATCAAAAAATTGATTACTCTAATTATTTTCTCTTTAATCTTTTACTTTATCAACTGACGTCTGGCAACGCTGAGGTCTTGGGGAGGTCATAGAAAGATTCCAAGCTTATCCTTTATTCTTCTTCAACTTGATATGTTTTTAAGTAAATACAAACTTAGGTTAACAATCTCTGTAAAATATGCTAATTAATCCATGGGTTCAGTGGTTAACTTCCTGTTACCTAATCTCATCAACAGATACCTGGATATTTTATTTAGAAAGTAGTTAATAAATTACAGTTATGCATCACTAGTTTTGCCATCTTATGAATGACTATAGTGGTCACAGTATTCCCCATGGTGGCCTCCCCTGCTGCCTACATGCCCTCAAATGGACCAAAAGCCCTGGCTCCTCAATACCTGGGTTATAGGCCAGTGTCCTGGTGCCACAGAGAGCCCACCCTCACTGAAAGTACTCAATTTATGGAGGAAAGGATGAAAGGTTATGGGTACATACTCAACACATGAATATATCTGCCTTGAATTCATCTATTTCAAAATTGAAAACATTGTCATTTCTTTCTGAAGTAGGGAGAAGGGTTTTCCAAACCTCCTTTATTAGAAAATTTGTCTTGGGACTTCCCTGGTGGCGCAGTGGTTAAGACTGCGCCTGCCAATTCAGGGAACACGGATTCAATCCCTGGTCTGGGAAGATCCCGCATTCCTCGGAACAACGAAGCCCGTGTGCCACAACTACTGAGCCTGAGCTCTAGAGCCCCCGAGGTGCAACTACTGAGCCTGCGTGCTGCAACTACTGAAGCCTGTGCACCACCTAGAGCCCGTGCTCTGTAACAAGAGAAGCCACCGCAATGAGAAGCCCACACACCGCAACGAAGAGTAGCACCCCACTCCCCGCAACTAGAGAAAGCCCGCATGCAGCAACAAAGACTCAACACAGAAAAAAAAAAAAAAAAAGTTCTGGAAATGTATAGTGTTAAAAAAAAGAAGAAAGAAAGAAACTTTATCTTACGATAAAATCAAAAAACTCTTAGGAAGCGAGAAATTTCCAGAGTTTGGTAGACTATTTGGATTTTTTTTTTCTGGTTCTCCAACCAGGACTATCTCCCTAATATTAGGCAAAGGGGCTTCCAAACAGACTCTTGCCCACTCACGGTCTTGATGGGGAAAGTCAAAGGCATGGACCATTATTACATAGATCACATCACAGTTGTGAAAACTCACATCTCCAAACATCTACTTAGAGCATTATTATTGCATACCCTGCCCTGGTGTTAGGACAAATGACACTTTCCCAGGAAATCATGTGGCATTGGGATAGGGTTCTTCCTGACCTGCTGATGGAGCTAGCAGCTGAGTAGCCAACCCTAGTAGTTTTTGCTCTTGATCTCTTGCTCTCTCACAACCAAAGGTTGTTTAGAATGAAATGTTGAGTCACAGGCAAGTCATTTTATCTCAGGTCAATCATCTGAAGAATTGAAATCCTAATCCATTATGTTTTGTTGACTTCGCAAGGAAAAGAGAAGAAGCACCCCCAAATGTCAAGTCCTTTGAAGAATGGTGACATGAAAGAAAGAAAATTCCATGCACTTTGGAGAGGAAACATTTGTCTAGGGACATAGCATAAATTCTAGTAACTGAGATATTTTGGCTTAAAAAGAGCCTTCTCATCTCTTGGGAATACAGACTCTCTACAAAATAAGAGGGAGGGTGTCAATAATATGTGCAATTCAGTTTAGTTGTTAGTGTATCAGATTGAGGGAACAAAGGAAACCAAGAAAAATGGAAATTGTAAAAATGGCCACTGCTGACATTTACTGAACACTTAACCGTAGGCTAGGCATTGTGATAAGCACTTTACATTGATTTTATCATTTATTCTTCACAACATTCCTAAGAAGTAGGTATTATTATTATTATGCTTATTCTACTTGTGAGGAAATATACTGAGAGAGGTTAAGTCATTTCCCCAAGGTCACACAGTTAGTGTGGCAGAACTAGGTCTTTGGGATCACAGTATCAAAAGAAGTTCTTACTGAGATTTGATGTGTGCAGTGGAGAAAGCCTTTGGGGCAAGCTCTAAACAAAAGTACGTGTTGGGAGGATTTAGGGATCATTTCATTTTCTGTTGTAGGTAGAATCTTGAGATGCACCCATTGATGTCTGCATGGGACTTCTGTTCATAATGTTTTTCCATGTCTTGTTAAATCAGTTGGTTACTGGGGCTGAGGTCATGGGTTTGCTCTTGGATGAATAGTTTAATCTACTCTGTAGCTAGTCATCTTGCTAAACCATGTTGTTGGTCACAAAGAAGCAGGATGAGAGAAAGTAGACAGAACTGCGCAAAATTGGATTTGGGAAAAGCAACCCAAAGTACATTGTTGTGATGAAGCTCTTACCCAAGTGCCAAGTGTATCTTCAGAAGTTGTATCCAGTGGTCCTGGGGTTGAGGGGTAAATCGAACATCATTTCTTCCTGCCATCCTGCTTCCCACAACTCCTTCACTTCCCTCACTTCCCAACTCCATATCGCATATCTGCAGCATCAGACACAGGAATATGACATAGAGCTTCGTATCTTTCTGTGCACAGGCAAAAGGTGGTTGTGAACTTAGAAGCTGGCATTTAAAAGAAGGATAGTTATGTTTGATCCTAATCATTATCGTTAAGGATAGGCTGTAGGTGGAATTAAGTGCAGGTCCCTCGTCAGCCGTTTAATCACTCACACGGGGTGATCCACCATCATGAAGCAGCCTCTTTGAAACAAAGGACAGTAGTAACCATATATATCAAACTAGGATTTCAGCTGGGGCTAACCCTTGGACTGCATGTGTAGAAAATGGACCTGTCTGACGCTCCAAAAATTGTCCTTGCTGCTTTGGGTTGCTCACTTCCTGTTGAATCAGGGATGATTTTGCCTGCCCCTTGGTTTCTCTCTAGGCATCTCCAAGGTAGTGATGGCTCTCCAGACGACCCGTGCATTACTTCTGCTCTTGCTGCTGACCCTGCTGGGGCTGGGGCTGGTACAGCCCTCCTATGGCCAGGATCGCATGTACCAGCGATTCCTGCGGCAACACGTGGACCCTGATGTGACAGGAGGCAATGATGGCTACTGCAACTTGGTGATGCAAAGACGGAAGATGACTTCACATCAGTGCAAGCGCTTCAACACTTTCATTCATGAAGACCTTGGGAGCATTCATAGTATCTGCAGAACCGCCAATATTCAGTGCAAGAATGGCCGGATGAACTGTCATGAGGGTGTAGTGAAGGTAACAGATTGCAGGGAGACAGGAAGTTCCAGGGCTCCCAACTGCAGATACCGGGCCAAGGCCAGCACCAGACGTGTTGTCATTGCCTGTGAAGGTAACCCAGAGGTGCCTGTGCACTTTGATAAATAGATGACACCCAGCAGGGGTTATGGCCCAGCTGCTGGCCTTTAATTTACTCCTTAAATAACAATGAGTAATGCATTTGAGCTGTCCCAGGTTCCGTCTCCACTGCTTCTTTCTTTCCTTTTTTTTTTTTTGGTTCATTATATAACCGATTCTGTTAAATACATTACATGAAAGAGAAAGATGAGACATAAACTTATAATGAATCTGAGCTTTTCTGTA
Source organism: Monodon monoceros (assembly GCF_005190385.1). Lineage (NCBI taxonomy): Eukaryota > Metazoa > Chordata > Mammalia > Artiodactyla > Monodontidae > Monodon > Monodon monoceros. The sequence goes on from NW_021703778.1 coordinate 99,006,081, forward strand.
ATAAGCTTCCTTCTATAATATTGGTCAGCTTTGCTCTCTGTAATCTCATCCTCTGGAATTTAGTCATTACTTAGCACTTCAAGAATTTCAAGGTGCTTTCATCTAAGTTATCTCATTCTAATACCATAGCACCCTTGGGATGCTGCTGCTAGTGTTGCAATATACAAAAGTGCAAAGTTAAGAGATTTGCTAAGACCAAAAGGTTAGTAGAAAAGCTGAGACAAAAGTCTAGTTTACACGGTTACTAATCCAGGGCTTTTTTCACTTCATCACAAGGAATGTTTTGAAAATATCTGGTTTCTGTTCTTCCCAAATGTCAGCTGTTGGGGGAAGCATTAAAAATTTGGAAATAGACACTGGCAACATGAGAGCTCTATCTGTATAATGCGGCAACCTTACTGTGTTTGGATCTAATAAGATCAAGAAATTATACAAGGGATTTTCTTTTCCTCTTCCCAAACTTTTGAGTCGCCCTAGTAAGTCAGAGTATTAAAATGTACTAGATCATTAAGACTCTTCCTGACTGAAAGATTTTTCAAGTCTTCCTTATAATAAAGGAAATAAGATACCTTCAATTCCAAGTATTTGAGAAGACTATAGTCTTGTGTGTGAGATTTTTTTTTCCCTCCTATCCTCTTTTAATTCTCCTCTAGTTTATAAACATGCACACACTTTAATATCCTCATAAACTCTGGCTCAAGACTACTCATCAGATCAATGACCATGACACAAAAAACTTTGTCTCATTTGCTCCAGAGAGAATGATTCCTCTCAAGACAATTCTCATACCCCTTCCTTCTCCCTTTAAATATTTAGGAGCAAATTGGGGGACAGAGATGTATAAAGACATTAACTGCTAAAGAAGGAAAGCGTGTGTGTGTGTGCGTGTGTGTGCGCGTGTGCGTGTGTGTGTGTATGTGAGAAAGGACTGAGCTGAAAGCATTTGAATTGTAGCAGACATATATTATTTATATTTAAGATGTACAACTTCATTTGGTATACATATACATTTTGAGATAATCACTATAATCAAGCTACCAAACATATCTATCATTTCACATGGTTACCCTTACGTGTGTGTGTATGATGAGAATCCATAGGATTTACCCTGTTAGCACATTTTAAGTATACAGTACTGTATTGCCACCTGTTAAAAAACAGGGGTTCAAAAGAGGCCTCCCCAAGATGTGCTACTTTGGCATGTGGATTATTTTGAGCTAATGGCAGTGGAGACCCTGTTAACTCAAGAGAAACTACTGCCCCTCACTTAAGTTCCTAGAAGAATTTAAACTGGGGATTTTTCCCAGAAAAAGAGTTATTAGCAGACATAAAATGGATCGCTTTCTTAGCTTGCCACTTCACACATGAGTCCTAGGAGTGTCTCCCTCCTGCCTCTATATTCCTTGAGTCACTACTTGATTTAGGTCTTCAGTAGATAACACTAAGTTGCTGGGAAGGGCTCAAGATGTATGGACACATGATGGCCATCTTATCTTTTCTTAGAGTCACCTCTCAAATCCTCCATACCCAGGTGCCCAGAATTCTTGCCTTTTTGCCCCCGCTCTTCACCCAAAGAACTAGAGTAGTTGGATTTACAGCGTCCTCTGAGACGATCCCCGTCTAGACTATCAGCACCTGATTCCCCGTTATTCAAGGAATACTTGACATGAGCTAGGGTTTACAGTGCACCAGAGTTCCTGTAAATACCAACACGTCCGCATCTAATCCTGATGACATATTTCCCATTCAAAGAGAAGAAACAGGATGGCATTGCTACTAACATGCTTTGAAGACAAGTTCTGGATATAAACTAAGCATTCTGACTATAGGACAGGAAAAAGAATTTTCGCTCTATCCTTCTAGGTTCTGAGACCTGGATGAGATCCCCCTGTAATAAGAGATAGATTAACAAGAGAAAATGTTGACCTAAAACAAACAGACTGCCAGTCATTTCTCCAGCAAAAAATAGGTTTATTTGGGATCAGCAAAGAATTGCAATTTTAGGTCTACAACCATGGTGAGCCACATGCAAGTCTCCAGCAAAAATGGAGAGGAGAATTTTATAGAGGGGAAAAGGAAGTTGAGAGGGCTATAGGAAACAGAGCATGGCTTTTTGTTGGCTGAGTTGTGACAGTCTCTTAATGTCTGAGCCAGGAAAGAAGAGGAAATCTTTCTTCTTCCTGTTGGCTCTGCTATCCTCATAGAGCATGAGAGCTCCCCCTTCTGGTCTCCTGACTCTATTTAATTGAGATTTCTATTTATTATTATTTTTACAAAAAACAAACAGAAGCTTAACAAAATGTATATTTCCTGTATGCTTGGGAGATACCCAAGAAAGCTGACTAAAACTCCCCCCAGTGGCCCAAGCTGATACCTCAAATACCATTTTCAGCTAAAGACAAAAGAGGATGTTGGGGATAGTATTACAGGAAGGAAGGCAATTCACCAAAGTTGAAAGGAGCAAATGGTGGTAAACAAATATTTGTTGAGCCTTGTAGAGACAGTGGGACAGAGAGAAATTTTAACAAACAGACTTTGCTAGGTGCCTCCCTGTCTACACACCTAGTTCGTACTATACTATAATTATCCCCGTAACTATCTTCCTGGAGCAAGTCCCCTACCTACATTCTGTCGACTGAAAAAAACGCACAGCCTAAAAGGTGAGAAGTGTGTTTTATTTGGTGGACTTACTGAGGACCTAAGCTTGGGAGACAGCCTCTCAGATAGCCTCGAGGGGCTGTTTTGAAGAGGTTAGGGAGGAGCCAGGATATATAGGAGTTTTTCCAAAAAAAAAAAACCCAACAGGTAGTTGGAACATCAAAAGATTACTGTTAATTAAAGAAAAACCAGGCATCTTAAGTTTAATGAATTTAGCACTTTTCTGTGTATAAGAAGATGCAAGAGTCTGGGCTCATTGAAATCTTTCCTTTGAGATGCACCTTGACTGTCTAGGGCCAGTATCCTGTTTATCTCCATCCTGAGTTCCCCTCAGGGGGCACCGTTGCGGGGTGGCTGCAGTGGTTGCTGGCTTGATGGCTTCAATACCCCTTGTTTACTGAAATGGCAGATTCATAATTCTTTTAGGTAGTTAGAGGGGAGGTCAATGGTTCTTCCTGAGTCTTGTATGCCATGATTGTTTTCAGCTCAAAATAATCCACATGCCGAAGTGACACATTTTGGGGAGGCAAATGTTGCTCCCTTCAGAGGCATATTTTGGGGTGGCATATTCCGCTACCCTTTATGGCATTCTGATAACAAGGTGGCCCAGTGAGAAATTCAACTGAGGAGGCTTAGCTAGGAACAGCCCTTGAAGAAATATGTTCATAGGAAACACATTCAAGGATCTCACTTTATCCGCAAACTGTGCCTTTGACTAGATACTTTTCACCTCTCAATGGAAGTCCCACAGTTTACAACTCCAGATGTGGTTTTCCTCACTGAAGTTCCCATAGAACATAGCCATCCAGGGAATTTCCCCTAGAAGTTTGTTGGGAAATGAGTTTAGGAGCCAGATCTCTGGTGGTCTCCTGATAACTCTAGATAACCCCTCTCTGGTGTTACCCAAGGCCTTGCAATTCCTTTATGCCCACAAGTCAGTCTTTGGTGTTTGACACCTTTGCTCCAGGCTATTCTCACAGTGAACGCAAGGATTCTAGATGAGAAGCTATAGGAACTGGTTCTCTTAGTGAGGCTGTCCCTCACCCCCACCCCACTGCCAATCAGTTGGAACACTGTACCTCCCACTGCTATTCCTTCCTTCCTTCACTGCTGCAGACTTTTTGGCTCTAAGAAAAGGGGAAAGACACAGACTCTCTGCTCTCTGCTCTTTAGATCCATAAACTGATCCCTACTACAGCCAGTGACAGGAGTGTTGGATCTAAATAGGGTGAGTTACGTTTAGAAGGGTTGGTGCTGAGAATGCTTAGAGGGAGAGGCCCAGGAACACTGTAAGGGGCTTGATTGGACTTCTCGATGGTGGAATTAAGAAGAGACAGTGACCCGGGCTTCCCTGGTGGCGCAGTGGTTGAGAGTCCGCCTGCCGATGCAGGGGACACGGTTTCGTGCGCCGGTCTGGGAGTATCCCATATGCCGCGAAGCGGCTGGGCACGTGAGCCATGGCCGCTGAGCCTGCGCATCCGGAGCCTGTGCTCCGCAACGGGAGAGGCCACAACAGTGAGAGGCCCGCGTACCGCAAAAAAAAAAAAAAAAAAAAAGAATAGACAGTGACTCAACTTGTAAGAACCAAAGACCTGGACTCAAGTCAGCGTTAATCTCACTGATACAGTTCTTGGAGCCTCTCTCCACTCTTCCACCCCTCCCCACTTCTTCTCCAATCTTCCTGAGCATAATACCATTGTCCCTTAGTATCCATGGGGGGCATTGGTCCAGGACCCCCCCATGCCCAGGATACCAAAATCCAAGCTTGCTCAAGTCCCTTATATAAAATTGTGTACGTAGTATTTGCATCTAACATACGCGCATGCTCCTATATGCTTTAATCATCTCTACATTACTTATAATACCTAATACAATGTAAATAACTGTAAATACAATGTAAATGCTATGTAAATAGTTGGCAGCACACAGCAAATTCAAGTTTTACTTTTTAGAACTTTCTGGATTTTTTGGGGGGGGGACTATTTTTAATCCATGGTGTGGTTGGTTGAATTCCTGGGTGCAGAACAAATAGATACAGAGGGCCAACTGTACATTGAAGCAGCTTGAATCCTGGTCTTCTCTTCATCCTATTTAGGCCTTTTGAGCCAGGGGTAGGGTGCCACAAATGAGAACGTGCCTACCCCTTGCGCTCTGTTTGATGGAGTACTTGACATTCTCAGATATGCTCTCAGTACACGTATCTCATTAGCCTCTTACAGGTTTGTGAGGGAGTTATTATTAAGCCCATCTGAGGACATCACACTCAGAGAGTTGAGAATCAGGTTAGAAATTCCACAGGGCCGGGTATACTCCTCATGGTAAATGACGACAGAGAGCTAGTTTAAAGGGAAGACTTTTTCAAGCAACTCTCTGCTCTAATTTTGACCAGAGTAGCTGTTGTGAGGGCAGTTTCAATTCTGGTACTTGATTGATTAGAACAATATTTCAAAACTGGAGTTCCTTTATGCTGACCTTCTTAACAATAAATCAAGATCATTTATAATGATGATAATTAGGGAAATGGCCTCTGAGAAGGGATGTGGGTAGTCACAAGTGATAACATGTTTCACACAGGCTTTGGGGAAGTGTCTTAAAGAAGTCAAGATCCTGGTAAGCACCATCTTGCAGAGTCAGCGTAGTTGCAGCCTCAGATTTCAAGGAACCAAAGCCTTCCTGCTTCAGAAATATCTCCCAAGTCTCTATTCATCTTCTGTATCCCCTTAAAAGGCAACAACACTTTCCACCTCACAGACATAGAGCTTAAAATACCATTTTCTTTAGGACACATGCTCTTTTGAGAATTGATCTGGGGACTCCCTTGTGGTCCAGTGGGTAGGACTCCGAGCTCCCAATGCAGGGGGCTCGGGTTTGACTCCTGGTCGGGGAACTATATCCCACATGCATGCGGCAACTAAGAAGTCCGCATGCTGCAACTAAAAGATCCCGCATGCAGCGACTAAGACCCGACGCAGCCAAAATAAATAAATAAATATTAACAAACAAAAAAAAAAGAATCGATCTGGACTGCAAAACAGCTAGCTAGAGGGTGATTGGTTCCTCAGTTCAGGTGGAAGAGATGGCAGACAGGAGGTACTTGGAATTCTCAAAATGAACTTCATCAGTTTTTTACAACTTTGTGCTTATCTCACTCAGGCTGTAACATATTTTCCGTTCTTATAAACTTTATTATCTAATGAGAGTTATCACCTTCTAGCCTGGGAACCAAATGATAAAATTTGGTTGAAGAGCCTATGTTGGCAGAGAGGAATTTTAAGGTAGAGCTCAGCAGTGTTTCCTCTCTGTTCCCTGTACACCCACAGGTGGCCCTGGTGACTGAGATGGCATCCTCTCTAAAGGTCCTAGGCCCTCTCTTGGCCCTGCTGTTCCCTCTATGTGGGCTCCTTGTACACAGCCAGAACGTTTCCTGGAGGGAATTCGTGAAACAGCACCACCCTAGCACAAACTGGGAATTCAGCAAGTACAAGTGCAGTGATCTGATGAGGGAAAGAGGTGTTTCAAAAGACAAGAACTATCACATCTTCGTCTATACCGTATGGCACAAAATTGAGCATATATGCATCAGGAACTGGAGAGATCACTACAGAAGTGTATATATATGGGCTCCATATCCCTTCAAAACACTCAAGTGCTACCGGAAGAATAGCAAAAACAACTACAAAGATTACAAGAGCTACAGCTACGTTGAATTCCATTGTGGCATGAATGGGTTTGTTGATGGCATAGAGGACGTGCAGTTGTTAGAAGATATCAGCAACTAGAAAGTTGACCCACACCCACAGGTTTTAGCATTCAGTGCTTCCCAAGTGGTGGCCCCTCCCTGCACCAAGAGCCCTTGCATTTATTTGCCAGTGTTTTCCAACTACTGAGAGTTATGTTTCACGTGGTTTCTTACTATCGTAACTTTGCCTATGTTGTTTCTTTGCCTGGAATACCCTTCTGTCCTTATTTACCTGATTTACTTCTACATTTTTGAAAAGATTCAGCTCATATGGAATTTCTTTTTGACTAACCCAGGAATTTTCCTGATATTGACTCTCCTTATAACTTTGCAAGTGGAATGATCTTCCCATCCCTAAATAAATTTTATCATTCCAATGTGTGAAATTTATTTATGTGTCGTGTGATTAGCACGGGTGTTATAATTGTGAGTTATATAGCTTATGCTTGAATGTGACTTGTGCTGTATGTAGGTTTAAAGTGTATTATATGTGTGTGTCTAATATGTGTAATAGACTTGTGTGTATGATGAAAGTATAACTGTTTATGTGCTAAGCTGGGGAAAAGTTGTGACCTAGGCATTGATTGTGGGGATATGCTGAGTTCCCATACCCACCCAGATTGCTGGCCAGAGCTGATAAGGTACAAAATATGTATCATGTTCCTGGCACATAGCAGGTGCTCAGTCAACACTGATTTTCTTCCTTTCTATCTTTTGACTTGGTATTTTAATTTTGACTTTGACAAAACAAACATGACGAGTGCCCATCAATTGTCTCCTCTCCCTGGATTTCTTTAAGAATGTCTGTAAGGAGGCTATTGCATTTTAGATGAGTTACGGTAGTATGTATGTTTCCTGATGAATAATACATTAAGTAGAAGATATGAACACAAATGAGTTTATCTGATAAAAACCGTTTTCACTTGGCAGAGATATAGGGTAGGGCTAGAGGACTTTAAAATGAAACTCTCATCAAGAGTGGGGCTTAGGGACTTCCCTGGGCACGGTGGTTAAGAATCTGCCTGCCAATGCAGGACACACGGGTTCGATTCCTGGTCCGGGAAGATCCCACATGCCGCGGAGCCACTAAGCCCATGAGCCACAACTACTGAAGCCCGTGCCCTCTAGGGCCTGCATGCCACAACTACTGAGCCTGTGAGCTGCAACTACTGAAGCCCACGCGCCTAGAGCCCGTGCTCTGCAACAAGAGAAACCACCGCAATGAGAAGCCCGCGCAGCGCAATGAAGGGTAGCCTCCGCTCGCCACCACAACTAGAGAAAGCCTGCGCACAGCAACGAAGACCCAACGCGGCCAAAAATTAAAATTAAAAAAAAAAGAGTGGGGCTTAAGACTTGCATTTTGTTGGAGAAAAGAGGAAGTAGATTGGAGAAGGAAATGTTGAAACACAAGTAAGTAAGGTCCACAGAAATTCTGTTTGCGAAATGAGAGATAGAGATACAGAGTAAGAGAAATGTTCGCTTCGTATAATTTTGCTTGGGGCAGGTATGCTAAGGAGAGATACTGAACGTTAAAGGACCCTGTGTTCTTCAGCCTCCTGCATCACTGAATGACTCAAGCCTTGAATCAATTAGAACAAAGACCAGGGTATAAACATTTTAAATTAGATGACACTTTAAATTAAGCTGCACACTATAAGGGAGCAGAATTTTCCACCCTAAAATATGTCTCTTTGGTATAAGGATTATTTTAGCCTGGTTATTTTTTAAGAATCAGCAGATATGAGAGGAGCTCTGAAAACCAAATAGAAGTCACTCTTTTGTAAGAGACATTTACAGGTAAAAGAGAAATCTCCATTTGTAAGGGTGTCTTCCTGCTGTACCAGGAAGCGGTGGGGGGGTGGGGGACGGGACTCATTCTCTAGAAACTCTTAGTGGTGGACAAGACAATGATAAGTCTGCAAAACAACATCATTTTCGGGCTTCCCTGGTGGCGCAGTGGTTGAGAGTCCGTCTGCCGATGCAGGGGACGCAGGTGCGTGCCCCGGTCCGAGAAGATCCCGTATGCCGCGAAGCAGCTGGGCCCGTGAGCCATGGTCGCTGGGCCTGGACGTCCGGAGCCTGTGCTGCACAACGGGAGAGGCCCGCGTACCGCAACAACATTATCCTTGTTTCCTGTGTTTTCCTGGTCATCTCCCATAGATTTCCCTCCCCAACATCTCCTTTTGTCTTTAGCCGAAGGTGATATTTAAGGTGATGGCCCCAGCCATTTTGGCAAGTTACTCAGTTTACCTGGGTCTCCACCATGTATTACACGTGTATATAAATGTATAAACATTTGTTTGTTTTCTCCTGTCAGTTTGTCTTATATCATTGAATTATGAGATGAGCCAAATATCCTAGAAGGGAAAAAAGGAAAAAAATTCCTCCCCAACATCACCTTCCTGGAACTCGGGCCTCAACGAGTAGCCAGTGAATCTAGATTGGTCATTGTGCTCCAAGCATAGCTCCTCAGCTTTGCCATTTTTTCAGTGTACTTGGGAATGAGCAAATACCTGGGAGATGATGACCTATACCAACCAAACTCACAAGAGATTAGTGTTAAACAGCAGTTCTGTAAGCAGATAGAGTAGGGGGTCCCTGGAGAAAGAGAACCAGGAAGGGTTTTCTTGACATAAGAGAAGCCATTTTGCGGTCTAAGCCTGGCCACAGGATCTTAAGGGAAGTAAGGGAATGCAGGAACAAAGGAAAGCAGTCACGAAACAATAGTTCAGCAATAAAACAGAATCTTAGTTCCTCCTCAAGGGACATACATTACAATCTGATAAAGTCTTTGCGTTCTGTAGGAACTAAGGCCCCCACCCAGGTGGAGGACAGAATGATGCTGTTGACGTTCCTGACTTCAGTCAGCTAAAGCTTGGACTCTGTCAACCTTTCCCCAGTTCTATGCTGAATTCTCCTCTGCTCAAGCCCCTTCATGAATATGCATATACCCTTAGCTTAAAATTTCCCCAGTTTTGCTGTTCCAGGGAGACTGTTTTGGGAAAGATTCCCAGTGTTCTCCTTACCTGCTGCAAGTAATCATAAATCCTTCCTTCTCCTGCTCTTTGGCTTGGTTGTATCTTTTGGCTCGACATCCACCAAGAGACAAACTCAGTTTTTGGGTAATAGTTCCTCAGCATTTATCAAGTGAGAAAAACAATCAGTATTTCCCCACATGTCAAATGATCGTTGAGGAAATACTCACTTTCTTTAGCCCAGCATGTTGTCAAACCCAAGTTGTTGTGCCTGATACACTGTGATGTCAAACAACCTGAAACATCAAAGTTTGGAGCAGAGAAAGGTTTATTGCAGGGCCAAGCAAGGAGAAAGGGGTGGCTCATGCTCAAAAGACCTGAAATCTCTGATGGTTTTCAGGGAGGAATTTTTAAAGGCAAAATTTGGGGTGAGGGCTGCAGGGTGTGGGACTTTCTTCTGATTGGTTCGTGGTGAGGCAACAGGGTGGTGCTCCAGAACTTGTGCTCAGCTTGAAGTTACCATCCTCCACCTGGGTGGGAGCCTTAGTTCCTGTAGAAGAATTCAAAGATATGTTGTTATGTATATCCCTTGAGGAGGAAGTAGCACTCAGGAGGACTTTATCTCAGAATCAAGCATAAGACCAGTCTTAAGAACTTGGACATTGGGTGAAAATCAATGTCAGTCAAGAAAAATGGTTCTCTACAAAGAATGGGTAACAGAATCACTGTGGAGTTAATCAAATATAGATATGCAAAGATGTCCGTCCCCAAGATTCTGATTCAGTAGGCCTAGGATCTTGGCATTTAAAAACTTTTCATAGACAATTCTGATGTGAGGCCAGGGTTAGGAGACCCCTACTTAAGGACATGGGTAACTCGGTATTGTTTTCCTCTGTAGTGGGTTTGGTGTACAATCAAGTTGTGGAACTGCAGAGAGAAGGAGGACTGTTCTAATACATAGGATGTAGAATAAGATATATGAGCACTAGGCAAACAGACTTATTTTTTTACTCCTTTTTTATTAAGTTTTATTGGAGTATTGTTGCTTTACAATGTTGTGAACAGACATCTTAAAATTTTTTCTTTAAGTGATGGACTTATTTGTTCAGAGCAATTTTAGATTTACAGAAAAATTGAGTAGAAAGTACAAAGCGTTCCCATATGCCTCTCTCCCCTCCCTCCTCTCCTAACCACACTGTTCACAATTTTCTTATTATTAACATCTTATTTTACTGTGGTACTTTTGTTATATTTGATGAACCAGTATTAATAAAGTCCACAATTTACACTAGGATTCATTCTTCATGTTGTACACGTTTTCACAAGTGCATAATGTCATTGTATGGGAAGAAAGCTTTCCTCAACACTCTTAGGGTCTCTGGCTGGGTCTGAAAATTCAACTGACAAAGACAGATCAATAGGAGAAAAGCATACAAATTTTATTAAATATTTACATATACATGGGAGCATTCACAAGAGAATGAAAAATCCAAATAAGTGAAAAGAGCAGGAAGCTTTTATACCTTTTAGCCCAAGAAACAAGATATTCGTAAAGAATTGACAAGACAAAGGGGTTTGGTCTATGGTTAGTAAATGGTGAAGAAGTAACTAGAAAGATAAGTGTTAGTTTCAAGATTCTTTTGCAGATTCCTCTGGTGCCCTCTCTGGGAGGTTGAGGGTCTACCTCCAGTAAAAAGAGAATTTATTTCCTGGCTTTGGACAAAAAGGGGGGAGCTTTTTCTGCACTTCATGATTCTTAATTGCCTTCAGTGCAAAATAATTTTTATGTCAAAGAGCCATTTTGGGGGCTTACATATTCTGATTTCCTTCAGCATGAACATGGAATATCTCTCCATTTATTTAGATCTTCTTTTGATTTATTTCATCAGAGTTTTATAGTTTTCCTCATATTGACCTTGTACATATTTTATTAGATTTATACCTAAGTATTTCATTTTTATTTGGTGCTAATATAAATGTTAGTTTGTTTTTTTTTATTTCAAATTCCAGTTGTTCATTGCTGGTATATAAGGAAGCAATTTTCGTATATTAACCTTGTATCTTGCAACTTTGCTATAAACAGAAATAATTTTTATCCTAAAGATTATTGGAGCCATTAAAAGTACTGGGCAAGAGTGTTTCACTGTTATATTTATGCTCAAGAAATACTAATCTGGAAGTATTAATATGTAGAATGGATTGGAAGGAAAAGAGACTAGAGGCAGGGAGTCCATGTAGGAAACTTTTATGTGAGTCCTCTATGAGACAATCAGCTTCTGAATAAGGATATTGCAGCACCAATGGAAAGGCAAGAACAGATTTAAGAGGCAAATACCCTAAATGTGCCCTTCTCCTTCATATGTATGGGTCTCTTCACACAGTTTCCTCTTTGGGCTGCCCTTACCATCTTCTTCACCTAATTTCTAATTAATCTTCAAAACTCAGTGCCGGTGTTGTGTCCTCCAAAAATACCTCCTCTCTACTGTATCCACACAGTTACCTGTAGTTTCCTTGATCACAGCTGTAAGTGCTATTTATATTTGTTAATATATTGTGCATTGGTCCATTTACCTGACTGTCTCTTTCATTAGATCACAAGCTCCCGAATCAGAGTAGCCCAGTATCTGGCCCAATAAACATACACATAAAGGAATAATTCATTCAAGTCTATGGTTGAAGCTCACATACCAAGTACATGGCAGTTATTATATCAGATTTTCATGTATATTTTCTCCTAAGGAAATGAAACCATAAAACTTCAAAAAACTGAAGCTTCAAGTCAGGGAGGAAGCACCAACTCATATCAGGAAGTGATCAGTTCCTCAAAACTGTGTTTTGAGTCTCACTGTTTCTTTAAGTAAGCTTACTCTCCCTGCATTTACAGTGTTATTGACACTCATTAAACAGCAAGTTTGAAAGTCTAAGAGTCTCATCCACACTGTCAACAAGAAGTTCATCTTCCAAGCCCTAGTTTTCTCTTTCCTAGGGCTCAGGACCCTTCCCCTGCCACACGCAGGCAGCCTTGCACACCTGGGAGAAGAACAACAGACGAAAGCCTCTGAGCCTGGGACTAACTACTGCTGCTGTCCTCAGCGGGAGCCCCAGCGCGGAGACCTGGTAAGAGCAGAAGCCCCCAGGGCTGGGGAGAGTGGCCAGTGAAGATGGCTGGGAGATCCAGGTCAAATAGATGGAGGGTAAATATTTCAGGAGGGAAGAGACAAGGTTTCTGACATGGGGACTATCAAACGCATGAGTGCAGGACAAAGAGAAGAACGAGATCTACCAGTCAGAGAAAAGATCGTCTTACCTCAAATTCCTCCTCACTGGGCTTTAGTTTCTTTAGAATCGTGAGACTCAAGTGAGAAAGAAGATGGTTAAAAACAAACAAACAAAAAAGAGCTATGAAATCTTAAAAGGCAGAATAAAAATCTAAATGGTTATGAGTGATAATTTTGCTCTTATTGTTTTTACTACTACCATTATTTTCTCTCTCCTTACACAGAAAAGATGGGGCCAGGTCTTCTGGGATGCTTTCCTCTCCTCCTATTGCTGCTGGGACTATGGTGGTCAGTGTGTCCACTTTGTGCTTTGCCTAAGCATCTCACCAAGGCTCACTGGTTTGAAATTCAGCATATACAGCCAAGGCTTCTCCAGTGCAACAAGGCAATGAGCAGTGTCAATAATTATACTCAGCACTGCAAGCCTCAAAACACCTTTCTGCACAACTCCTTCCAGGACGTGGCTGCTGTCTGTGATTTGCCCCACATCGTCTGTAAGAATGGGCTGCACAACTGCCACCAGAGTCCAAAGCCTGTTAACCTGACTCAGTGCAGTCTCACTGCGGGGAAGTATCCTGACTGCCGCTACCGAGATGACACCCAATACAAGCTCTTCATTGTTGCCTGTGACCCCCCTCAGAAGAGCGACCCTCCTTATCATTTGGTTCCTGTACACTTAGACAAGATTGTTTAAAGTTTCCATCATTTTCCGTCTCGCTTGGCACAAATTCTCTTACGATCTCTTCTGATTTTTCTTTTCTTTCGTTGATTTTCCTGGTTCCCATAGAAGGAAAAAGGAGGGTATTGGAAAAATTAGAGTGATGAGGATAGACCAGAGTTGGGACAAAAAATATGTAGGATTCTTTTCTGCTTTGGAGCTCTAGGTTTTGAAGGAAGATAGTAGGGAAGAGGGCAAAGAAGGGTCCAGGCCTCCATATTTTCAGCCTTAGAACTTCGGCCAACTTTTGTTGTATTGTGTTCACAGAAATAAAACCATGTTCTGCTGCATTCTAATGAGTGTGTGTATAAGTGTGTTTGGAAGCGTGATCCCTTTCACATCATTGCCAGCCGGGAGCTATCTAGGCCTGCATTTACCAGCATTCCAAGGAGAACGATTTTGGCCCTAGGCAACCTTTGAAGTTATTTGGCAACCTGGGGCCTCTGCCACTCCCTCACCCCTGTGTCTCTGGGACTTTGGAGCAAGAAAGTTCTCCATCCCTTCAAACTCTGCTCATGGCTTTACATATTTCCCTTGAAACCATTGCCTATGGTTGTTTGGAGGTGGCACTGATACTCAATGTTGATGGTATTTTCACAGATTCTAACGCTGGTGACTGAGGCATCCTAGATCTTAACTATTTGCCTCTATAATTAATCAGATAATGTTTTAAATATAAATAGTAGTAGGGAAAATAATCCACTGTAGCCTTCGAGTCAATTCTCCTGTTGTCTATTGGAATGGACAAAGAGAAAGCATAGATCAAGGGGGGTAAAAAAAAAAGCACTGGGACACTAAAAACATTCTTGCCCTACTCAAATAGTGAAATATCACAGAAACATTGGGGCTTTGGAACTGATTTAGAGATCGAAGGACTGGGATTAAGAATTTAGGTCCTATGTGTAGGGGAGGAACAATAATTTTTCATAAACCCTTCTAGGTTTTTGGCTGAGACACCCCCTGTAATAAAAAGATAGATCAACAGGAAAAAAACAATTTTAGTTACATATGTACATATGGGAGCACTACAAAGATATGAGACTCAAAAGACACAGGAAGCCCTGAGGAGCTTCAGGGTCCATGTTTATAATGGCATCCTGGGGCCAAGCCTGGTGCCAGGAGGATTAGCTCTGGCTTAGAGATGCCAAAGTTCCCAGGGAAAATGAGCTAAGTAGACAATTCAATACATATCTCTTACTCACAGGGTGTGGAAATAGAATTTGAGTATCAGGTCAGAGGACACTGTACTTTATTTTTTTTTTCTGCTGTATGCGGGCCTCTCACTGCTGTAGCCTCTCCCGCTGCGGAGCACAGGCTCCGGACGCGCAGGCTCAGCGGCCATGGCTCACGGGCCCAGCCGCTCCGCGGCATGTGGGATCTTCCCGGACCGGGGCACGAACCCGTGTCCCCTGCATCGGCAGGCGGACTCTCAGCCACTGCGCCACCAGGGAAGCCCGACACTGTACTTTTAAAAAAATTTATATTGACTAGAGGATGTGGAGCCAGTAAAATATTATGCCCCTCTTACTGCTTTACTTACTGCCTTAGATGGATACTTTAACTAGTTCCATTGGGGTAAAAAAGTATACAATCGAAAACTGTTTCATTGATAGATTCAATACTGTGAATATTCTTTAAGTCACCTTTTTAATTTATAACGGTTTGTGTTTTTCTTTATTTTTTTTCCTTTTTCTCTCTTTTATAGTTCTTATCTTTCTTTTCCGGTTGTGTTTTTCTGTTTGGCTTTTTTGGTTTTTTTTGAAGATGCCATACTATCTAGACAGGGCTAGTAGAAACAGAAAACGTGATATCCACGTATGAGGCAAGCCTACAGAGGAAAACCCACATATGGGGTGGCAAAAGCAAGGCCAAACAGCCTCACAGGGAGGGGGAAGCATACGCTCATGAGGAGGGGAATTCTTCTGGAGCTCTTCATACTTTTTTTTTTTTTTTTTTAGTTGCAGTGATCGGGGGCTACTCTTCGTTGCAGTGTGCTGGCTTCTCATTTCAGTGGCTTCTCTTGTTGCGGAGGATAGGCTCTAGGTGAGTGGGCTTCAGTAGTTGTGGCTCACAGGCTATAGAGCCCAGGCTCAGTAGTTGTGGCGCACTGGCTTTGCTGCTCTGCAGTATGTGGGATCTTCCCGGACCAGGGCTCAAACCCATGTCCCTGCGTTGGCAGCCGGATTCTTAACCACTGCACCACGAGGGAAGTCACTCTTCACACTTCTTGATGGATTTTATTTTATTTATTTACTTATTTTGACCGTACCACACAGCATGTGGGATCTTAGTTCCCTGATCAAACACTTACCCCCTGCATTGGAAACACAGTCTTAACCACTGGACTGCCAGGGAAGTGCCTTGATGGATTTTATAAAGTCCTTCCCTTGCCCTCTCTCATGGGCTAATTTCATTTTTAACGTGATGAATTATTTTTCAAAAATTAAACAATGTAGAGACTTCCCTGGTGGCACAGTGGCTAGGACTTTGCTCCCCCAATGCAGGCGGCCCGGGTTCGATCCCTGGTCGGGGAACTAGATCCCATGTGCATGCTGTAACTAAGAGTTTGCATGCCACAACTAAGGAGCCCATGTGCTGCAACTAAGGAGCCGTGGAACCACAACTAAGGAGTCTGCCTACTACAACTAAGACCTGGTGCAACCAAATAAATAAATATTTTTTAAAAAATTAAACAACATAGATAAATACAAACCAGTATATAGCACTCAAAATAAATAAATATTGTTTTTCATTTACTTACTATCTAAAATATATATATATATACATAAAAACATTGGCGTCCATTTTATTCCCCTCTCTCTCCATTCCCATTCCTCTTAAATTTTCTCAGATGAAATTATAAATTTAAAGTGTTTCCAGTCCTATTTTTATACTTATATTTCATGTATAATATCTTCACAAACAAAACATAGGGTTTCCATGTGCAATTTAAAAACAAATTTATATAAATACTATCATATAGTACAAATCATTCTGCAACTTGCTTTTTTTGTTCACTCAACAATGTTTTTAAGACTCATCGATGTTAAAATG
Source organism: Monodon monoceros (assembly GCF_005190385.1). Lineage (NCBI taxonomy): Eukaryota > Metazoa > Chordata > Mammalia > Artiodactyla > Monodontidae > Monodon > Monodon monoceros. The sequence goes on from NW_021703778.1 coordinate 99,022,503, forward strand.
TACCTTTGTTGTTCTTTTATTTTTACTGGTGTATTATTTGTTCCTTTGTATTAATAAACCATCATTTATTTACCAGTCGTCTATTGTTGAATATTTGGGATGTTCCCAAATTTCCACCCTAACAAGCAGCATTGCAATGATATCTTTGTACATTTCTCTGTACAAAGAAACTTGTCAACTTAAAGAAAGACACTCAGCATAAGAATTGCGAGTTTAAGTTGTATTCATGGTCTTACTGAGGACTAGAACTTTTTATGTTTGGGAAGGTGCAAGAATCAGGGGTCTTTGAAATTATTCTTGAGATACACGTCTAACTATCTAGGAACCTGTTTTTCCAAAGCACAGAGTACCTCATCCTGTTTTTCATTCTCAGTTCCCTGCAGGGTGCCCTGTCAGTGGTCGACTGCAGTGGGTTGCGACTTAATCCTTGTATAACTGGGTAATGAGTGATGTTCTTTGTTCTTCTTTGTTCACAAACTGATTGTAGCAGATCGTATTTTTCAGAGATGGCCATATCAACATAGCCCATTCTACATGCTCTTCTTATAGTGTGATATTGACTCTTCTCTATCAGAAGGGTCTATGTTCCCTTTCCTTGAGTATGGGTTAGTCTTAGAAACTCCCTTCTAATGAATAGAATGGGATGAAAGTCACACTGTATGACTTCCAAAGCCAGGTCATAAAAGGTGATACAGCGTCTGCCTGGCTTTCCCTCTCTGTTGTAGGACACCCACACTTGGACCCAATCATCATGCTGTGAGGAAGATGGTGCCACGTGGAGAGGCCTTGTATAGATATTCCAGCCAACAGGCCCAGCTAAGGTATCAGCCAACATCAACCATTCAACATGTGGGTGAATGAGCCTTCAGATGATTCCAGCTCCCAGCCTCTGAGTCTTCCAGCTGCAGCCTCAGACATTGGAACAGAAACAAGCTGTCCCCACTGTGTCCTATCTGAACTCCTGACCCACTGGGAGCATAATAAATTATTGTTTTGTGCCACCAAGTTTGGGGGTAATTTGTTACACAGATAGACTAACTGAAGCATTGATTGTATAATATTGCCAGAAACTATGGTATGTGAGTTTTTGCATCTCAATGTCCTGTCTCTGGCAAAACATGAGAGTATCATGCTCCTGCATTTTTGGCAACCTGATGAGTATGAAATAGCACAACATTGTCATGTAGGCAAAAAAAAAGTTGCTATTTGCATCTTTAGATCCTTGGTTCCTAGTACAATGCCTGACACTAGTGGGTTTCTTTTTATTTTATTTTATTTATTTATTTATGGCTGTGTTGGGTCTTCGTTCCTGCGCGCAGGCTTTCTCTTGTGGCGAGCGGGGGCTACTCTTCGCAGCAGTGGGTGGGTTTCTCATTGTGGTGGCTTCTTTTGTTGCAGAGCACAGCTTCTAGGTGTGCGGGCTTCAGTAGTTGTGGCACGCGGACTCAGTACTTGTGGCACGTGGACTCAGTACTTGTGGCTTGTGGGCTTAGTTACTCTGTGGCATGTGGGATCTTACCAGACCAGGGCTTGAACACGGTTCCCCTGCATTGGCAGGCAGATTCTTAACCACTGCATCACCAGGGAAGTCCCAGACACTAGTGGGTTTCTTTTTATTTTTTTTTAATCTTTTATTTATTTATTTATTTATTTATTTATGGCTGCGTTGGGTCTTTGTTGCTGCATGTGAGCTTTCTCTAGTTGGGGCGAGCTCCTACTGCTCTTCGTTGCGGTGCATGGGCTTCTTATTGCGGTGGCTTCTCTTGTTGCAGAGCATGGGCTCTAGGGCACACGGGCTTCAGTAGTTGTGGCACAAGAGCTCAGTAGTTGTGGCTCTCGGGCTCTAGAGTGAGGCAGTTGATGAAAGTTGAATACAGTCTGTGGATTAGATAACTGTATAGTTTCAATGCAAATTTCCTGATTTTGATAAGTATACTTATTTTAAACCCTTGTAAAAAGAATGTTCTTGTTTTTAGGAAATGCATAGTGAAGTATTTAGGAAAAAGGGCAACATGTCCATAACTTACTCTCACACATTCAGAAAAAAATTTATGTATCTGTACATAAATACGTGACTAATAAAGCAAATAGGAAAAATGTTAATGTTTAGAGAATATAGACAAATGATATACAGGAATTCTTTGTATCATTTTTGAAACTGTTCTGTATATCTGAAATTATTTCAAAATGAAACGTTTAAAAATATTTTCAGGGGCTTCCTTGGTGGTGCAGTGGTTGGGAGTCCGCCTGCCAATGCGGGGGACGCGGGTTCGGGCCCTGGTCCGGGAGGATCCCACGTGCCGCGGAGCAGCTGGGCCCGTGCACCACGGCTGCTGAGCCTGCGCTCTAGAGCCCACGAGCCACAACTGCTGAGCCCACGTGCCTGGAGCCCGTGCTCCGTGGCGGGAGAGGCCACCGCGGTCAGAAATGCCTGCACCGCAACGAAGACCCAAGACAGCCAATAAATAAATAAATTTTTTAAAAAATTCAGCACGGTCATTTACTACTTGTGCAAATTACCTATCTTTGCAGATAATCAGTTGCCTCATTTACTAAGAAGATATTTTATCTACTCACTTTCATTTACAGAACCTACCAAACTCTACTTTGTCGGGCACCCTGCACATCACCAGCCACAGAAAAATGAAAAAGACCGGATCACTAGTAGCTTTCAGCTGAGTGGGAAAAACAACCAAGAAAACTGGAATGTTTAACGAAGAGTGATTAGGGTTAGTTCTCAGGGTGGTTTCAAGACCTGAATGACCTAATATAGATTTAAACATACATATAAAAGGGGCTTAATGAAATTCCTGGTACCTCATACAAGTAGTTCCATCTCCCCTTTGGATGATTACAAGCTTCAAGGAAAGTATTTTTAGTTCTCTAAAAAAGACATCCTCAAATAGCCCCCTTTCTAGCCAGCTCCCAACTTCCGGTATTTCCCCCTGGGACAGTGCTGGCACCCCTGGTGTCTCTCTGTGTTCAAATTTCCTCTTCTTATAAGGACACCAGTCAGACTGGATTAGGGCCCACCTAAGGCCTCATTTTAACTTAATCATTTCTTTAAAGGCCTTAGCTTCAAATACATTCTGACTTACATCTTACATTTCTGAGAAGTTAAAGATTGAACATATAAATTTTGGGAGAACACAATTCAGCTTATAACAGTGATTATAAAGAGAAGTTTCATAAGAGCCCCAAGGCCCTAAGCGATGGTGGGAGGCATCCCTACATTTAGGTCTTTAATTGTAGTTTGGCAACTTTTCCGAGGAGAGAATACAATAAGGATAAGAGCTGTTCCCTGCTCTTATGACAATGGTTATTTGGTGCCTACCAGTGGTTGTGGGGATTTCACAGACAGCAGCTTGTAAAGAAAGGTACTGAGGAAAGAACTGATGTTTTTTTATATCTCCCATTGTCCTGGTTGACTGAAGGAATTGCGAGAGTTCGTGGAGGCTGTAAAAGCAGTAAGTACTGGGCATAGCGAAAGTGAAATAGCGAGGCTTGCCATAGAGGGGGCCCACACCATTCCCAAAAGCCCAAGAGAAGAAGGTGGAATGCTGGGAATGCAGAGCTACATTTCCTGTGAGAAAAAAACCAAAAAGAAAAACAGATTTTCCTCCTACTCCTAAGTGACCTGAGTAGTTATAACCTTCCAGGTAGTCAACAGAACCATCTATGCCAACCCTTCTGATCTTGTTTTCTCATCCCTTTCTACCTCTAAGTCTCATCCATACTTACTTCCTGACACCGTATTTATAATCCCTCTGTCTTACTTCTATACTCCTGTGCCTTCTTCATTGCCTGTTCTGTCCCAACCTCAAGGCTCCCACCTACCCAGGGTCTGACTGAGAACAGATCCTGTTGGTGGTTCCAGGACTTAGAAGCATATCATAGGTCTCTCCACCAATACAGAGCTTCCTCTGTGGAAAAGAGAGGGCAGAGGGAGGAAGGTTTAGGGTTTTGAAGTTAGGGGGCTTTTGTTTTTGTTTGTTTTTGCACGTGGATGTTCAATCACAATTTGTTGAAAAGATTATCCTTTCTTCCTAGAATTGCTTTGAACTTTTGTCAAAAATCATTTGACAGTATCTGTGTGGGTATGCTCTGGGCTCTCTATGCAGCTCCGTTGATCTATGTGTCTATTCTTCCACCAATTCACACAAAAATATGTACACAGATATTTAAAGCAGCTATCTTCATAATCAGCCGGAATGGAAACAATGCAAACGTCCTTCAACAGGTGAATGGATAAATAAGCCATGGAACATCCACGCAATAAAACGCTACTCAACAATAAAAAGGAACGAACCACTGATCCACACAACTTGGATAAATTTCATAGACATTATAGTGAGTAAAAGAAGCCAGTCTTGGAAGGTTACATACTGTGCAATCCTATTTGTATGATATTTTGAAAAGACAAAACTATAGTGACAGAGAATAGGTCAGTGGTTGGCAGGTGTTGGGGTGAGGGGAGTGTATGACTATAAAGAGATAGCACAAGGGGATTTGGGGGGTGATGGAACTGTTCTGTGTCCTGGTAGTGTGCAATTCATTTATACAAGTTAAAAATTCATAGAATTGTATACCAAAAAGATCAATTTTCCCATATGATATTTTTTAAAAAAGAAAAAAATAAAAACAGAAAAAGAAGGAAAATGTGGAAGCAAGGCATAAAAGCACACACTTTGGGAGTCAGCAGACCTGGTTTTCATCATTCCATACTTGGCTTCATGCCTCAGTTTCTCTTTTTTTAAAATATTTATTTATTTTATTATTTATTTTGGCTCCACCGGGTCTTAGTTGCAGCATGCAGGCTTTTAGTTGCGGCATGTGGGATCTAGTTCCCTGACCAGGGATCAAACCCCGGCCCCCTGCATTGGAAGCATAGAGTCTTACCCACTGGACCACCAGGGAAGTCCCTCTTTGTTCTTAAGGTGAAAGTTTTAGAGCCAGGTTACAAAAGACCTTCCCTGCCCTGATGTTCCTTAATTCCACAGATCTACAAACATGATCACATTCATATTAGGCGTGTGCACACACACTCATGGTCCCATGCAAACAGATTTTGTCTCTATGTTACAACAGCCCAAGCTCTCCTTATCCCAGAGCCTTTCCCTTAAATAATTGTCTGGCAGTATTTATGGGAGTGGAAGGGGGAGCTTGAGGGAGGTGGCGAAGAGAAGCTGCCAAACATGTTGGCCTGAAGCAGGGCCAGCTCTCAGCCTCTATGAGGAATGTTTCCAAGAAGCTCGGGAAATTCCTGGTCCCACTCCCACATTCTCTTGTTGTTGCCTTGATCTCGCCGCCACATTACTCTCTCCCGTCTGTGGATCTCAGCCAAGCTAAAAAACCTCCATGGGCTCTCAGGTCCCAGGAAGCCTAACAACGCCTAGCAGAGGCTAGCTGCCAGCCTTGACTCTCAGAGGCTGCCTAAAGTTGCCTGAGAGGAAACTCTGCCCTAGAAGCATGCTTGAAGTCCACTGGGATGACCTAGACCTCTGAACATGGCTTTGTACTGAGAAGAGCTCTGAACCAAACCAGATCTCAATGATGTGACTCTTCTAGCGATGCCTACGCACAAAGAGCCAGAAACTGCATGCCAGGGCTCAGCACTCACTGCTAGACATGGATGTTCAGCTAGAAGGTCCTAAGCGCTTCTCTGGTGGTCCAGTGGTTAAGACTCCCCACTTCCACTGGAGGGGGCACGGGTTCAATCCCTGGTCGGGGAACTGACACACACACACACAAAATAATAGATAGGGAGTAGAAGGCCCTAAGCGTAAGGGGACTTTGAGATAACCAAACCCAAGCCCTGGGTTTTACAGATTAGACAACTGTGGTCCAGAGAGGGCTACAGAGTGCCTTAGGGGCACAGCACAGGGAGCTGATAGTAGGGCAAGGACTACATTAGGTGCCCTGGCCCAATTATCCACCCAGCTGCAGACTGAGGGAAGGTGGAAAAGGAAGGAAACTGACCCTGAATACAGGCCCTGCTCAGACTTGTAGCAAGAAGAAACCAGAGGATGACATACAGTAGTGATGAGCTTTAAAGTACAGTCACCACACTGGCTAGTAAAACAGGCCTAGTGAGACTCTGTCCATTCAGATGAACAACTCCTTCTCTATTGTTAAGTAAGAAGACAATAAGGGAATGGGAAGGGAGATAAGCACCAGAGGGAGGAAGCTGAGATGAAACCATCCCACCTACACTTGCTGCAAGCCACAAAGAAACCTAAAGTACATGGGAATTTACTGAATGATTTGCAGAGGTGTTTGAGATTAGTCCCCTAGAAAGTGGCTCCTGGGAGACAGTTTTGAGATGATTCCAGGTATGCCGCGGTTTAGTCTTCAGGAGGTAACACTTTCATTCTGAAACTTCTATGCAGGACCTCCATCATGCATCATGAATCATGCACATGGAGGGCCGCCCCACATTCGTGATCAATTTCCCAAACCAATATTGAGGCGCCTTCTGCCACGGGCAGGTAGATTCAAAGCCCTTTAGTGCTCCCACTTGCTCTGTGAGGGCTGAATCAGTCTCAGGAGGCAAGAGTGGCGATTGGGAGCAGCCTTTCATTTTCCAGTTAGACAGAAAGCGCAAAGTGCAAATGAGGCAGCACTTGGAAAGAAAGAACCTGACGCGATGGCCCTTTACTCTGTTCATTGAAGGTATGGGTGACCGATCTGTTTCAGGCTGGAAGACTATTGGCTGCTGGAAGTGAAGGGGAATTTACCAGAGAGAGACAGGAGAAAATCAGCATGTCAGAAGAGGCAGAAGACACTATGATTTTGTCGGTACAGGTAAAACTGCACGAGTAAGGTGGACGCTGGGATGCATTTACCTGTCCACCGAGAATGCAGAATTCCTGAAGCTTGTTTGGTTTGAAGACTTTTCTGAAAATTAACATTATCCTTCTTAGAAGAATCACTGGATATGGTCATTTCTGTCTTTAAGCAGGTACCCACCTTCACATGTTAGCACCTCAATTTTAAGATGAATCTGCCTGGGTCAGTCTCCTAGAAGAGGTTAATACTCCTTTATTTGTGGGATAGCAATAGTAGCCCCACAGAACAGAGACCTCTGATTTGTCTCCCGACGACTGGTGTTTCTCTCCTTGACTCTGCCTGATGGCTCTAGGACAAGACTTGATCTTCCCCTGCCCAGAGTCCTCCTATTCAGAGCACTTTCCGCCCCACCTCACCCCCGTTTCCCTGGCTGTGCAGGTCTGCACCCGGACCATCTGCTAGCACCTATCACTTTATTCCCCGGGTGGAGGCTCACAGTGGTCCCATGGCCAGGAAGGTGCATGGAACCAGCTGCCAGAGCTGGTGATTGTGCAGAATAGATGCAGCAAAGCTCCAAGTGAGTGTTCAAAGAAGATCTCCTAAAGTGTTCTCTTAGCACTAGCAGGAGGGAAAATGAGGAGCTTTGGGTTTGGAAACAAGAGTGAGATGAACTTAAGAAAAATTCTATCTAAAGAAAACAGAACTAGAAACTTAAAGTTTCCCTTTTTTCCCTCCTCCATCCTCACTGTTGGTAAGGAGTGAGATCCCCACTACCAACAGAATAGCTGGCCACCCCTCTGACCCAAAGGTCTTCTTCCTCTTACAGAGGCCCCAGAGCTAAGCATTCACTTTACCTAAAAAACACACAATCACTTCCAACATTTATAAATGTAGTACACAAAGACAATGACAGAACTGGTCAAACTAGTTGGCAGTAGGACCTTTCTCTAGTTCTATGACCTTGTCTAGAGCTTGATGCAGGTGTAAACAGGGGGCCATATGAAATGATTAAGTGATGACAGAAGCCATGTTTAGGCTTTTCAATGGATGTAAGAAAGGGTTGCCAAGAAGTGAGCAGACTCATAGGCCAAGTGCCCTGGGAACCTGTGAGAGCCCCCAGCAAGCTGAGGCAGAGAAAGCCGTGACTCCACAGCACTCGGTGAAGGAGGGAGACTGGGGAGTTTCCTTCTTGAGGAAACTCCAATAGCAGAGAGAGCAATGACAGGGAAGCCAGGAGACCCAAGGTCTAGTCTCAGTCGGACACTAGCAAGCAGCTGCCGTGAGCAGGTCGCTTAACCTTTCCGAGATTCAGGTTGCCCCTCTGTAAAAGGCAGGGGTTACATTAGGCCAGGGATGGCCAGTGGGTGGCACACACACCCTCACCTCTCTCGAGCCTTCGGTAGAGGCCACTGTTCCATCACTTCACTGTTTAGGTATTTTTCTACAGCATTCTAGGCAGGCACTTCCAATTAGAGTTGGCCCACAAGCTGAAATCTACTTATCCTCCCCCCACTTGATGATCGCTGAAGTCCTTCCTAGCTCCTGAATGGAGGGTTCCAACTTTGTAAGGAAGAGAGGACCAGCTTTCTGATTTAGCAATAGCTCCCTCAAAAAAAGGAAGATGGAAATTTAGGGTCATAATTTCATACACTTCTCCTCCCCGCCTGAGGCCGAGCAGGGTCTTCCCAGGGTCATGCTGTCCTTCCTTCTGTGCCAGAGATTTTTGTATCTGAGCTTCGCCCTCTGTCAGCTTGCCCAGCATGACACTGTCCCAGACCGTAGCTCCTTTTTATCTAAAATAGCCCACACTTTAAAACTATATTGGGCATCAAGGGACCTACAAAGAGAGGAATTATCTCAGGTCAGTGAAAATCAAAAGTCAGAAGAGGTGGTATCTAAGGATTCCATTTGCCACTCACCAAAGCTAACCAGACTCACGGTTCTCTCCCCTGTCAGGAGAGCGAGCACACAAACAGCACCTGGATGGGGACAGCATCAGGAATTCAAGTGGTTGCAACTGTGTTTTATTGAAAGAAGCAGTGAAGTGGTCAACATAGGCCCCATCTCACAACCCACTCCTCACCCCTCAAGCCACGCAGGGGCCAGCCTCAGGCCAGGGGAGAGCACATGTGTGTGTGTGTGTGTGTGTGTGTGTGTGTTGGATAAGAGCCCTAATTAACTTGAGTTATTGCCTGCAGGGCAAGGAAGCAAGAGGGGGAGAGGCGATGAGGTGGGGCGTCTCTGGCTTCAGGTAGAGACCTACACAGAGCCGTCAAAGTGGACTGGCACGTATGGGTTCCCCTCACAGGCCACGATGATGTGTTTCTCCTTCTGGCTGGTCCTGTAGGCACAGTTGGGGTACTTGGAGCTGCCCGTCTCGCGGCACTCTGTGATGTACATGGTGGAGTTGCTCTCATAGCAGTTGGTCTTCCCATTCTTGCATTGGACGTTTTTCTGGAAGCAGACAGCCTTGACATCTTCCAGGGACTCGTGCACAAAGGTGTTCACCGGCTTGCACCGCCCCTGGGTCATTTTTCGGCGCATCATCATTTGGTTGCAGTAGTTGGAGTTGTTGCCTGGGGAGCTGCCGGAGTCCATGTGCTGCCGCTGGAACTTCATGGCCGGCGATTCCTTGCCCAGGGAAGGCTGGACCCACCCCAGCACCAGCAGCATCAGGACCAGCCATGGCAGCAGGACCAGGGACTTCCGAACCATGGTGGTCTCACTGCCCTGGAGAAGCCTGCCCGGGAAAAGGGGGAGAGGAGGAATAACATCGCCTTAGAAAGAGAACCCCAGCTCCCACCTGTAGCCTCCCTGGCTTACGGTCTCCAGGTCAACCAGAAAGATGTCCCTCTCCCTGCGAGCTTTTCCAAGTAACAAGACAATCATATATACTCTTCTCCACAAACATTTGATTCCCACTCCCTACAGAGAGGCCGTCCTCCCCTCTGGATGGTGACCCTAGAAATGACCTAAAATCCTAGCAGCTCTGTCTTTGAATACAGAAATATTTTTGATACGAAATACCTTTGAAACATAAAACACCTCTGTACCCAGCGCTCACACGGCTCATTAGAAGATGTTTTTGAAAAAACCATTAAATAAATAATCCAAATTTTGAATAAGCCAAATTGTATCCCTGAGATAACCACCGAGTATTCATCCAGGATCACGGTGGACAGAGCCCTGTTGTCCTACAACACAAGGGAAACTCAGCCCCAGTGTTTTACACTGGCACCATAAAGGGATGCCATTGTGTTCCAAAGAGAGATGCTCTCCTCCCCCAACCTGGGGGCTGCTCCTTCTCCAGCCCCATGGGCTCTCTGCAGCCTACGTGCTCCATTCCTGACCCCAGCTCTGCCCCCTGCCCACATCTGCCTGGCCCGATTCTCAGGCTAGCCTCACCCACCCTGGCTCCCCACTCTCCAACCCTCAAGCACAAACAGCTCCTGTGTGCCTCTTGGGCTGCTTACCTGAGTCTCTGGCTTGGTCTCTGAGAGAGAACAGGCAGTTTCTGCAATCACTCTAACCCAGGGGTGTGGACTTTATACAGATTAAAAGGAGGCTTGGCTTCCAGGAAGAGACCGGTGGGAGGAGCATCTTGGTCTTGGTCCACAGGAAAACAAGGTCATATGAGGAAGGGGTGGGGAATTGCCCAGGCCACCCTTTTTTCAGGGCTGCTGGGGAGAGCAAGCCTTTGCCTATAAGAACCTTTCTTTCTATAAGCAGCAGAGAAAGCCACTATAGCACTGATGCTCGAACCCCAACCAAGTCCTTGTTGTCTCTTTGCAAGCCGTTTTCACCAAATAGCCCTTGGAGGTTAGCAAAGTGCACATAACATGTGATCACGGGAAGGGGAGGGAAAGGGAGGTCCTCTCTTGCCCTGGGAGTCCTGGAGCTGCTTTGGCCAGAATTCCACATCTCCCACCAGCTCCTCTGCTGGGGGAGCAGGGAGAAGTGGCCAGCTGCCCCCAGCTGGAAGGCTTCCCGGAACTGGAGAAGAAGGGGGAGAGCACCTGAACACGGAGGAGTAGAAAGCAGCTTCGTTCGGTGTGACCTCACCCAGTCGTGGCCACTTCAACACTCCTGCGCTGTTGAAGGAGAGTGTGTGGCCATTCCTATCTATAGTGACCTCTCATCCCATAGGCCAGAGTGGAGGAGAGGAACTAGGGATGAGCCAAAATGCAAAATCCCCTTTAGAGAAGAAATAGAGAACATCATATTTCTTAGCAGTAAAATTTCATCCTAGAAAGAGACGTGCATTTGCTGGAAGACAATTTTATTTTTATTTATTTATTTATCATTATTATTTTTTTTTTGCGGTACACGGGCCTCTCACTGTTGTGGCCTCTCCCGTTGCGGAGCACAGGCTCCGGACGTGCAGGCTCAGTGGCCATGGCTCACGGGCCCAGCCGCTCCACAGCATGTAGGACCTTCCCGGACCAGGGCACGAACCCATATCCCCTGCATCGGCAGGCGGACTCTCAACCACTGCGCCACCAGGGAAGCCCTACTTCTTCTTTTCTGATTTGGATTCCTTTTATTTTTTTTTTTTCTTTGATTGCTGTGGCTAAAACTTCCAGAACTATTTTGAATAATAGTGGTGAGAGTGGGCAACCTTCCCTTGTTCCTTACCTTAGAGGAAATGGTTTTAGTTTTTCACCATTGAGAACAGTGTGGGCTGTGGATTTGTCATATATGGCCTTTATTATGTTGAGGTAAGTTTCCTCTATGCCTACTTTCTGGAGAGTTTTTATCATAAATCAGTGTTGAATTTTGTCAAAAGCTTTTTCTTCATCTATTGAGATTATCACATGGTTTTTATCCTTCAATTTGTTAATATGGTGTATCACATGGATTGATTTGCATATACTGAAAAAGCCTTGCATTCCTGGGATAAACCCCACTTGATCACAGTGTATGATCCTTTTAATGTTCTGTTGGATTGTGTTTGCTAGTATTTTGTGGAGGATTTTTGCATCTATGTTCATCAGTGATATTGGCCTGTAGTTTTCTTTTTGTGTGACATCTTTGTCTGGTTTTGGTATCAGGGTGATGGTGGCCTCATAGAATGAGTTTGGGAGTGTTCCTCCCTCTGCTATATTTTGGAAGCATTTGAGAAGGATAGGTGTTAGATTTTCTCTAAATGTTTGATAGAATTCCCCTGTGAAGTCATCTGCTCCTGGGCTTTTGTTTGTTGGAAGATTTTTAATCACAGTTTCAATTTCAGTGCTTGTGATTGGTCTGTTTATATTTTCTATTTCTTCCTGGTTCAGTCTCCGAAGGTTGTGCTTTTCTAAGAATTTGTCCATTTCTTCTAGGTTGTCCATTTTATTGGCATATAGTTGCTTGTAGTAATCTCTTATGATCCTTTGTATTTCTGCAGTGTCAGTTGTTACTTCTTTTTCATTTCTAATTCTGTTGATTTGCGTTTTCTCCCTTTATTTCTTGATGAGTCTGGCTAATGGTTTATCAATTTTGTCTATCTTCTCAAAGAACCACCTTTTAGTTTTATTGATCTTTGCTATTGTTTCCTTCATTTCTTTTTCATTTATTTCGGATCTGATCTTTATGATTTCTTTTCTTCTGCTAACTTTGGGTTTTGTTCTTCTTTCTCTAATTTCTTTAGGTGTAAGGTTAAGTTGTTTATTTGAGATGTTTCTTATTTCTTGAGGTAGGATTGTATTGCTGTAAACTTCCCTCTTAGAACTGCTTTTGCTGCATCCTGTAGGTTTTGCATCATTGTGTTTTCATTGTCATTTGTTTATAGGTATTTTTTTATTTCCTCTTTGATTTCTTCAGTGACATCTTGGTTATTTAGTAGCGTATTGTTTAGCCTCCATGTGCTTGTATTTTTTCCCGTTTTTTTTCCTGAAGTTGATATCTAGTCTCATAATGTTCTGGTCGGAAAAGATACTTGATACGATTTCAATTTTCTTAAATTTACCAAGGCTTGATTTGTGAACCAAGATATGATCTATCCTGGAGTATGTTCCATGAGCACTTGAGAAGAAAGTGTATCCTGTTGTTCTTGGAAGGAAGGTCCTATAGATATCAATTAAGTCTATCTTGTCTAATGTGTCATTTAAAGCTTGTGTTTCCTTATTTATTTTCATTTTGGATGATCTGTCCATTGGTGAAAGTGGGGTGTTAAAGTCCCCTACTATTATTGTGTTACTGTCGATTTCCCTTTTATGGCTGTTAGCATTGCTTTATGTATTGTGGTGCTCCTACGTTGGGTGCATAAATATTTACAATTGTTATAGCTTCTTTTTGGATTGATCCCTTGATCATTATGTAGTGTCCTTCTTTGTCTCTTGTAATGGTCTTTATTTTATTTATTTATTTATTTATTTATTTTTTGCGGTACGCCGGCCTCTCACTGCTGTGGCCTCTCCCGTTGCGGAGCACAGGCTCAGGACGTGCAGGCTCAGCGGCCATGGCTCACGGGCCCAGCCGCTCTGTGGCATGTGGGATCTTCCCAGACCGGGGCACGAACCCATGTCCCCTGCATCGGCAGGCAGACCCTCAACCGCTGCACCACCAGGGAAGCCCATGGTCTTTATTTTAAAGTCTATTTTGTCTGATGTGAGAATTGCTACTCCAGCTTTCTTTTGATTTCCATTTGCATGGAATGTCTTTTTCCATTCCCTCACTTCCAGTCTGTATGTGTCCCTAGGTCTGAAGTGGTTCTCTTGTAGACAGCATGTATATGGGTCTTGTTTTTGTATCCATTCAGCCAGTCTATGTCTTTTGGTTGGAGCATTTAATCCATTTACATTTAAGGTAATTATCAATATGTATGTTCCTATTACCATTTTCTTAATTGCTCTGGGTTTGTTTTTGTAGGTTTTCCTTCTCTTGTGTTTCCTGCCTAGAGAAGTTCCTTTAGCATTTGTTGTAAAGCTGGTTTGGTGGAGCTGAATGCTCTTAACTTTTGCTTGTCTGTAAAGGTTTTAATTTTTCCATCGAATCTGAATGAGATTGTTGTAGGTTTTAGGTTTTTCCCTTTCATCACTTTAAATATGTCCTGCCACTCCCTTCTGGCTTGTAGAGTTTCTGCTGAAAGATCAGCTGTTAACCTTATGGGGATTCCCTTGTATGTTATCTGTTGCTTTTCCCTTACTGCTTTTAATATGTTTTCTTTGTATTTAATTTTTGACAGTTTGATTAATATGTGTCTTGGCGTATTTCTCCTGGGATTTATCCTGTATGGGACTCTCTGCGCTTCCTGGACTTGATTGGCTATTTCCTTTCCCATGTTAGGGAAGTTTTCAACTATAATCTCTTCAAATATTTTCTCAGACCCTTTTCTTTTCTCTTCTTCTTCTGGGACACCTATAATTTGAATGTTGGTGTGCTTAATGTTGTCCCAGAGGTCTTCGAGACTGTCCTCAATTATTTTCATTTTTTTAAAATTCTGCTATTTTATCTTCCAGGTCACTTATCCATTCTTCTGCCTCAGTTATTCTGCTATTGATTCCTTCTAGAGAATTTTTTATTTCATTTGTTGTGTTGTTCATCATTGTTTGTCTGCTCTTTAGTTCTTCTAGGTCCTTGTTAAACATTTCTTGTATTTTCTCCATTCTATTTCCAAGATTTTGGATCATCTTTATTATCATTACTCTGAATTCTTTTTCAGGTAGACTGCCTACTTCCTCCTCACTTGTTTGGTCTGGTGGGTTTTTACATTGCTCCTTCATCTGCTGTATATTTCTCTGTCTTCTCATTTTGCTTATCTTACTGTGTTTGCGGTCTCCTTTTTGCAGGCTTCAGGTTCATAGTTCCCATTGTTTTTGGTGTCTGCCCCCAGTGGGTGAGGTTGGTTCAGTGGCTTGTGTAGGCTTCCTGGTGGAGGGGACTGGTGTCTGTGTTCTGGTGGCTGGAGCTAGATCTTGTCTTTCTGGTGGGCAGGGTCACATCTGGTGGTGTGTTTTGGGGTATCTGTGAACTTAGTATGATTTGGGGCAGCCTCTCTGCTAATGGGTGGGGTTGTGTTCCTGTCTTGCTAGTTGTTTGGCATGGGGCGTCCAGCACTGGAACTTGCTGGCCTTTGGGTGGAGCTGGATCTTAGTGTTGAGATGGAGATCTCTGGGAGAGCTCTCGCCGACTGAGATTACATGGGGCTGGGAGGTCTCTGGTGGACCAATGTCCTGAACTCCACGCTCCCACCTCAGAGGCTCAGGCCTGACACCAGGCTGGAGCACCAAGACCCTGTCAGCCACACAGAATTATCAAGATATTGGACATTGGCAAGTGAAACCACAAGAGAAGGGGCCCACGCTATGCCTAGTCCTACTGAGCAATTTTCAGACTTCAGCTCATTCTGGCAACAGGGCGACTGGGTCGGTGACCCGAGGCAGGATGGGGTCTGTGAGGTGGGCAGCGCTCAGCTGGTGTGCGGTCTGAAGGGCCTGGTCGAAGCCCTTGGGGAAGGCCGCCAGCGGCCGGACTCTCGCCTCCTGCGGCTGTGGCCTCTTTGGGGTCTCCCTCCTGGTGTCAAGTCGCTCTCACTCCTGCTTTGGCAGCCGTGCCTTTACCCTGAGCTTCTTCGTGAGGCTAGCGCTCCCTGAGGTGATGCGCGAAAAGTGTGGGCCTTGCTGAAGCGCGAGAAATGGGGGCCTCTCCTGACATTCTAAATGATCCTCTTCTATCTTCTCCCAGCTCTTAGAGTTGGGGGGGGCGGTACTGGACCGAGTTAACCCCACTCCTGCAAGTTCCCTTACTCTTTCAGATTCTTCTGATCAAACTAAGACCCCACCTCCCCAGAGGGACAGTCCCTGCTGGGACAACATTTTATCAGCCAGTCTGCCCCTGTTATCAGAGCCAATTTGAGCACTACCTGGTTTAAATTTTAGCTATGAAACCATGACCACAAAAAGAGAAAGATGATTTTTAACAGTATGGCCATAATATTCTTTAGACTCTGGAGAAATTTGGTTAAAATAAAACTTTTCTTAAAATTGCAAAACCAGTTTTTTTGCATGTGCAGTTAGAAAAAGCTTGCTTGTTAAAATACTCTTCTTCAAAATTCTGACCCTGAGAGAGAAAAATATGCCTAGGACAAAGCTTGAAGTTAACTCTTATCATGTCCTTGAGCTACAAACACAGTCCACTTTGCCTGAGACTTCAGCCTTGGGTAAATTAGTAGAATTTCAAGCCAAGAGAGAAAAAAAAAAAGAGGAAAAGAGACATTTAAATCCCAAGTGGAGACTATGAGATGTCTGTCTGTCTGGATATATGTGTATGTCTCAGTATGTGTTTTTGTCTTTGGATAATATTGTTGAGGTTAATTTGTAAATGAGCTCTATTTAATTGGCTTAAATGAAAAGTAAGCATTCACAATCAAACGATTCTAAATACGAGAAAAATTAAATAAATTTCAGGTTCATGTGGACTGGGAAATATTCAGTACTAAATTAATACTTGGTATTAATGTTTAAGTTTGTTGATCTAATTAATATAGACATGTCTTTAGAGCCATCAACATTAAGTATAATGCTTTTATTGTGCCTAGGTTTAATATAAACTAAATAAGATCTTATTATACCTGTTACAAATTTGTTAGCAATGAAAATAACTCGATATGAAGAAACTTTTAAGAAAAAAAAATTGCAAGTGAGATAAGAGCTTTGGGTGAACTTTAGGAATAATTATGTTTTAGGAATATTTGCTTAAGAATGATCTCTCCAAATATTCGACAACCTGAAAATTTAGAGTGTGCTAAATTAAGTTAAAGGATGGAAGTTTATTAAATAACAAGGTCATTTCCAAATAAAATAAGGTACTGAAACATTAATTACTGAACATTGGCTTCCTTTTACAGAGAAACAAAAGCTTTAGAACTATTAAAAAATGTGTTTGGTGACACACTGAGATATTTTCTATAAGAAAGCACATTCTTCAAAAATTATTATTTGGATGTATGTTTACCAATCTACAGAGTGCTGATATAAAGGACAGTTCATGGTTGCTTAAGGAAAGTAGGACGTGTGTTTTTAGTAAAGAAGGTATGAGGAATGGAAATGCATTTTATTAAGAGAAAAGGAAGTAAGTCTGACTTAACAGGTGGCAGTTTCTGAATGGGAAAATAAAGTGATGGATACAGAAAGTGATAAAAAAGGTTTGTGGAAAGTGGACCCTGAGAAATGAGTTTTATACATGGTACAAGTTTCCTTAAGATGTTGAACTGCCTTGGATGATAGATTTTAAGCTTCTTTACCTTTTAAGTGATCAGTTCAATATTTACCTTTAAAATCTATTATTGTTACTTTGGCTAAGGGAATAACTATTATTTCACAGTGACATATGATCTTATCTGACTGAGTGTTCTAAACTCTTTTGATGTTTTTGATAAAACTTCCCAAATCAAAACTGTAATGAAGTTTCTCTGGCCTCTAGCTAACTTTGGGGTGCTTCAAAGGGCCCCTGAAATATCCCAAAGAGAGATATTACATTAATTAAGTTCATTTCATACGTTAAAAGTACGTGCTTCAAAGGGCCCCTGAAATATCCCAAAGAGAGATATTACATTAATTAAGTTCATTTCATATGTTAAAAGTACGTGGGAAGTATTGTCAAACGTGTAACAAATCTTCTTAGGTTATATTATATGGTGATTGTTACTAATATAGATATTCTAGAAATTGTATAGAGTTTCAAAAAAATTCCATGTCCTGGTAAAATGTTATCAGTCATAATTCTAGTTATTATCTTAAGTGTCATATGTTACAACAGTAACCAAGTTACCTTGTTAATTACATTGTAATCAGATTTTAAACTTCCTTAAATCTTTTGTCATTATAGATATGGTTTCACTCTGATGCCTTTGCAAAAATGCTTCCTCTTCAAGAAGTTTTATAAAAAGGACTTCTAGATAAATACAAGTTTCTGACTTTCAGACCATAATGCTAAACTGGATATAAAGAAGCTCTTCTCGGGACTTCCCTGGTGGCGCAGTGGTTAAGAATCTGCTCTGCCAAGGCAGGGGGCATGGGTTCGAGCCCTGGTCTGGGGAGATCCCACAACTAAACCTGTGCACCACGACTACTGAGCCTGTGCTGTAGAGCCTGTGAGCCACACTACTGAGCCCACGTGCTACAACTACTGAAGCCCGTGTGCTTTGAGCCTGTGCTCCGAAACAAGAGAAGCAACCACATTGAGAAGCCCGTGCACCACAATGAAGACTAGCCCCTGCTTGTTGCAACTAGAGAAAGCCTGCAAGAAACGATGAAGACCCAACACAGCCCCAACGCAGCCAATAAATAAATAAATAAATTTATTTTAAAAAGAAAAAAGAAGCTCTTCTCCTCAAGCTACTTATGGTTTACAACAATTTGGTAATTTACACCTATGGGTAAAATTAAAACATTTATCTTTTCTCTCTATCTGCTTCCTCCAGAGACTGGAAACTCTTGGGTCCCCAGAAGCTTTAACAGATAAATTAGGAAGGCTACCTCAGTAACAGGTACAGAAATCTCAAGGTATTTTCGGGAACTTGAAAAGGGAGGAATTCACCTAGATCTGGTATGTGAAATCTGTGACAAGCCCTTGGTGTGACTTTCCTGAGACATCTTTTAAAAGTTAAGTCTGAGGGCTTCCCTGGGCTTCCCTGGTGGCGCAGTGGTTGAGAGTCCGCCTGCCGATGCAGGGGACACGGGTTCGTGCCCCGGTCCGCGAAGATCCCACTATGCCACGGGAAGATCACACATGCCACGGAGCAGCTGGGCCCGTGAGCCATGGCCGCCGAGCCTGCGCGTCCGGAGCCTGTGCTCCGCAGCGGGAGAGGCCACAACAGTGAAAGGCCCGCGTACCACAACAACAACAACAAAAAAAGTTCAGTCTGAGACTCCTTAAAAAAGTTTCAGCAAGCAAAAAGCCTATATGATCAATTATAGTTATATAAATTATCAGGGCAAGTTTATTGAGACCAGATTGAAATTTGCTTCTCTCTCTCTGTTAAGAGAACAAAGTTTTCTTGGAAAGCTGCTTTAATAACAGACTATGTATATTTCCTTGCCTTTAAGTGATTTTCATTTGCTTTTAAAATCTTTTGTTACTTTGGTAAAGTATTATTTCACAATGATCTATAAAGATTATTGCACACATAGATCAAGTTCATTCTGCTTCTACAAAAATTAACCCCTCATTGTCAGACTTTTGCCATCTTGATGTCCTTAACACATAACAACAGTCTACTCCTAAATCAGGGAATTTAAAATGGGTAAACAATAGCTGTCAATCAGACAGGGTTATGGGAAATCCAAGACAGCTGCTTGGCTTTTTCCGGTTCCCTGACAAACCTCATTTTTTATTTGATGGGATAAAGCCTTCCCTGGCTGCAGGGTTAATGCCCTCACAATAAAGAAAAAAAATTATGTTTTACTGAATATTAAATTCTAGTTTTGTTAATTAAGGTCTGTGTTTACCAAGACTCACTTCCCAGATAGTTCCTTGCTATTATCTTATATTGCTAAAAAGTTTAATGGAATTATTAAAGGACACTCTAAGTTTGTTTCTAAAGCTTATCTCAGTAATCTGTCTTTGGATGAAGATCAGATGCCCCACGACCTACAACCAGGGGATTATACATACTGGAAAAGACATAATTTAAAGGACTATCTCCAAACTGGATGGAAGGACCCTTATCAGGTATTCTTAACTGGCTCATACACAGTAAAATTAATGAGAATTAACTCTTGGATTAATTTCCACTCACAAAGGGCCCCTGCACTGGACTGGCCTATAGAGAGGACAGCTGACCTCAAAATCACCTTAAAACAATGCTCAAACAGAGGAGAAACTACGTTCACACCAAGATGAGAAAAAGACAACATCAGAAATAGCTTACCCAAGATCCTGGACCTGACTCATATTCTCATTTAGAATGTTTTCTTGACCTCTTGGACCTTTGCATATGAATCAGATGTTTTTCTATCATAGGCATGATTCTATGCTAGTTTTAAAAATCAGTCCAGTCGTTGGGTTTGTGGCCAATTACCTATGTCTAGTACTTCTGGGTTACCTGAGTGGATTTCTCCAGCCTGAGGCTCTAATTGGTTGACTCTTAGGAAATTTATCTTAAAAGGAAAATTATAGTCATGTTCAGGCCACTATTGGTATTACTAAATGAGATCCCCTCACCTGGCCAATTAATAATACCTGCTCTGACCCTGACCATAAATATGAATTTTCCTCTATTACTCAAAGTTCAATCAGAGCAACAAGCAAAATTTCAGCCAAGGAATAAAACCTCCCACAATTATGGGATAGATTTATGTAATTAACACCAGTCTATGGTAATTTAGAGTTAAAGGTTCCTCTATGCTGGGAACAATTAAATCATACTAAAGATAATCAGTCTAGTAACACTAGGAAACTGGGCTGAGCATCTTATGGACAATGCCAACATATAGTTTCCCTGAAGAATAGGGACTGGTACAGAACAGACTAAGTCAGATGACCTGGGGTATACTGGGCTACACCTAATGGAAGTTCTTGGCTTAATTCTTACTTATGATTTTATTAATACTGACAGCTACGCTATTTGTATTTTGCCTATTTCAAAAAAATTATTGTTTCTTACATTACCAAATGTGTGACTGAACCTCTGATAAAATGATGATATATAGTTCCATATGAGATCAATGATTGCAATATTCTAACTCTAGGTGTGAGAAGCGGCAACACGAGAGAATATTGTCCTGGACCATACAAGATTAGGAAGACAGGTGGTCCAGAGACTTCTGGATACTAGTAAAGGCCTAGTCCAGCAACAGCACATGGAGTAGCTTATCAGCAAAATCTTTGCCAGACCTGGGAACGAGCATTCCTAGCTCCGTGGGACAAAATGGTCATGAAATGCCCCAAACCATGGTTGAAATTATGACCATAAAAGGGCCCTGCTGACTGAAAACTGACACTTGCCATCTACTTCTACAAGGATTAAACCATGAGCTGCTGTAGCTATTGACTTTCAACCCCCCCTACAAGGAGTTCAGGGTGGAGATCTTAAATGCCGTACTCTGTGCTCTGGGAAAAACTGACAGGACAGGCCTTCAAATAGTTAAATACTTTCAGGAGAAGATTTTATGATCCCCAATTCTTGCATCTTCTCATACCTAGAGAAACACTAACATCATTAACAGTGACACTGTGGTGTGATTTTAGGCAAGTCCTTTTATTGCTAAGAACTTGAGTTTTCTGAGCTGTGTTAGATTTGGGATGCCACCAGCCACTCTCAAAACAATGTCTGCTGGCAGCTGGTACCTGCAACCTTACTTCTTAAAGGTCTCCTCTTGTAACTATTACACTTTTAGATGATAACATTGCTTTAGATCATATGTTAACAAAAAGAGAAAACACATATGTAGCGACCAACAGCTCCTGTTATTTATATGTTAATACCACATCAAAGGTTAAAACCTACTTTGATGAAACTAGATAACCAGCTACCTGGCTACAAGTCTCCCCAAAGTGCCAGGCCTAGACTGAGTTTCAGGCTTATTCTCCTAAAAGGAAATGAGATCTGTTTTTTCTATTAACATTTAGGTTGTCACTCCTCCAAATACTTCTAACAGAGTCTGTTACACCTACATCAATCACACTGGGCTAATAGAAGAGGACATAAAATTATATATATGACCAAATGGCTCGATTCCTTTAGACAGGGTAACCCAAGCACTGACTCTGTCTGGACCAGGATCAACTACTACCAAACGCAACATGGCTCTTAATCCTGCTTGGGCTCCCGGCTACAATAATTCTTTTTTTTTTTTTTTTCCGGTATGCGGGCCTCTCACTGTTGTGGCTTTTCCCGTTGCAGAGCACAGGCTCCGGACGCGCAGGCTCAGCGGCCATGGCTCATGGGCCCAGCCACTCCGCGGCATGTGGGATCTTCCCGGACCGGGGCACGAACCCGTGTCCCCGGCATCGGCAGGCGGACTCTCAACCACTGCACCACCAGGGAAGCTCTACAATAATTCTTTTACTAATCTTTGGCCTCTGTTTTTTTAAACTACTTGTTAAATTCTGTCTCTACCGGATTACAATAGGTTCACATCAAGACAATGATGATGCAAAGATTCCAGCCATTTCTCAGAACAGATCCTGCCAAAACAACAGAAGTCACCCACCCTGGGGCCCTTAATAAGACAGGATGAGAGCTCCATGACCCCAACTAGGTTGGGTCTACGAGCCCCTTGCCAGCCTGAAGAAGCTATAGAGGACATGCCGTCATCCCTCATCCTCCCAACAAAGACTTCTTGGGGTTCACGTCTCTTGTGGGCCGGGGTGGGTGGGATTTAAAATAGGAGATAGATGGGCCCCTGGGCCGGACAGCTGGTATTTGTCAAGTGGAGCAAAACTGAAGTTTTGTCCTCAGCCAGACAAGAACGACACCTGTTTCCCTTCCTCCCTTGATATGGAGGGAATGAACTAGCAGTGGGGAATTAGTTTGCAGCAAAAATAGAAATGAAGTTTTCCCTCTCCTGAGAACAAGGAAAACAAAGGGAGCAGGCTAGAGAAGAAACATAAACTGGCCTGAAAGAGTTAATCACTCCTAGGTTTTTTTTTGTTTGTTTTTTAACTGTTACTAATCTGTAGTGTCTGTAACTAGATTTGTACTTCACAAAGCTAACCTATTACTCTTCAACACTATGTGAATTACATCCTGCACTCCCTTGTAGCAAATCACCCCTTGTAGCATTTGCATTTCAGAGGAAAAAGTCGCAGGCCAATAAAAGGCCAGAGACAAAAGGACCCAGTTACCATGCTGCCTGATGCCAGCTGTGACTGTTTTGAGATAATGCAGGAAGAAGAAGAATGTAAGACCTTCACTATTTTGATCCTTATCATATACCCTGCGGGCCCCACATATAAAATCCTCTCTGATTCCCGAAGGAGGGGGGGCACTGGTCTTGAGGCGCTAGCCTGCTGTGTCTTCCCTTCTGCCTGGCAGAAAAATAAAGCCATCTCTCTCTTCCTCCAAAATCTCTGTCTCCGTATTTCTGTTTGGCATCGGTGCACAGAGAAGCCGAGATTTCGGCAACACCCACACCACAACACTTCACCTCACATGACAAATCAACTACAAAAGGGCAAAAAGCTTTCAAGGCTGTGCAGGTTCCTGTTGATTATCCCCATTTTATAACACTTTCCATTTCTCCTTCTGTCCATCCCACCCACATACACCCAACAGCACACACTGGGAAAGAAAGGGGCTCCAACATCTGAGCACAGGCTGCCCTTTCCCAGAGGGTGACTCTGACCTGCGTGTGAGCCCGCCACGCGCAGTCGTCTGGACTCCAGAACACACAGAGACAGGCCCCAGTCTCCCACCTCCACCTTCCAGCCTTCCCACACTATCACAGGGTTCCTCAGCCCCAAGGACAGAGCGCCTTCTCCATATGTCCTTTCCCACCCTGATTACCGGCCCTGGGTCTTCTTAAATGGAGGCCAGATATTGCCCAGGGTGTCTGAGGAAAGACAGAGACTTGGGTGTCTGGGGTTCCTGATTGGAGAAGACCTAATTACCTAATTACCCTTTAGCCTGGTTTGGTCAGTTGTCTCTTCGTTTGAACCATTTTAGGAGAGTCCCCGCACCCCCTGCTTCCCTTCTAGAGCAAGCCCCAGTGCCCTCATCCCTCACATAAGGGATAGCCCACTTGTGCCAGCTCTTCTGGTGGCTTATCACTGTGGCGTTAATTGTTGACCAGGACTCCTGTGTGAAAGAAAACAGCTGAAAAGAGAGGAGGGCAGGGCACCCGAGGGATGTGGGAACCTCAAAACCACAGCCTCCACCAGAGCTACATACCTTTTCTTCTCCTGAGAAGAGCTAAGCAACTAAATCAAGGACTATGTTTAAGATCCAAGTGCTGAGAATTCTCTCCAACAGAAGCAGCCTCTAGAGTTGTAACATAAACCAGACCCTGAGAAGAGCTCCAGTAGAGATGAGGATGGAGTTATTTGGAAGCAACAAGAGGAAAGGGGTGGAGTGAGGGGGAATCAGGGAAGGTTTCAGAGCAGAGATTACCTTAGGGAAGACTTTTAAGGATACAGAGTTTTGTTTTGTTTTGTTTTCCCCATTAGGGGGAGGGGAAAAGTAATTCAGACAGAAAAAAAGGCCAGAAAGTGACGTTAGACACATATGGAGGAGTACTGTGTGTTTAGAAACTAGCAAGTTTCTCCATGTGGCCGGGAGGAGGCAGGGGATGGCACAGAAATAAAATTTAGACCAGGGGAGGAGTATATTTTTTTTCATGATAAAATCAAAGTTTAATATCCTTTTCTTTTTAATTTAATTTAATTTTTTATACGGAAGGTTCTTATTAGTTATCCATTTTATACATATTAATGTATACATGTCAATCCCAATCTCCCAATTCATCCCCACCCCGCTCAGCTTTCCATCCTTGGTGTCCATACGTTTGTTCTCTACATCTGTGTCTCCATTTCTGCCCTGCAAACCGGTTCATCTGTACCATTTTTCTAGGTTCCACATATATGCGTTAGTATACGATATTTGTTTTCAGGGGAGAAGTATCTTGAATGCCATGCAAAACACTTCAATTTGTAAAATATACAGTTCCCTTATACTCAAGGAGGGACCAGACACAAGCAATGCAAGGGACCTTCCTCCAGGTGTCCCATTATACACCCAAGGAGACTGAGGGCCCTAGTGGACCCAAGGTCAGAGATCTGCGTCTTGGCAGCAGAAGCAGAAACCAGTGTCAGGTCCCCAACTTCCAGGGCAGTGTTCTCACTAAACTGGGCTGGCTGGTGTGCCGTGGGGCAGGGAACCCGCCCTCGGGATGGACACCCCCTTCTAGCTCTTCCTGTTGCACCCTGTGGTGGGAGAAGACAGCGGTAGCTTTGCTGCTCCCCCCACCTATGGAGTTAGGGGCCTGAGGACTCATACTGGGGTACAATCAGGGGCACTTCCATTGGAGCAGCTGGAGTAAGGGGACAGGAGGCAGGGGAGCCTGTTTAGGAGGAAGAGGCCCCCCCAGGAAAACAGCTACTCCAAACAGTACCCCTCCCTTTCTTTAAGAGGCATCACATGCTGGTTCCACCAAGGAAGCAAGGTCTTGAGAAAAGTCATTTGCTTAGAAATTTCTTGGGTCACACATCTTCCGTCTCCTGCTTTCCTCCTGGTATTAATCATCCGGACGGTTACAGCCAGCACAATGGTGCTTCTTTACCCACAGGCGGGGGATGTTAAAGATTCAAACCACGTGGATCGGGAAGTTGATTCCGGAATATCAAGTGAAAAGAGTCAGCTTTATCGAGTTTAGGGGAAAAGTCTCACATCTACTTAAGTGGAGTCTTTTATGGAGTCACTAAGTTCAGCCTCTTGGCCTGCTGGCTGACCTGCTTTGAGCTTTGAATTAGACAGTCCTGATGCCTTCCCTCATTGCGATCTGATCCAGCCTGAGTTCCCACTCCCTGAATATGGGTTTCATTTCTCCAGAAAGGCTAATCCTTAATCCCTCTCTGCTTTCCTGGTTCTGCCCCAAACTCAACTTTTTACTTTTTTCTTTGTAAGTCATTTTATCTCTCATAAAGAAACTAGCAAAGCAGACCTCAGCAGGGCTATGGTTATTTTCTATGAGCAGGAGAGGGTATCCCACACTCAGTACACACGTGTGTGAGGAAAAGTGTGGGTGCCAGACAGTCCATGCACCTCCACCAGCTGGGTCAGCGGACTTCTGCCACTGTGCTGTGCAGTGACCGTGGCCAAGTCATGTGATCTCTCTGGGCCTTAGTATTGTTTTCTGAGAAATGAAAGAGTGAAGAAAGGTGATCTCTAAGATCACCCTGAGTTAAAACATTGTTTTGTTTCTTTAAAAGTACTTTCTTCTTCTAAAGATCTTCCGCTCAATATTTTCCAGGAAGAAAGGCAATATAAGATCTCAATAGCAGATCTATTTTCTTAAGACTTTTATGTTTTTCACAGAACCGAAGTTGCTTTTATGGATCTATTCACCAATTGCCTTTGGTCTAACTGAAGAGCAACTCATTCACACACCTTAGTCCAGAAACACAGATACACAGAAAGGGAGAAGAAAGTTCTCACCTATACCTGCCATCCTCCCCCAACTGAGTCCCTGTCAAAGACCAGCAAGAAACGGGGTTTGAATATTTTCACACAATACACAAATTCCTATCTTCCTATGAAAAAATTAAATGTCTTCAGTATATTCACAGATAAGGGGAGTTCAGAGAAAGTATTGTCCTGTGTTTGTCAATTCCCAAATGTCTTCAGCTCAAAATAATCCTCATGCCATTGTAACACATTCTAGAACTCTTTAGGGATTTATCAAATACATAATTATTTTAAGAAAAATCAGATCCAGGTTTGTCATTTAGGAGATGAGAGTTCCAAACGTGGAAGACAAGAAACTAGAAGGAACCTTGTGGTGTTGGATTGAAACTTGAGGGAACAGTGTCTAGTCGTGGTTTTTGATATTGATATAAAATGGAGATGTAAATCTGTGTGTGTGAATTTACATTCATCTAGTTCCTCGATCTGTTCACTCAAAGAGCCTGAGAATAGCAACACCCCAACAGTGACAAGCACACATAGATTTTAGCCAGAACATGGCTTTTAAATATCATGTACTACTCTTAAAAAGAACCTTGGAGAAATGGCTCCTTGAAGAACTGGCTGATCCCAGGGCTAAGACGGGGAGCATAGGAGATGATAATAGAATATTTTGTGCCAGAAAGCAAGGAAGTACCCAAAGAATGATAGGGACGTGTCAAAAGGCCACAGAAGCCACTTTAAGGGTCTCCCAATGGCCAAATCTGTGACAATGTGAGCATGAAGATAAACAATGAAAATAACAGATTATATAACCTACCAAAAAATGAGAAGCCATGAGGCTACACTGATACAATAAATGAATAAATTGAAAGTTTGATGAGGAACAGGATATTGACACAGTTTCAAAGTACAATCTACCCCAACATTTATTAATCACAAAGGAGAAAACAGTAACTATACCAGAGAAGCCTGGCAGACACTACCTTAATAAATGATCAAAGTGAATAACATAAGTTAATAGGGCAATAATCTAAATGTCACGTGCCACCTAATAAGGTACAAGAAGAAGAAAACAGCACCGCTTCCCTGATATTCCTATCAAAGATGCACGAAACTTGAATTTAATCATGAGGAAACACCAGGCAAACCCACATAGAAAGGTATGCTACAAAGTAACTGTCAAAAGTCATGAAAGTCAAGAAAATGCTGAGGAATTATTCCGAGTTGAAGAAAAAGAGACATGACAACTAAAAGCGGAAGGTGGTAATTATGTACCGATATTCATTTCCTGAGTTGGGTGGCCATTGATGATCATGATTAAGTAGGAGAATGTCCTTGCTTGTATGAAATACACAGTGGTGTATTTGGCAAGGGTGGGAGGGTGGCAGAAGTGATGGGCATCATGTCTTCAATTTGGTTTATGTCTCAATTGGTTCAAGAAAAAGAAAGCTCTTGTAACTACTTGCAACTTTTATGTAAATTTGAAAATTGTTTTCAAATTTTTAAAAATAATAATAAAAAATATGTCACAGTGGGAAAGTCCAGACAGAGGACTTCTAAATCTAAGAGGATCTGAGTCAAAATTTCTAATGCAAGCATGCTGCATCTAAATGGGAAGCAAACAAATATAGGGATGTTGAGTTATTGTTACCGAAAGCTTGGCCTCTCTCTACACTGGTGCCGAATCGAATCTTGGAGACAGAGTTTTGGATGAAGTAGGAAAGGATAGCTTTATTACTTTTCCAGGCAAAGGGGGGTACAGCAGGCTCCTGCCTCAAAAAACTATGTCCCAACCCAGGAGGATTTGAGGAGAAGTTTTACAGCAACTGTTCAAGGGTGGGGACTCTGACAAGGTCAGGGATGAGCAGGGCCTGCGCTCCCTTCATCTTGTCTCAGGTGGTCGGTTCCCTAATCTGGATGAGCTCCTCTGGTCCTTTAATCTGGCCTCAGGTGGTTTCTTGGCTGCCGTTCCCTTGGTTAGCAACTGTTTGAATCTGCCCTTTGGAACTCAGGGAAGGTCCTGGAGGCTGAAGTCTTGCCTACAAGAAACAGGGGACGAAAAAGGCCTCCGTGCCCAGGAGCCCCACAGGGCATCGCTTGGTTTCATTATGCTTCTGTTTACCTCGTTGACCTCTCTTATGATAGATGTTCACTATAATTAACTTATTTGACAATTATTTATCAAGCATCTACTATGCACTAGTCCTTTTTTTTTTTTTTTTTGCGGTACGCGGGCCTCTCACTGTTGCAGCCTCTCCCGTTGCGGAGCACAGGCTCCGGACGCGCAGGCTCAGCGGCCATGGCTCACGGGCCCAGCCGCTCCGCAGCATGTGGGATCTTCCCGGACCGGGGCACCAACCCGTATCCGCTGCATCGGCAGGCGGACTCTCAACCACTGTGCCACCAAGGAAGCCCCACTAGTTCTTATTAACACGCAGATAGATGAGACACAGTACCTGCCCTCAAGGGACTTAGAGTTCTATAGGAGCTACCAAACTATTTAAAAATAAGTTTTAAATGTGCAAGGAACAAAAAGAAAGGAATAGGAATTGTTCCAAGGAAGGCTCCACAGAGTAGTTGACACTTAAATTGAGACTTGAAATGGGGGTAGCTGTTCACAGGTGGACAGGTCCCAATATGGTACACGGTTGAGAGAGGGTAGATGACCCGGGAAAGGCATAACTTCCAGGTCTGTGCCCCTGGCCTTTTGCATGAGTGCCACAAGCCTCAGGCTGTACGATCCCTATGGCTGAAATGCACATGAAAGGTAGGAGCGGACGGGTGACCTCAGGAGGCTGAAGCCATTGCTGGAGACTGGAGGAGCTACAGTGGGACAGGGGCAGTTTTGGGGATTGCCACAGACAGAGAAATGAGAAGGAAGCCTTGATATTAATCAGGAACATGTAGAGGTCTGCGAGATTGATGGGGTTTAATGAACCCATCCTGAGAACAAGCCGTCAGGCACTTGGGCAGCCTGTACACAACGGCCATGCACTCAGAGAGGAGGAAGTTAATTAGACCACGATAAATGATACCAATAAAGGAGGAAATTAGGCCACTGAGAAAGAAGGGGGACATCAGATAGAAGTTCTTTATTCTGTCAGTGATCTTTCATTACCATTAACGCATGGGATAATTGATTAATTTAGAGATTCATCCATCTCTTCCTCTTTTTTGGCAAAAGGAAACTATACGTAGAGAACTAATGAAGGGAGAGTCAACATTTATCCTTAGTAATCCAGTAGAGCAGCTCACAGCCCTTCTCTGCAGCTCTATAATAGTGACTCTGAATCTCTGTGTTTGCAGTTTGAATGCATTTAGTTTTTCTCTATTCTTTTTTATTGGCTGCGCCGCATGGCTTGTGAGACCTTAGCTCCCCAACCAGGAATCGACCCCGCACATCCTCGGCAATGAAAGCACAGCATCCTAACCACTGGACTGCCAGGGAGTTCCCTCTATTCTTACTACTTATGATAAATTAACATCTGTTCAGAATCTGTCATTACTTAACACAGTTTGTTGCGTGGCTGCTGATGTCAGAACTGTTAGCATGTCTCCTCCAGGGAGAGCATCATTCAACTTCTCTTTGTCTAGTGATGAGGCTCATTACATCCCTCTTTCCTCTGCAGGAGGACCTCAGAACCTCAGAGACACCCTCCTCACTTAAAGGTTCACTGTGGAGAGAGAGTTGGTCACCTGAGATTTTGCTGCTGCTGCCCCTGCTTGGGTTGGATCTTGCATAACTCCTTGTGGTGAACTGATCCACATTTCATTCCAGGGATGGTCTGCAGTCATTGATGTCTCTTTCTTTAAGAAATTGGGGGTTTCTCTTTATCATTTTCCTGAGGCCATGCCAATTCTAGGACAGGAAACCTATTCCCTGGAGAATCCCCTGTTGCCCCTTCGGCTAACTCTTCTATTATGTATGTCTTCTCTTTCTATCTCTTCAACAGCATCTCACACACACTCACTTCACCTCAGCTACACCGGGCTCTGTAGGCACCTAAAAGATGCCAAGCCTTTGCCTGCCTCTGGACTTCTGCACTTTCTGTTCTTTCTGCCTGAAATGTTCTTTTCTATGACATCAGGTTTCAGTTTAAATTTCCCTTCATCAGTGATTCTTTCCTGACCACCCTGTCTATAGTCCTTGTCTTTGTTCCTTCAGGTTGCTACAACAAACTTCCAAAGACTTCCAAACTTACAAACAACAGAAATTCATTTCTCACAGTTCTGAAGGTTGGGAAGTCCAAGATCAAGGCACCAGCACATTTGGTGTCTGGTGAGAGCCACTTCCTGGTTCATAGATGGCTCTCTTTGTCCTCACATAGTAGAAAGGGCCAGGGAGCTCTCTGAAAGCTCTTTTATTTATTTATTTATTATTAGTTAATTAATTTTTTGGCTGCGTTGGGTCTTTGTTGCTGCACGCAGGCTTTCTCTAGTTGCGGTGAGCAGGGGCTACTCTTCGTTGCGGTGCGCAGGCTTCTCATTGCAGTGGCTTCTCTTGTTGCAGAGCACGGGCTCTAGGCACATGGGCTTCAGTAGTTGTGGCACACAGGCTCAGTAGTTGTGGCTCATGGGCTCTAGAGCGCAGGCTCAGTAGTTGTGGCACACGGGCTTAGTTGCTCCGTGGCATGTGGGAATCTTCCCGGACCAGGGCTCGAACCTGTTTCCCCTGCATTGGCAGGCGGATTCTTAACCACTGTGCCACCAGGGAAGTCCCTGTAATTAGGTATTGTTAGCGGATCTTCACACATATTTGTGCTTTTGCTTAATAGACTTTCAGACTATTAGAGAATGTTAATCCAGGAGATCCTGATTTTTATTAGAGTTTCTAGACCTCTTTTTTAGAGAAATGTAGGAGCATCTGAATTCATGATCATGCACAATTAGTGAGAGCAAAGAGATGCATCCTAAGGGTGCTCACTTTCCAAATGATTCCCAATTTTCATAGAAATATTCCATAATTTTATATAATTAGCCTACTTTCCAACTGTTAACAAAGATCTGTAGCAGAGTAACGTCTAATTTTTGTCAACAGAGTAGCTCTCAGAAGCGTTGCCACTCGGTAGAAACTTCCCCATTCCCACTTCTTTGAGACTGAGGAAAAGATGCTCAGTCATCATACAAACCAGCCCTTTTTCTCAATTCACCTTCACCTGCTCCCCGTAACACACACACACACACACACACACACACACACACTAAAGACCTCCTTTAATTTAGACCAGGAGAAAACTGCTGATGGTCCCAATGCATGGACCCCTCTATCTTTGCAGAAACTCTAACATTGGGATTCAAGGTGAATCTAATGTTACAGCCTTCAGGATATAATAATAACTTCCTGTTCTCCCTCTGGTTCCTCGGGTGGGAAGAGCACAGAAATTTTCTAGTTAGAAAATTAAAGAATATACGCAAACAGGATATTTTGCTGAGACATGAATTTTTCTTTCTTTTTCTGTACGTTCCTCATTCCCCTAGTTCCAAGTAGGAGCCACACCCTTTGTATTTCCTTGGTTCAGGGATATCCGCAGAGTGGAAGGCAGGAAGTGTTTAAAGCCAAACTTAAGCTTATTGGGGATTTTTTGCTTTTTTTTTAAGCTTGCTGTTTTTTGAGGAGCCTGAATTCAGTGAAAAGAAACAGTCTCTTAGAAAGTATGGGGACGTTGAGATAGGAGAGAGGCTTTGACATCAAAGTTGGAGGAGAGGAATGATCACATAGGGAAGGCAGCTTGGGTGAACCTAGGAAGGCTGACACCAGGCACAGGTGATCCTGACCTCCTTGAAAATCCCCATGTCCTCAAACAGAAGCAGCTCAGGTACTGTTTCTGGGTGCCCTCTGGCCAGAGGAAGGGGAGCCACAAACGGGTCCTGCTGGAAGAACAGCAACGTGGCTCAGGCCACCCCAGTGCTGGCCAGTTTTCATACTCAGGGCTAGAGAAGGAGGGGTAGGCAGGAGTCTGGCATGTCCTCCTCACTGAGTGCTGGCAGAGGGGGCTCTCCCCTCTGCTATTGCATTTTCTTTTTCGAGACGAGATCAAGACCTAGTGTGCAAAACATTCTCATCAAAGATGCAAATTCAAGTGTGGTTTCTTTTTTTTTTTATTTCATGCCCATCTCCCTAACCGCAGGCTATATCTCAACTCGTTTTGCTAGAGGTTCTGCTCTGCATTTCTTCATTACTCTTTGATTTTATCTCTTTTTTTAAAAAAAATTATTTATTTATTTGGCTGTGTTGGATCTTAGTTGCGGCATTTGGGTTCTCTTAGTTGTGGCCCACAGGCTCTAGAAAGCAGGCTTAGTAGTTCCAGCACACAGGTTTAGTTGACCCGAGGCATGTGGGATCTTAGTTCCCAGACCGGGGATCGAACACACGTCCCCTGCATTGGAAGGTAGATTCTTAACCACTGTGCCACCAGGGAAGTCCCAAGGAAAGAAATTTTAAACCAAGAATTTTACTTTTAATTTGGAGGCAGTTTTACTCTTTGACATTTATTAGAAGGGTAACTAAATTACATTATCAGAGATTCTGCTTTAGAAAATAAACATACTACTTCATGGAGAACAAAACCCAGTATTTTAGAGTTATAACTCAAAACTTCCAAAGCTATTTCCATGCACTATTCCCAGGAGTTTCACATACTGTCATGTAATTACAGTTTCCAATGTCCTTTATTTCTGTGTAGGTTTCTATTTCCATTTGGTGTCATTTTTCCTCTGCCTTAAGGACTTCCTTCAGGCAATGAATTCTTTTAGCTCTGTATGTCTGAAAAAGTCTTTGTTTAATACGTCTAATAAAATGACAGCTCTCATAAGTTTTATCAATTTTAAAAGGTATAAATAGAATGTCAGATAGAAATAAGATGTAAAAAGAGATGCTGTAAATATTAACAAAAGAATATGAACAACTTTGTGCCAATATATTTAAGCACTTTAGATGAAATGGATAAATTCCTAGGGGGAAAAAAAACTTGCCAAAATGATCTCAAGAAGAACTAGGGATATCACTTATATGTGGAATCCAAAAAAATAATATGAACGAATGTATATGCAAAATAGAAACAGACTCACAGATATAGAAAAAAATTTGTGGTTACTAAAGGTGAAAGGGAAGGGAGTAAGGACAAATTAGGGGTATGGGGTTAACAGATACCAACTACTGTATATAAAATAGGTAAGCAATAGCACAGGGAATGATAGCCATTATCTTGTAATAACCTATAATGGAGTATAATCTGCAAAACTACTGAATCACTATGCTGTACACCTGAAACTAATATAATATTGTAAATCGACTATACTTAAATTAAAAAAAAAAGAACTAGAAAACTCAGCATCTCTATAACCATTAAAGAAATTGAAATAGAAGTTAAAAATAGTCTCAGAAAATATCAGGGCCAGACAGCCTTACAGATGAGTTCTGTAAATAATAAAAGAACATATAATTCCAATTACAGAAAATAAAGAGGGAATATTCCTCAACTCATTTATGAAGGCTAACATAGAATCTGGATACCAAAATCAAACAAGATATTTCCAAAAACAAATTTCAGACCAATTTCATTCATGAACATAAATGCAAAAAACAAAAACAAAAAAAGACAAAAAACCCCTTAAATATTAGCAACCTAAATTCAGTGATTAAAAAAAGAAAATTTAGCATAACCAAAATGAGTTTATCCCAAAGTTGGTTTAATATTCTAAATCAATTAATGCAATTCACTGATTCAGAGAGAAATACTATATGATTTTATCATTAGATGAAGACAAATCTTCAATAAAATTCACAGTCCATTCAAGAGTGGAAACTAGGAGTAGAAGGGAAGGAAACTTTCCCAACCTGAAAGTGAAAGTCTACAGATATCCACAGCACCAACAGGATCTACCACAATGGCCCTTTAACATTTTATTGAAAACATTTTTATAGCAAGCATTAAGTGTGGAAGGTCACAAACGACTGTAACACAACTACAGCTCCTGGCTTCAGAGGAGAAGATGAAAATAAGAGTATCAAGTTTTGTCACCATTATTCCAGGAGAGTAAAATCCCCAGTTTACTCCATGAGCACCTAGCCAATCAGTCCATGGATGGCTGCCCTAGAGTCAGGTGCCCTCTTTGATTCAAAGCCCTGTCACCATTTTGATGGAGTCTCAGAAAACATGGTCATTTATGGCTGCTCCTTCTTGTGGGTAGAAAAACTTCCTTCAGAAGAGGATTGTATATATATATATGTGTGTATATATATATATATATTTACACACACACACACACACACATATATATATGTATATATATATGTATGTATATAATGGATTCCAAGAAAGAAATAGGCTCTTTTTTTCCAGTGCAGCCAAACTGCAAAGCTTATAACACAAGTAGGTGCTCTGTACAGATCTTACTTCCTCTATACCTGCGGTGTTAGAATGTAAATCTGTAGGCAAGCTAAATACTAAAGAGTACGAGAGCGTGAAAGTTATGGTAAACTCAGAAATCTGTTTTTTTGAAAGTTAGGCTGTATTTATGCTGGCTGAATTTTCTGTTTAATCACCTGTTATCCTCCATTCCCGTGTCGGTAACCAAGAAACTTCCCACCCATCTCTCCCTGTCTTGAGAGGAACCCGGAAAGCAGCTCTGGTCTCTATTTGGCCCGGGGGCTCAGGTGGCGCAGCGCCCCCTGCGGGCCAGTTGAGGCGGCGCCGGCGAGAGACGCCGAAGGGACCGTGTGGTGTGGGAGTCGCCCGGCTCCGTGCCACCTCTCCTCCAGGTAGCGGCTCTTTCCCGTGCTTTGTCCCCCGCATCAGGGGTCTGTTTCTATAAAGGAAGCGGGTTTCCCTCACGGGAGTCGTCCCAAATCCCCTCCGCAGGAGCCCACTGGGGAGAAGGGAGCCGAAGGTCCCGCAGGAGGACCCTGAGAGGCGGGCCACTCGTGGCTGAACAGGGCCAGCGCCATCGGGAGTTCTTATTAGAGCAGCTCGTGGGCAAATCAGCCCAGCCAGCACGGCTTGTGTAGCCGCTCCGGGGGAGCAAGGCTTTTCCAGAGGTAGATTCCCTTTGCGAGGCAGCAGGGCTTTCTCCCCAACTCCCCAGCCCCATCTTGTCCTACACCCAAAAACCCGACTCCATGGCAGGAGTGCGGGGTGGAGTGTGGAGTTAGGGTCGGGGGAGAAGCTGTGAGAGAGATGCTCGTGACTGGGAACAATGAGGGATCCAGATGCAAGAGAAGAAGCGTTTACAGGGAAGACTTTGGCAGGGCTTCAAAGATCTGGAGGTGTAGGGTGCAAGTCACTCGGCTTCCCACGTCAGGACAGGGAGAAGACTAGCCGTCAAGGTGAACAGGGGGCGCCTCCTCACAGCCCACGCGGATGGGCCTGGTGGAGTCCTTCTTATGGCAGTGGCAGTGCGGGGGCCGGGTCCCTGCTTTGGCAAAGCAGTCGGTGACGCTGACATTGTGAGTACCGTTGTGGCAGCTTTGCAAGGAGCGGCTGCTGGTACAGGGCACAGATGGAGCTCTGCAGAAATCTGCTCTGGTGGCCAAATCCTCGTGAATGAAGGGGTTGATCTGCTTGCATCCACCCCTCCAGATCAGCCACCGTCGCCTCATCATCACGTCACAGCATCGGTGGTGTCCTCCAGGGACTCATGACCTGGGGTTGTCTATACGCCGTCTTGAGAAGGGCAGGCCTGGAGTGAAGACACTTGGCCCCAGGAGGAGAAGGAGAAGAAGGGTCCACATCAGATTCATGTTCCCTGTGAAAGCAGGTCGAGGAAGAGTGGGGTCAGGGAGCAGGCCGTGGTCCCTTGCCCCCAAGATACCTATTGTATTTCTAAGAACTCTCGGCCCAAACACTTCATGTCCCTACTGGCCCCTATCTACACTTCTTGTACTCACAGCAACTACTGTTCTCACGTTCTCCTTCCACCTCACACTCCTTCTTTTCGGGTAAGAAGTGGGAAGAGAAGAGAAGGACTTGGGAAGAAAGGAGGTGCCTACCACCCACTCACCCCTTTATAGGCCTGACATACAAAGGTATTTTCAAACTCCGAAGTGATTTTTGCTCCTCACTTGAGTAGTTAACTGAAAAAAGTGTTTGCATCTATCAGCCACCTGATTCCACAGCCTATGAATGAAGCAGGTGTCCCTGCCAAACCTTTTCTACAGTGGGTGAGCTCACTACAAATCTATATACCTTGCATCTTAGAAAATATTTCCACTTCCTTAAATACCTATGCCTGTTTTAAATGCTGTTAAAAAGAAAATGGAAGCATTTCAGTTCTAAGGGAGTAGACTTCATGTTTCCCCCACAGATTCCTCTGCCTCAGAATAAACATTCCTAGCTCCTCAGGGCTTCCCTGCTGGCGCAGTGGTTAAGACACTGTGCTCCCAATGCAGGGGGCCCAGGATTGATCCCTGGTCAGGGAACTAGATCCCATATACCACAATTAAGGAACCTGCATGCTGCAGTAAGACCCAGCATCTTACTTATAAATAAATAAGTACTCTTAAAAAAATTCTTGGCTCTTCTATGTATAGGACCTGTCATCATGAAACTTCCCAACTAGTGCCCAGGGAGTCTGAGTAAAGACTGAGTGTATATTCTGACTCTTTTACTGAATAACTGGGAGTCCCAGGGCAGGGTTTTTGCAGAGCAGATGACATCCACAGAGATAGATATGTCCCTTTCAGTGGTGGATACTCCTAGCAGAAATGGAACCTCCGTTGCCTTCCCTCCTTCCTCTAATCCTATAGGAATTACATTGTGGATATTTTCTTCCCAGACCTTAAGGTGCAGGCCATATGGAAAACTCTCAGGTCTGTCAATGATCTTAAACAGATTGCCTAGTAGGACTAATTTCATGTTTACTATTTCACACCCACAGTCTTTACCAGCATCACACAGAGTACCTATGACATCACCACACATATGAAGAAAACAACTTGCAGTGTGGTGACTGTCAGTAGCTTGCTATTATTGGAGGTGGGCAAATCACCTCATCCTTATACTCTAAAGTGAAGGTTATAGACTAAAGGTCTTTTTCACCTCAATCATTCTCTTTCACTCCCTAACTAAGCATTACTTGTGTGTATGAGTCCATGTGTGATTTTCTGTGTGTACATATTGTTTTGTACATGTTCTGGTAAGCAGAAATATTTTGTTTGCAAGTTGGGTTTCCATTTGAGAACTGTTAATCCAATTAAATCTAATTTTTCTTTTAAAAAGTTGTTAATGAATCTAGGCAAAAAAAAATCAGTCACTTTTATGTAAAGATTATATTCTTTTTGTCTTCACAATTTAAACTGTGAATGTTCTTATTATGGGAGAAGCTGCCTGAGACTTGGGTCTGCATTTCAGTAAGGTAAGGGAAGAAATCAGTACATATGCCTTTCCAGAGCTCCAAAATCAGTTATGTTAGGGGACCTGCTAATGAAGGTGGTAGCAGGGGCACATACAGTCAATCAACAAGCTGTAATATAAGTAGATTTCATAGGTCTGATCTTGATAGGTCTCCCTGGCAGATAGGCCTCAAAAGCCTTTTGTCTGATTAGGTAACAGAGCAAAAGCTGACTGACAGCAGGCAGGAAACTAAGTTGAGATCTAATAACTAGATCTCAATATCCTTTATAATTGGCCAAGAAAAGAGGAACTGCCTTTTTTGGAACTTCACTATGCTTAGCTCTTCTTGTTTAATTCACACAGTAGTTCTAACAAGTGTATGTGTTATTATTTATAGGTTTCACAATTTTGTGTGTTCATGGCCCTGCATAACTGACCATTGGGCTTCAAGTATCCAACCCTTTGGCCAAGTGGTACATATAGGGTCTCACTTCTCAGAATTAGTAGAGCTCGGATTCAAGTCAAGGTCCTTTATCTGACCTTAACTCTTTGAAGAGGGTATGTGGCAGGCCACAGGACAAGCAAAGATTTAGAAATTTATTCAACATGAAAAAAAACTTGTCTTTCTATTGAGGGAAAAGTTATCTTTATAGTGAGAGACTAACCTAGTCGTCTGAAAACAACCAAGAGGAAAAAGCACATTGCCTAAAATTATTAGTTGTGATTAGTGGCAGTTACTGAATGATATGTAGATTAGCCAACAAAAATTTCTATGAAGAGATTTAGTGTAAGGTAAATATGCATAGAGGAAAGCTATGTACGAACCAATCAGGAAAAGCATAGAATGTGTGCTCCGAATACAATTTTAAAGGTGGAGCATGGTTGCAGATTGGGCGTGATATTGGGTGAGTCTCTTCTCAGGACGCTTGTGATAAGCGTGATAGGCAGTATCTGAGTGAACAGACAGGATGTGATCAGTAGGTAGGAGTAGAGTGCGTGAAAACCCCTGAACTATTGCCACCTTCAACAGAGGAGGGAACTACTCAGCTCTAGTTGATCCCTTGTGGTAATGGAGACTCAGTGCACCGACAACATCTCCCGATTTTTAAAGATAAGACAGGAATGCAAATTTTTATGTGAACTCTCCCAATTTGAAGTGTTAATATTCCAAAACCCAAAATTAAAAGTAAAACTATATGCTGATCAAGAACAGGTTTTTGAGCCAGATCCTTCTACCCAGTGTGGTTGTCGGTATCACAGAAGGGCTAAACTACACCTAATTCATTTTTACATCCTCATCTCTCATGAAAATGCTTTCCACAAAATATACATGAAAAGAAAAAGACAACTTACTTCATGGTAAAAGATATTAATGCCTTTTAGGCAGAACAGGATTTCAGGCAGAATCCTATTAGCACTGCACTGAGTCCTATCCAGGTCACCATTATGTCCATGTTTACATAACGACATCAGTGGTAAAATAATTGCATTTCCACATGACAGAAATATAAAAAGGTAGTTTAAAAAAATGTGGATTAATTTTCTTGGAGGGTTGTACAGTACCATTTGAGGACCTAATCCAGTTTTCTTTTTCTTAATTTTATTTATTTATTTGTTTGTTTGTTTGTTTATTGGCTGCATCAGGTCTTCGTTGCTGTACGCGGGCTTTCTCTAGTTGCAGCGAGAGTGCGCCACTGCGCCATCAGGGAAGCCCCAGTTTTCTAACTAAGAGGTTAGACCAGGGATTTAATATCTCTTATCTGGAGGCCTTTCCTACCTTGATACACTTTCCCTGTCTGTACAATGTCCCACACCATCTTCTTAGCCTAGAATGCTCATTTATTCCCTAAAGTCCCTAAACTCTGCTTATCCTTTGTGGGCCAGCTCAAATGGACATTTCTTTTGGAAGCCTTTCTTATCCCATGAGGCCAAGTAAGACCCTTCATCCTCAGTGCCCCCATAAAACCATCTTCACACAGTGTTATTACCTCTATCACATTGTAATAAAATTATAGGCCTACAGTTATTTTCCTCTGCTTTTCTGAGAACCAAGAGTATGTTTCATGCATCAAGTTACATACTATGACTTCCATAACTTCAGGAATACAGTGTCCTATCCACTGATGCTCATTTTACAAATTAAATTTTTTTTTCCTGTTAACATCAAGAAATGAAATGTAAAAAAAAAAAGAAATGAAATGTACTAGTAAGATAAATGACAACTCTAGGACAGACTGTTTTGTAGAAAATAGCACAGATTGAAAAGAACACAGGAATTCAAGCTCTAGCTTGGAATCCCTTACATGACACCAAATGTTCATTCTCTGGCAGATTTTACAGACTTTCTTCTGGGTGTTTTTAGGTCATGCTACTTCACAGGAACTGAAGGCAAAAACCGGGCCAGGGTAAAAACAAGAGAAAGTGAATTCAATGCATAGGAAGCAGAAAAAAAAAAAAAAAAAAAAGACAACAGCAATTACAAAAAAATCATAGATTCGTCACAAACTAATTACTGATAGGATTTTGAGCAGTGAGAAATTCAGAGCTCAAGTTTCCAGCACAGGGAAGTGAGGAGATAAAGAACATTTGGGTGAGAAGGAACCAGGGTGATTACTAAAATGAAAGGGGGGCCTGGGTTCCTCTGGTGCAAACAAGCCTCCTGGCTCTATTTGTTCTGAGTACCAGGCCTGCCTTCATGTACTTCAGTCTTTCAATGTGTTGCCCCCAAGTTGAGTTATAAAATCTATAGCCCATTCTGGGACTTCCCTAGTGGCGCAGTGGTTAAGAATCCGCCTGCCAATACAGGGGACACGGGTCCGAGCCCAGGTCCGGGAATATCCCACTTGCTGCGGAGCAACTAAGCCCATGTGCCACAACTACTGAGCCTGAGCTCTAGAGCCCGTGAGCCACAACTCTTGAGCCCTTGTGCCACAACTACTGAAGCCCACGTGCCTAGAGCCCATGCTCCGCAACAAAAGAAGCCACCGCAATGAGAAGCCCGTGCACCGCAACGAAGAGTAGCCCCTGCTCGCTGCAACTAGAGAAAGCCCGCATGCAGCAACAATGACCCAACGCAGCCAAATAAATAAATAAAAATAAAAAATCTATGGCCATGCTGCAGCCAGTGATATTTTTCATTTAGGAAATCCAGACCCAGTGGCAGAGCTCTGTCCTGCACAGGATGCCTGGCATTAGATTTGTTACAACAGAAGCAGCAGTGGTTCATCCCGGGGTATGCACTGATCAGCAAATGATAAAACAAAGGGCTCATTGCATAAGTGGACCATGTCCTAATCTGTGCGTTTCTTCATGTCCTAGATTCAGAACCCTCCTTGTTCTGCTAGCCCCACCCTCAGGGGGTGCTCTATATCTCCAGTCCCAAGAACTGCGGGGATACCAGCTGCCCCTGAGCGCCAGGCCCACCAGCTGGATCTGTTCTCACAGGAGCCACAGCAGAGATACTGGGTAAGACAATGAGCCCCAGAGCTGGAACAGGAGAGACAGCAACTGGGGGAGCGGTGAGCTGAAGTTAGTGCCCAGGACACATGACAGACTTTGGGGAGCGGAGGGGAAAGGAGCTAGAACCACAGTGACAGCAGGGGGCCTGCAGAGTCAGTGAGGAGGGAGTGTGTTATTTGTGGGCCAGGATACAGAAGATACCCTTCTTTTCACAGGAAACATGGTTCCAAGACAGCAGAATGCCCAGCTTCCTCTCTTTTTGCTGCTGGGGCTCTTGGGAATGGTGATCTCACTCCATGCCCCACGTCATACTTTAACCCCCGCTCAGAGGTTTCAGTTTCAGCACCTAAATATGGCCCACCGTCGATGCGATGATGCAATGCGGG
This sequence comes from Monodon monoceros, assembly GCF_005190385.1. Classification (NCBI taxonomy): domain Eukaryota; kingdom Metazoa; phylum Chordata; class Mammalia; order Artiodactyla; family Monodontidae; genus Monodon; species Monodon monoceros. The sequence goes on from NW_021703778.1 coordinate 99,063,512, forward strand.
TGCTTAACCGTTACAGAAGGGCATGCAAAGGTGAAAATACTTTTCTCCACTCAACGTTTGCTGACGTAGCTCGTGTTTGTACCACCACAAATGTAACCTGCCGTAGATCAAGCAGGATGAATTGTCATAGAAGCTCAGATCCAGTGCCTGTAACCTACTGCAACCTCACAAGAAATGCAGAAGATTATAGGAACTGCCGTTATGGACAGACAGAGGAACCGAAGATCTACATCGTTGCGTGTGAAAACAGATTACCAGCAGACAATACCATGTACTCCGTGGTTCCAGTTCACTTGGATGGCATCATCTAAACTCTGGGTCAAAACTTTGGGCCATGCTCATTTGCCAAGCGCCACTGTCCTGTCCCACCATCTACCCCAGATATCAGCATCAGTCCTCATCTCACCAGCCTCCAGGTCCCTTTAAGCTTTGCTCAGCTGAAGTTCCTTGTGCACGCACAGTAAACTTTACAGAATTACCTACAAGGCTCCATGTGTCTGTGCTCTTCTGTCATGTAGTTACATTCTCGTCTAGAGGCTTTTCCCCTTCTTCTAATCTGAGATTTGTGGGAAGTAGATGTGAGGATAAGAGGCTCCTTGTGTCATGAAGTTGTGCAGACTTTTCCTTCTCTCTGCTTTAGGCCAGGAAGCTGCGGCTTCCACTCACAGCGGCCTATTTCATTACCAGGAGGCAAAGAGCCCCCAGTAAGTAGAAACAAATGTATTTGATTCTGATTTAAGAACCATACATTTTATGATAGAAGAGAACGATACGGTGTAAAAACAAAAAGAAAGGGGAAAATGCCGTAATTGTGATAAGACCAAAAGAAAAAAGCAAATTTTAGCCCCAGAGGTTTGTTTTTAAATAAGTGTATCAAATCTTCAGATATTAATGGTTATCCTAGGGGTGGATCCAGAGTTTGAGTCTAATGTGGAATGAGACAAATTGTTCAGGTAGTATATGGACAGATTCCAGTACTACCTGGAGAAGAGGTGAAACTCTTTCCTGGCAATTTCTGTGTCCTGGAGAAGGGAGCAGCTGGTCATCTGGTAGCAGAAGGTAAGGAAGGAGACATGGAATTGGGATCTCTCCCGAGGATGAATCAGTGGCTTGTTCACATTCAGGTCAGGAAGGGGCACAGTTTCCAGGATTACAGAAATGTAGACAGACAGAAAAGGGGGCGGATAATGAAAGCCCCTACTCTGCCTCCATCACAAGGCTGCACTCAGGAATCAGTGAGGAACAGGAAGGGAAAGCTCTTTGCAAACTGTGGTCAGATGCAGCATTCAAGTGATTGTTCGGGGGACAGGTCGGGTCTTTTGCAGCACCTGACTCAGAACAGAACGCAGGTAGCATGTCATTAAATCTGTACCTCTGTCCTTGAGTCTGGGATTCCTGACCTCCTATTTTTCAGCTCCTCTTCCAGGCCCAGATACATGGCAATTTCCATTCCTCCCACCCTCCATATGGTCAGTCATTCTTGCTCTTGGTAGTACTATATACGGCATCTGCACTTGAGCATCTTCTCTGGAGAAGCCACTGGAGGATTTGTTCTTCCAGGCAGGTCTGTTGACTCAAGCTATTGCATGCAGATACTAGGTTTGGAAAATTCCAGGGCTCAACAGAATCCACTGACTTTATTTTTTTTATTATTATTTTTTTAAAGCCAAGGGTTTTTATTTATTTATTTATTTTTAAGATGTTGGGGGTAGGAGTTTATTAATTAATATATTTATTTTTGCTGTGTTGGGTCTTCGTTTCTGCGCGAGGGCCTTCTCCAGTTGCGGCAAGCGGGGGCCACTCTTCATCGCGGTGCGCGGGCCTCTCACTATCACGGCCTCTCTTGTTGCGGAGCACAGGCTCCAGACGCGCAGGCTCAGTAGTTGTGGCTCACGGGCCTAGTTGCTCCGCGGCATGTGGGATCTTCCCAGACCAGGGCTCGAACCCGTGTCCCCTGCATTAGCAGGCAGACTCTCAACCACTGCACCACCAGGGAAGCCCCGAATCCACTGACTTTAGATTAATACAGAGTGACATGAAATGAGCTTACCCTTCCAACAAGCTTGGAGTAACAGAAGGAGAAGGTGGGATACCGCAAGGCTGGAGTCACATTTGCCATGATGCAGTGAACCTTCCTTGTCTCAGCAGATCACATGTCACTTCCCAGCCATGGACACAGCATCTCTAACACCGTATGGTAGAGGGATTAGCCAACTCAGCTGCCCCATCTGTCTCTGCCTTGTGTCGTCATCCCCTCTCCCATCATTCATTCATGCATTCATTCGTCATTCATTAATGCAGTAGTTAACCCATGTGCAGGTGTGCTCTAGGCAGATTTCTGAGGTCATGAGGGTGCAGTGTAAACAAAGACACATTTCTGCCCTAGGGTGCCTATTCTACTGGGAAGAAAATGAACTTACAAAATTATTTTTCCAGGTGATAAGTGTCAGGAGGAAAACTGCACTGAGAGAAACAATGTACAGTCATCTCTCAGTATCTTCAGGGGATTGGTTCCAGGAGACTCCGCAGATATCAAAATCCACAGATGCTCAAGTCCCTTATATAAAAGGGGCTCATACCGTTGGCCCTCCACATCCATGGGTTTCACATCCACACAGAGGGCCATCTGTAGTGGGTCTCGATGAGTCCATAGAAGTGAATCTGAAGTGTGGTTGGTAGCGGCCCAATGAAGGAATGAATTCCGAACAATATGAGAAGCAGCTGGTCATGCAGAAACTAAGGGGATAGTCTTCCCGAGAGAGACAGAGACAGAGAGACAGAGAGAGAACATTCAAAGGGCCCGACATGAATGTAGATTAGTCATGTTATAAAAATGAAAGTTAGTCTAGCAGGACAAGAGCATTTTAACCATGAGCATTAATGATAGAGGTTATTGAGGCTCAGATGCTTCATACCTATGGAGATGAAAATAAAGAGTAAATTTCCTATGGGGTACAAATGGAGCATGTTAGATAATAATGTGACCTGAAGATCACTCTGGCAGCTGTGCAGGGACTGTGGGGACAGTCAGGAACTCGTGGTATCCAGGCCAAATCCCAGAGGCATGGGATAAGGTAATAGCAATAGGGCAGAAGAAAAAGTGCAGGTTTAGGATTATGTTTCCAAGTTCGAATCATCAGGCTTTAGTGAAGGATTGGAAGCGGAGGGAGAGGGGAACAGAAGAGACTTCCTCATGTCAGTAAAACGCACCTCCATCCTCTCACTCAGTAGCACCATGCTGTTCCCCCTCCCTGAGGCCACGCTTCCCCACTCTCTTCCTGCTTTTCCTCTGTTCCTCATCTTCCTCAGTCCCTGTGCTGAAGATTGGGCTGGGGTCAGAGGGAGCTGGTGGCCCTGAAGCTTAGATGTAGCTTTTCCCTCCCGGGAGGCAGGAGGATTCAAAGCAGAGCAAGGAGGATTCTGTGCTCTGTGACGACAAAGCCGTGGCTTGGCACCCACCACCCTCTGTGATAGACACTCAAGATCTGGCTGCACTGAACCTGAGGCCAGCACTACAGTGGCCACTATTAGAGAAGTTAATTGTTCACATCAGCACGTTCCAAAGACACGTTCCTTGGAGTCCACTTCTCTTCCCTAAGCCTCCATTTCTAACTTTGTAAAATGCTTGTAATAGTACCAAATCTCAAGGAAGTCTTGGAGGAGTGAAAGCAGTTAGTGGTTGTAACACACTTTGTAAGGTACAGCATGAAGTGAAAGGGCCATTCACATTGTTATTGCTTCTACTTTATGTTTTAACATCAGGAGCATATTCCTCTGTGTGGGTACGAAGCAGGTTGCCTCAAGTGACCCTCAGATCAGGGAGAGAAGGCCCCAGGGTCAGGTCAGGAGGTGTGAGAGGAGAGCAATCTGATCTAAAGCTCCTGATTTCTTTTTGTCTGATATTGAGATTTTAGGCACTGTTTCCATTTGAATCACATAAAGGAGTGAGACTGTGACCACATGGATGGACTTAGAGGGTATCATCCTTGGTGAGATAAGTCAGACAGAGAAAGACAAATGCTGTATGATTTCACTTATATGTGGAACCTACAAAACAAAACAAATGAACAAGAATAACAAAATAGAAACAGAGTCATTGGTACAGATAACAAACAGGTGCTTGCCAGAGGGAAGCAGGATAAGGGAATGAAAGAAACAGGTGAGGGAAATTAAGATGTAAAAACTTCCAGTTATGAAACAAATGAGTCACAGGTATACATTTACAGTGTGGGGGAATATAGTCAATAATTATGTAATATCTTTGGTAACAGATGACAACCAGATGTCATGGTGTTCATTTTGAAAGGTATAGAAATACTGAATCACTCTGCTATGTACCAGGAACTAACATAGTGTTGTAGGTCAATTATACTTCAAAAACAAACAAACAAACAAACAAACAAAACAAACTCATAGAAAAAGAGATCAGATTTGTGGTTACCAGAGGTGGGGGATGAGAGGGAGGGGGAATTGGATAAAGAGAGTCAAACTTCCAGTTATAAGATAAATAAGCACTAGGGATGTGATGTACAACATTTTAAATGCAATAAACACTGCTGTATGTTATTTATGAATGTTGTTAAGAGAATAAATCCTAAGAGTTCTCATCACAAGGAAAAAATTATTTCCCAATTCTTTAGTTTTGTATCTATATGAGGTGATGAATGTTCACTAAATTTATGGTGCTAATTACTTCATTATGTTTGTAAGTCAAATCGTTATGCTGTACACCTTAAACTTATACAGTGCTGTATGTCAATTATATCTCAGTAAAACCGGAAGAAAAAAAAAGAGAGTGAGGCAATGAGTAGGGAAGGGAGCACAGAAATTCTGTTCCCATCCCCAATTCAAATTACCTATGAAAAATAGCCTTTTTTTGAAACTAAAACTTTACTTATGTTATTAAATTTGCTTCCTAAAATGCACATAGAAATGTGACACAGTTAACTGTTATTCATGTCTCAAGTCTGAGTTATAATAATAACATAAGAACAATGCCTAGGTAGCTCCCATCAGGAAACTTGCATAAGCCTCTTAGATAGCCTCATCCACCAGAGGGCAGAGAGCAGAAGCAAGAAGAGCTACAATCCTGCAGCCTATGGAACAAAAACCACATTCACAAAAAGGTAGACAAGATGAAGAGGCAGGGGGCTATGTACCAGATGAAGGAACAAGATAAAACCCCAGGAAAACAACTAAATGAAGTGGAGATAGGCAACCTTCCAGTAAAACAATTCAGAATAACGATAGTGAAGATGATCCAGGACCTCGGAAAAAGAATGGAGGCAGGGCTTCCCTGGTGGCGCAGTGGTTAAGAATCTGCCTGCCAATGCAAGGCACACGGGTTCAAGCCCTGGTCCGGGAAGATCCCACATGCTGCGGAGCAACTAAGCCCGTGTGCCACAACTACTGAGCCTGCGCTCTAGAGCCTGCAAGCCACAACTACTGAACCCATGCACCACAACTACTGAAGCCTGTGTGCCTAGAGCCTGTGCTCCCAACAAAAGAAGCCACGACAATGAGGAGCCCATGCACCGCAACGAAGAGTAGCCCCTGCTCACAACTAGAGAAAGCCCGCGCACAGCAAGGAAGACCCAACGCAGACAAAAATAAAAACAAACAAATAAATAAATAAATTTATTAAAATAAAAAAGAATGGAGGCAAAGATCGAGACGATACAAGAAATGTTTAACAAAGACCTAGAAGAATTAAAGAACAAACAAACAGAGATGAACAACACAATGACTGAAATGAAAAATACACTAGAAGGAATCAATAGCAGAATAACTGAGGCAGAAGAACGGATAAGTGACCTGGAAGACAGAATGATGGAATTCACTGCTGTGGAACAGAATAAAGAAAAAAGAATGAAAAGAAATGAAGACAGCTTAAGAGACCTCTGGGACAACAATAAATGCAAAAACATTCTCATTATAAGGGTCCCAGAAGGAGAAGAGAGAGAGAAAGGACCCGAGAAAATATTTGAAGAGATTATAGTCGAAAACTTCCCTAACATGGGAAAGGAAATAGCCACCCAAGTCCAGGAAGAGCAGCGAGTCCCATACAGGATAAACCCAAGGAAAAACGCGCCGAGACACATAGTAATCAAACTGGCAAAAATTAAAGACAAAGAAAAATTATTGAAAGCAGCAAGGGAAAAATGACAAATAACATACAAGGGAACTCCCATAAGGTTAACAGCGGATTTCTTAGCAGAAACTCTACAAGCCAGAAGGGAGTGGCATGATAAAGTGATGAAAGGGAAGAACCTACAACCAAGATTACTCTACGCGGCAAGGATCTCTTTCAGATTCGATGGAGAAATCAAAAGCTTTACAAACAAGCAAAAACTAAGAGAATTCAGCACCACCAAACCAGCTCTATAACAAATGCTAAAGGAGCTTCTCTAAGTGGGAAACAGAAGAGAAGAAAATGACCTACAAAAACAAGCCCAAAACAATTAAGAAAATGGTCATAGGAACATACATATCAATAATTACCTTAAACGTGAATGGATTAAATGCTCCAACCAAAAGACACAGGCTTGCTGAATGGATGCAAAAACAAGACCCATATATATGCTGTCTACAAGAGACCCACATCAGACCTAGGGACACATACAGACTGAAAGTGAGGGGATAGAAAAAGATATTCCATGCAAATGGAAATCAAAAGAAAGCTGGAGTAGCAATACTCATATCAGATAAAATAGACTTTAAAATAAAGAATGTTACAAGAGACAAGGAAGGACACTACATAATGATAAGGGATCAACCCAAGAAGAATATATAACAATTATAAATATATATGCACCCAACATAGGAGAACCTCAATACATAAAGCAACTGCTAACAGCTATAAAAGAGGAAATCGACAGTAACACAATAATAGTGGGGAACTTTAACACCTCACTTACACCAATGGACAGATCATCCAAAATGAAAATAAATAAGGAAAAACAAGCTTTAAATGACACAATAGACCAGATAGATTTAATTGATATTTATAGGACATTCCATCCAAAAACAGCAGATTACACTTTCTTCTCAAGTGCGCACGGAACATTCTCCAGGATAGATCACATCTTGGGTCACAAATCAAGCTTCAGTAAATTTAAGAAAATTGAAATCATGTCAAGCATCTTTTCTGACCATAACAATATGAGATTAGAAATGAATTACAGGGAAAAAAAACGTTAAAAAACCACAGACACATGGAGGCTAAACAATATGTTACTAAATAACCAAGAGGTCACTGAAGAAATCAAAGAGGAAATAAAAAAATACCTAGAGACAAATGAATGAAAACACGATGATCCAAAACCTATGGGATGCAGCAACAGCAGTTCTAAGAGGGAAGTTTATAGCTATACAAGCCTACCTCAAGAATCAAGAAAAATCTCAAATAAACAACCTAACCTTACACATAAAGGAACTAGAGAAAGAAGAACAAACAAAACCCAAAGTTAGCAGAAGGAAGGAAATCATAAAGATCAGAGAAGAAATAAATGAAATAGAAATAAAGGAAACAATAGCAAAGATCAATAAAACTAAAAGCTGGTTCCTTGAGAAGATAAACAAAAATGATAAACCATTAGCCAGACTCATCAAGAAAAAGAGGGAGAGGACTCAAATCAATAAAATTAGAAATGAAAAAGGAGAAGTTACAACAGACACCACAGAAATAGAAACGATCCTAAGAGACTACTACAAGCAACTCTAGGCCAATAAAATGGACAACTTGAAAGAAATGGACAAATTCTTAGAAAGGTATAACCTTCCAAGACTGAAACAGGAAGAAATAGAAAATATGAACAGAACAATCACAAGTAATGCAATTGAAACTGTGATTAAAAATCTTCCAACAAACAAATTCCAGAACCAGATGGCTTCACAGGTGAATTCTATCAGATGGCTTCACAGGTGAATTCTTCTCAAACATTTAGAGAAGAGCTAACACCCATTCTTCTGAAGCTCTTCCAAAATATTGCAGAGGAAGGAACACTCCCAAACTCATTCTATGAGGCCACCATCACCCTGATACCAAAAGCAGACAAAGATACTCCAAAAAAAGAAAATTACAGACCAATATCACTGATGAATATAGATGCAAAAATCCTCAATACTAGCAAACAGAATCTAACAACACATTAAAAGGATCATACACCATGATCAAGTGGGATTTATCCCAGGGATGCAAGAATTCTTCAATATATGCAAACCAGTCAATGTGATACACCATGTTAACAAATTGAAGAATAAAAACCATATGATCATCTCAATAGACACAGAAAACTTTTGACAAAATTCAACAGACTTTTATGATAAAAACTCTCCAGAAAGTGGGCATAGAGGGAACCTACCTCAACATAATAAAGGCCATATATGACAAACCCACAGCAAACATCATTCTCAACGCTGAAAAACTGAAAGCATTTCCTCTAAGATCAGGAACAAGACAAGGTTGTCCACTCTCACCACTATTATTCAACATAGTTTTGGAATTCCTAGCCACTGCAATCAGAGAAGAAAAAGAAATAAAAGTAATACAAATTGGAAAAGAAGAAGTAAAACTGTCACTGTTTGCAGATGACATGATATTATACATAGAGAATCCTAAATATGCCACCAGAAAACTACTAGAGCTAATCAATGAATTTGGTAAAGTTGCAGGATACAAAATTAATGCACAGAAATCTCTTGAATTCCTATACACTAATGATGAAAAATCTGAAAGAGAAATTAAGGAAACATTCCCATTTACCACTGCAACAAAAAGAATAAAATACCTAGGGATAAACCTACCTAGGGAGACAAAAGACCTGTATGCAGAAAACTATAAGACACTGATGAAAGAAATTAAAGATGATACCAATAGATGGAGAGATATACCGTGTTCTTGGATTGGAAGAATCAACATTGTGAAGATGACTATACTACCCAACGCAATCTACAGATTGAATGCAATCCCTATCAAACTACCAATGGCATTTTTTTATGGAACTAGAACAAAAAAATCTTAAAATTTGTATGGAGACACAAAAGACCCCGAATAGCCAAAGCAGTCTTGAGGGAGAAAAACGGAGCTGGAGGAATCAGACTCCCTGACTTCAGACTATACTATAAAGCTACAGTAATCAAGAGAATATGGTACTGGCACAAAAACGGAAACATAGATCAATGCAACAGGATAGAAAGCCCAGAGATAAACACACGCACCTATGGTCAACTAATCTATGACAAAAGAGGCAAGGATATACAATGGAGAAAAGACAGTCTCTTCAATAAGTGGTGCTGGGAAAACTGGACAGTACATGTAAAAGAATGAAATTAGAACACTCCCTAACACCATACACAAAAATAAACTCAAAATGGATTAGAGACCTAAATGTAAGACCAGACACTATAAAACCCTTAGAGGAAAACATAGGAAGAACACTCTTTGACATAAATCACAGCAAGATCTTTTTTGATCCACCTCCTAGAGTAATGGAAATAAAGACAAAAATAAACAAATGGGACCTAATGAAACGTCAAAGCTTTTGCACAGCAGAGGAAACCATAAACAAGATGAAAAGACAACCCTCAGAATGGGAGAAAATATTTGCAAACGAAGCAAGTGACAAAGGATTAATCTCCAAAATATATAAACAGCTCATGCAGCTCAATATTAAAAAAACAAACAACCCAATCCTAAAATGGGCAGAAGACCTAAATAGACATTTCTCCAAAGAAGACATACAGATGGCCAAGAAGCACATGAAAAGCTTCTCCACATCACTAATTATTAGAGAAATGCAAATCAAAACTACAATGAGGTATCACCTCACACCAGTAAGAATGGGCATCATCAGAAAATCTACAAACAACAATTGCTGGAGAGGGTGTGGTGAAAAGGGAACCCTCTTGCACTGTTGGTGGGAATGTAAATTGATACAGCCACTATGGAGAACAGTATGGAGGTTCCTTAAAAAACTAAAAATAGAATTACCATATGATCCAGCAATCCCACTACTGGGCATATACCTAGAGGAAACCATATTTCAAAAAGACACATGCACCCCAATGTTCATTGCAGCACTATTTACAATAGCCAGGTCATGGAAGCAGCCTAAATGCCCATTGACAGACGAATGGATAAAGAAGATGTGGTGCATATATACAATGGAATATTACTCAGCCATAAAAAGGAATGAAATTGGGTCATTTGTTGAGACGTGGATGGATCTAGAGACTGTCATACAGAATGAAGTAAGTCAGAAAGAGAAAAACATTGTATATTAACGCATATATGTGGAACCTAGCAAAATGGTACAGATGAACCGGCTTGCAGGGCAGAAATAGAGACACAGATGTAGAGAACAAATGTATGGACACCAAGGGGGGAAAGCGGCGGGGGGGTGGGGGTGGGGGTGGGATGAATTGGGCGATTGGGATTGGCATGTATACACTGATGTGTATAAATTTGATGACTAATAAGAACCTGCTGTATAAAAAAGATAAATAAAATAAAATTTAAAAATTAAAAAAAAAGAACAATGCCTACTTCAAAATTCTCAGTATTTCAAAGGTATATTGGATTCAGAATTGGTGACATGAGAGACATTAGTGAATGGGTGTAGCAGGGTGATTTCAATGGATAACAGGAACACCGAGTAGATCAAATCGTTCACACATTCTCACTGAGTTAGAATATACGACCCATGGTGCACCATCTGGACATTACCAAATCTGGCAAATGACATCAGGACCCACCTATATTAGGCCAGTGCACTTCTGAACTTACCAGAAATTCAGCCTCACCTGTGAGGTGAAATTTGTCTGGAGGGGAGTCAAGAACCTAGGACACAGCTAATAATGAGAAACTACAAATTCTTCATTTGCTCTCTTACAAAATGCGAGAGCCATTTGCCACAATCCTTTCATCATGAGCAGTTATCTAAAAAACAAAGAGATTCAAAACCAAGTGGAGGATTAAATTAATTCATTTATTCATCTATTTTAATATCCTCTACACTTTCCCGTGGATTTTGACCGGCTTGTGACCCACAGGGTCCTCCACAGCTCTGATAGTTTCAGGAGCTCCTCCAGCCACAACGGTGTGCTGAAACCCCTTCCTTCCACAAGTACTTGGCCTTTCTGATGATGTCCTAACAAACTGTCCTGAGAAATAACGGGCTGTTATGGCTTAATGTGCAGCTTATCAGAACTCAGATGATGAAAAGAGAACCAAAGTTTCTCTCTCTTTCTCCATTTCCATCTCTCCTAGATCTTGGTGCACATTTCAGGCAAATTTCTCTCACATTTTTGTAAGGTGACTGCAACAACTCCAAACCATATACCCTCTCAGGAATAAGTTCAGCAGAGGATGGCCCTGTCTTCATACGCCAACATTCCCATCAAACATATCTGATTGTGTTAAGGGTTGATCTCAGAATCAACAACTGTGACCTAAGAAATGAGAGATGCATGCACTGATCAGGTCAAGTATGGTTCGAGGAACCTGGTGGTCCCACAAACCCTTTCACAGTATCTATTAGGTTCTTACCTTTCAAACCACATATCTATGTGAGGCCAGGTTCTCTTTACATGGTTTAGCAAAACAACATAGTACAATGGATGAATGCAAAAGCAGAAGTGAGAATCCAGCTGTCAATATAGAGTCAGCCATTAAAGAAAATGTGAAACAACGGCATTCTTCTTATTACTGTTTTTTGTTTTAGAAAATAAGTTTTTTGAAAAATATATAATATATATCAACATTTAATGATTCAATATTGTTATTAAATGATTTTTGAATTAATTGCTAAGCATTCTAAAATTTCTTGGTTCAAATTTCTAACAAGGTAAATATAAATAGGTATAATCAACATAAACAAAAGTTCTTTGCTATTCTCAACTTTTAGAGTGTAAAGTGATACTGAGAGCAAAAACTTTTAGTCTTGCTGCTACGGAATATTGGGCAGAGGTCGGGATGTGTGGTCGAGGTGAGGTTGTCCCATACTGAAACCTGGGTTCATACCCACCCTGCTGCTCTCCTTTGACATTTTGGGAGGCCAGAAATCCAACCATGGTTTTTCTGGTATCAAGCTATTATTCTAGCAGTGGATATTGGTCATAGCCAACCAATATATACAATACTGTATTTGGTCACTCATCATGACCTCCGCAGAGTCTCAGAATGGGGATTGTTTTACTGAGAGGTCAGATGAGGTTGAATTCAGTGGGCACTTTCCATGGTCTTTATTAAGACTCCTTAGAAGAAACTAAGGCACTGTGGTGATCACCGATACCCAATCTTTGTGTCCCACTCAGTCACAAAGTGAATCTTGCCTATGCCCTTGTTCATTTAGAAAACTGCAGAGTTTGGGAGCTCAGGAGTCAGCACTTCCAAATCTTTCTTCAGGTGTTTCTGTTGTAACCTGTCCCCAGCCTGGCATTTGGGACTCACTTTAACTGATCCTGACTTCAGAAGCCTATGATGGAAATTGATAGTGTCTCGATATTGGGGCTATTCCAAGGTGAGAGGAAGTGGAGGTACCATTTGCCTTGGGAGCCCAAGACAACTCCAGCTACAAAAACTTCTAATCATGCACCTATATCCTAGGATAAACCTGTGTTAACTTGACCCAATCATCACCTGAGTGCACACAACTGACCTACCTGTCATTGTGACATTTTCCCTTTGAATAAAGGGAGAAATGATCAAAGGTTTTGGCTGAGACCCATTACATGGAATAAAAGGCCTCAGTACATTGCTACATCCCTTGTGCCTAGAATAGTACCTGGTACCGATCAGATGTTAAGTAAAGTGTTTGAATGAATGAAGACACATAGATCGTATCAACTTTTCATTTTTGCATAATAAATTAATGAAAAGTTAGCAGCTTAAAAACAACATATAATTATCATCTCACGGTTTTTGTGGATCAGGAATCCAGGCACAGTTTTTCTGGGTCCTCCACTCAGGGTCTCACAAGGCTGCCATCAAAGCGTTGGCCAGGCCGCATTCTCAACTAAAGGGTTGATTAACAGAGAATCTATTCCCAAATTCATTCCGATTGTTGGAAGCCATCAGGGTCCTTGGACCACACTTTGACAACTGCTTTACTAGAGTGCAAGTATTATACTATATGTTATTGCAAATATCCAAAAAGAAACACACGTTTACCTATATTAAGGAGGAATAGCAGAGGCTAATGAAACAACTGAACAGAAAGTATCTATGCCATGGTAAAACCATTTAACTCAGGTACTCAAAAGTATCACATAATAATTATACATATAATATATATATATTATATGTGATCAATTAAAATAGCAAGAAATAATTTTATTACTTGTGTTTATAAACAACTTCTGCATGAAGGGAAAATAACAAGGGTCCTTGGGTGTATAAAAGGTGAGAGAACCATTAGAATGGAGATTCACATTCTATAAATACATTTTATTAAGGAAACATTATTACCTAGGAAACAAAACCCTGACATACCTGATGAAGCAGGTATTTCAGCCTGGATGATATGCCCATCATAGACAAGAGACTCAAAGTCCACCTGAATGGATGAAACTTACCTTAAACCTACTATGCATCCTGCCTCCTTCTAAGAAGCAGCCAACAATGTAGGAGAACATCACGCTTTGAAGGAGTCACTTGTGGCTCTGCTTCTACCTGCTATTACGTTCACTCTTTGGGCCTCAGTATAACCTCTAAAATGGGGATAATTATACCTGCCTTCTGGGCTATTGTGAGGGTCAGTTTAAATAAAGAAATTGTTTTACAAATGAGAACTTTCAATTTGCTCTAGAATATGGTCAGTGTGAATATAAAAATAAGTTAGTTATCTATCTTGGCATCTTTGTTTGTCCTCCATATATAAACATGGTTATTATTTTAACCCTCTCCAGTATTAAAAGACCAAAGTTTGATCCAATTGATACTGACTCCTCAGATTCCTGTTACAAGAAAAAATAACTGAGTTGTGCTGAAAATGTTCACTTTCCCTAGGCTTCATTAGATCCAGTGACACCATGTGCATCTGGAAGGCTTTTCTGTTGTCAGGCCACAGCATTCCCCACCCTCCACCCATGCAGGAGCTTCAGCACATAAGGCCCTAGGAAGCCCATGACAAGTATATGGGGTGACTTGCCAATAGCACATGCACTATAAGTAAACACATGGCGCTTAATGTTGCTGCTTTGTTCCACTATAATCATTCCAACTTGTTTATACTAGCAAAAGTTTGGAAACAAACCGAATATCCTGAATATGGGACTGGATAAAATACAATGGTATATCCTTACAAAAGAATACTATACAGCCACTAAATAGAATAAGGTACACTCTTGCACGGGCATGGAATATGTCCAAAATATATTGTCGCTGGGAAAGAGGTAATGGTGTAGAACACCGAATATAAAATGTTACTATTTGTGGCGGGAAAAAAAGAGGAAACACTCGCATCTACACTCATGTCAACAAACTTATAAATGTGTTTAACATGTGTAGATTACATAAAGACTGTAAAAGTATACCAAAAAAAAAAAAACTGAAAAATTATTGCGTCTGGAAAATAAATTTTGGGCCTATTAGACAAGGACCAGAGGAAGACATCCTTTTTACTAGATTTGCTCTCAACGTTTGAATTTACGTCTGCCATTTGCAGGTACAACGCATCTGTATTTTGAACGGAAAAAGTCAAATAGGCTATCTCACTGTAGCCCTTTCTCAGTCGAGTAAGAAAGGGTCCCTGGTCATAGAAAGTTCAAACAATGAAGTGATGAAATAAAACGTAAATTGCCTTGGTGATGCAGCATAGAGCTGACCTCGAAACTCCCACCTCTCCCCGCGAGGCGGAGAAGCAGAGCGCCACAGATATCCCTCCTTCCTCGCCAGGCCCTCCTTCCGCAGATCAGCCACCGTCGTGATGGAGAGTTCGTGGTACACCGTAGGCGCTCATTATCTGAAGCCTACTTACTTATTATCCTGCGGTTTTCCTCAGTGATTGAAGGAGGCTTTTGAAATTTCGAAGCCATCACTAAGAACCAGGAGGTAAAAGTTCTGGTCCCTCTCGGCCCGCGGGGTCCAGACGGCGCAGCGCCCCCTGCCGGCCAAGGTGGCGGCCGTGGGAACCCTCCTGCTAGAGCAAAGGCGAGGGGAGAGGTGGGGTCGCCCCTACTCCGCGCCCCCTCCTCTCCTGCCAGCGCCTTGTCCTCGGGCTGTGCTTGCAAGCCTGAGGTTATTTTCTATGAAGGAAGCAGAGACCCTCTGCTTTGATCCAATCTGGGTAGAGCCTCCAGACCCCTCTCAGGAGCCCGTGATCTGCCCCCGCGGTGGCAGGGGCTTTGGGGGTGAAGAGACTCGAAGGAACACGCTGTGGGCCCGGTCACTCGGGGCTCAGGGTCAGCACCATCGGAGTTTTATTAGAGCGGCCGTGCGCAGATCGGTCAGTGAGCCCGGAGAGCATCATCCCACGGTGGGAGCATGGCTTTCCGAGTAGATGCATCACCACAGTCGCGCGTACGCCAGAGCTTGCTGACTCTCCGGGCCCGGTTTTCTTCAATCCCGCCCAGGAAGAAGGCGCGAGGAGTTTGGGGAAGAGGGGAGAACTAGCCAAGAAAACCGGCAAGGCTGGAGCAAGGCGCGAGCCCAGCACAGAATTTCGCCGCAGCACCTGCCCTCTGTTGGCGGGAAGGCGCATTTACACATGGCTCCGCTTTGCGGTCAAAGGCCCTCAGCCATCGGAGAGGCTGTGAGAGAGGCAGCCGGCTGGGGTCAGCGAGGGGTGCGGATTCCGGAGCGGAAGCGTTAGAAGGAAAGACTGAGGTTCACCAAACAAAAGGGGGTTGGATCACCAGCACTTGTCCTACTAGGAAAGGAGGTGTCTACACCAGACCCCTATTAGACCTCGTGGGTGATCAGCGTGGAGCTTCAGCTGCACAAGCAGCTAGCTGGTAAGGGCTGGCATGGAGCCTAAATCAGTCAGGGACCTTGACATCTCAGGAATATTGTGTCCTAGCAATTGATCTGAGGAGGCTTATTCAGCAAACATCTCTTGAGTACCTATGTGTGAGACACCGTTAGAGGTATGTGGGAGTCATCAGAGAATACAGCAGACAAAAAAGAGACAATAAACATAATAAATATGTAAGTTATATAGACAAGGTGATGAGCTCTATGGGGGAAATAGAGCAGGAAGGAGAATGGAGGGGTGGGGAAACTACGGGTAGCATTTTATTTATTTATTTGCAAGGGCAGCTTGTGGGATTTTAGTTCCCCTACCAGGGATTGAACCCAGCTGCCCTCGGCAGCCAGAGCGCAGAGTTCTAACCACTGGACCACCAGGGAATTCTCTACCTGTAGCATTTTTAATTAGGGGTCATGAAAGAGCCAGGAGACAGCGGTGTCCCAGACCCAACATGCAGATTGACACAACTATCTGTCTTGAGGTCATTGGGACTGATCTCACAATGCTTTTCCCCCTTGTTTGTGTCACAAGAAGCCCCATTGCCAGGTCAGCCTCATCAAGGAGAAGGGAGTGATCAACCATGCCTGATGCTGCTGAGCCTGGAGAATCAACCCTACTGGGGTGGGGAGGTCTTATTCAAATGCAAGGAGTGCCCCCTAACCCTTACTAATGATGCTGAGGAGTCAATTGAGGAAATTTACAAAGTTCTTGGCCTAGAAGAAAACTGTCTTGTCCAGGAGTGAGTAGGAAGAGGATACTCATCTGAGTCATGTTCTCTGTCCTAGAAGAGGGAATGGACGGATAGAGAGTAGGGCATCTCTGTCTCACTTCCTCTAGTTACCAGTCGCTCCTCCTCCAGATTCCAGGCCCTCAGGACTCTCCCTTTCTCCTCTTCCTCACTCGTCTAAGTACTCATCTGAGAAGCTTACTTTGTCATACTTTCCTTCCCCTTGTGTATTGAGTTCCAGCTCCTCCCTCCTTCCTTCCCTCTGTCCCACTACCTTGACTCTGCACGTTCTCCTGGAGATCTCTACAGGTTGTACATAGACCCACCTTGTTTTTTAAATAGCCGTGTAGTACTTATGGAATCCTTGTTTCAAGGAGCCATGTGTTTCCTTCCCAGTTCTATCTCTACTTTTCTGTGTCAGCTAGATAAATCACTCTACCATTCTGGTCCTCAGATGTTAAATGAAGGACTTGGGACAAATGTCCAAGTTCCTTCCAACTGAGACTCTTGTAATTCGCTGAATTCCTGATAAAGGAGTAGGGTGTGTTTGTGTGTGTGTGTGTGTGTGTGATGGAATGTCTACAGAAAATGCAATCCTCATTTCCGGAATTTTCTACTATGTAAATCTTATTTTTTTTAAAGATATACCTAAATCCAGAAGAAATAGCTCGATTACCTGAAATAAAATATATATATGTATATGTGATGGTTAATTTTGTGTCATCTTGACTGGGCCATGGGGTGCCCAGATGTTCAATCAAACACTATCTTGGGTATTTCTGTGAGGGTGGTTTTAGATGACATTAATATTTAAATTGGTAGACTGAGTAAAACAGATTGTCTCCCTAATGTGTGTGGGCCTCATGCAGTCAGTTGAAGGCCTGAATAGAACAAAAAGGCTGACCCTTCCCCCAAATAAGACAGAATTCTCCTGCCTGACGGCCCTCAAAGTGGGACATCGGCTTTTTCCTGCCTTTTGACTCAAACTGAAACATCAACTCTTCATGGGTCTACAGCCTGCCTGCCTGCCTTTGCGTTAGAACTACACCAACAGCTCTCCTGGGTCTCTAGCTTGCTGACTCACCCTGGAGATCTTAGAACTTGCCAGTCTCCATAATTGCATGAATCAATTCGTTACTACAAATCTCTTTATATATATCTAATAACATTGGTTCTGTTTCTCTGGAGAAACCTGACTAATGGAGCATGTATATTTATTACTGTTATCGTTGCTTTACTATTATCGAGAAAAACATTTAACTATTATATTGCAGGCAGCATGCAAATCCCTACCCCTCAGAACTGTTGTTTAATTGAGCAAGATAAAAGATCATCACAGAAGACTACAGGCTGATCTTAGGCCTCTGAAGCTGTCTAGATGTGAAGACTGGCTAACTGGCTAATGCACTTGGGGATACCTGTCAGTCAGCAAACATTAATGGAGTGGTTCCGCTCTTGGCACTCTCCAGTGAGGTTCACCATCCTCTGGTCTAATAGGAAAACAGAAGGCCTAAAACTTACTAAACCTAAGAGAAAGCTTTGATGGGTGCTATACAGCCTAAAATATCTCAGCATCATTCATGATATTTATACCTCATGGAGTGTTGAAAATAAATGCAAAAAGGGTTGAAAATAACAAGAAAGCCACCACCTCTTTGATGCACCTATTTCATACAAGGCAATTGGGATTAAGCCTCACAATAATGCTGCCCAGCTGGTAACACTCCCTACACTTTCTAGTGTTTTCACCTGTGCTCAACATCCAGCATGACCCACCATCAGACTTAGGATGTCTGTGTATCCAGAAAGAATTTTACTGTTTCCCTGGTAGAAAAGGGAAGGCAAACTCCTTGAGTGAGGTCACATGGTTGGTGAAGAGCAGAGCTGTGAGTCAAACTCTGATCTGTCTTTTTTTTTTAAAGCCTGTGTGCTTTAACAGACAAACAAGCTTGTTCCTCTCACGTGAGACTGAGGTGAAGTAGGAGATAACATTCCACACAGGAAAATATTCTGGCTTTGGAGAAACAACATACCTTAACAGTTAAGAGGCCCAAAATTAGCCTGAATGGCATCAAAAGGAAAGCCTTAACTACTAAAAATTATCAGCAGTAATGACTATTGTTGAGAAACAAGTGGAATAGCTCAAACTGAGAAACAAGACAATTAGGGCGTAGACCCAGGCAAGCCTGACTGTTTATCTCAGGGTTTCCGAGACATCAGATATCCTGCACCATAGCTCCATTCCATCTGTATTATTAATATTTCCTTTTTATCAACTCAGTTTTTCACACAGTTTTGTTCTAAGCAGTAATACATATGAAACCACAGAGTTGACACACTGATTATTCATCACATTAAAATAAACCCATAAAAATTAACACCTAAATATTTCTCTGTGTACTCCGTAACATCAGTCAGCTCACTTCTCAGCAGTTGTACACTTTTCATACTTTATACTTCTATAAACAGCTGTATACTTTTCATGCTTCTATAAACAGCTGTATACTTTTCATGCTTCTATAAACAGCTGTATACTTTTCATGCTTCTATAAACAGCTGTATACTTTTCATGCTTCTATAAACAGCTGTATACTTTTCATGCTTCTATAAAAACAGCTGTATCTCGAGGTTTAAGTTGAAAAATTCTACCTGGAAAAATGCTTTCACAGAAGAATAAAAAATCCAAGGACAGTAGAAAAAAATGAAGCCCCAAGTCAAAGATTTGGTCATACTTAATCAACTCTGTTCAAAAGAGAGGCTAAACCAAGCAGTGTTTATAATTATAAAATGTTATTACCACTGCATTCGGAAAGCCGTGTGTGGAAAGGTATTGTCAGTTGGCATCTCCCTTTCATCAGGTTAAGGGCTCACTTTGCAAGAGTACCCTGGGGGTGAAGAAATTGCAAGTGCTAGACATCACATGACTTTGCGAAACCCTGTAGCCGATATCCTCAACAGTTGTTTTTACCACAATGCAGACGACTGTTTCCCAAGACTATATCTTACAATGTCCCTGGATTACAAATAATGGCATAATGACATTGGCTGATAATTCAGTGGCTGTTGATGTGGTGATTAAACTAATGAAATAACAGAACAAGCTCACATTTAGCAGTGTTTTGATACTAAAGACAAAATCATGCTGAGAATCCAGTATACTTTCAATATGGGTTTGTATTAATTTCTTTTCAAATAAACAGATCCTCAGCCCAAGATCTTTCCTGTCAACTAGGTCATTTGGATTTAATTTGAAGGCAATGGAGGGAAATTAAAAATGTGCAGAGGGAATCTATAGAAAAAACTATCAGAAAATGTGTTTGGGGATGTTCTCTGAGTACAATCTAAAGGAGAATGGTCAAGGATAGGGTAGAGTATCATCTAGACTTCTCTCAGGACACTTAACAAGTCTGATGGCTCATAAACACAAATGTCTACAGGAGCCAGATAGGTATCATCACTGAGTGAACAGACAGGATGGGAGTCAGGAGGGAGGAGTGGAATCAGGGAAGAGTTCTTGAGCTTTTTAGTTGGCAGTTGCTACTCTGCTCTAGCTGATGGTTACATGGCCACATTTTGGCGGGCTATTTTAAGGCAACCCAGGGATCCACATTTTCTGTGTGAAAATCCCTGTTTGGAAAGGTTATCATCAACTCCAAAAATTATTTTTAAAATTGTTAATAACAACAACGAAACCCACTGACTAGGCCAATCAGATCAGCTGTTGAGCCAGGTAGACTGCTATGACTGGAGTATGTGGGTTTTGCCTCATATTAGAAACACTTGAGTACAGCCTTGCTGCCCACTGAGACACTAAAGCATCACAGAAGGGGTACAATATACCTAATTCACTTTTATACCCTCATCACCTATAAAAAGGCTTAACACAATATATATATATGAAAAAACGTGCTTAACAGTCAAAGGAATTAAGGAATTCCACAAAACAAGATGACAAAACAGAGTTCTCCTAGCTTTGCCTTCAGTCCTGTCTAGGTCAACATTTGTGTCCATATTTATATAAGGACAACAATGGTAACAGGATCACATTTTCAGATGAGAATATAGAAAGGGAGTAAAAATTATGTAGATTAATTTTGTTGAAAGATTATAGTATGCCAGTTCAAGAGTCTAATTCCAATTTTTCTCACCTAGAAGCTGGGCCAGTGATTTAACCTCTATCTCTTAGCACTCAGTCCTTCTCCACCTTTGTGCATTGTTCCACACCAATTCCTTCACCTAGAATGCCCAGCCTTTCCCTAATGCTGAGCAAACCCCTGCTTATTCTCATGGCCCTGCTCAGATGGAGTCTCCTCCTGGAAGCCTTCTTGGACCTATCAGGGAAAGTAACTTCCTCCACCCCTTGACTCTCACTAAGTCATGTTTATACAAGTGATATTACTTCTATCACAAAATCAGTTTCTCTACTTTCCACAGGCCACTTGGGGATCTAGACTACCATTTCACGTATCCTGATATACCTTGTCGGTAACACAGTTTCAGGAATAGAGTACACTGTCCATAAATGGGTGGTTTACAAAAAAAGATAAAATTCCCAATTTACATGGTGAAATACAAGCACTAAGAATGTACATGACAATTGTGTAGAAAACAGCACATATGTGAATACATGCAAGATTCTAGAAACCTAGATTGGAGTCCTTTATACAACACCAGATATTCATTCATTTACAGATTTTACAGAAAGACTTTTGTGTATTTTCAGGTTGTTAGTTGACATAGAGTAGAAGCAATGATCAGGTCCAGACTGAAAATTAGAGAAAGTAAATCCAATGCAAGTGAAACAGAGGAAGAAAACTCAAGAAGTACTTAACAAACTGTTCTAACACTTTGCAAAACTGAACAGCAAAAAAATCAAAGACTCAAGTTTCCGGCATCAGGAGGTGATGAGATACAGAATGTTTATGTGAAGAGAAAACAAGGGGCATTACCAAAAACAAAAAGGAACCTGGGTTTCTTCTTTGCAAACAGCCTCCCCTGGCTCTATTTGTTCCATTAGGACTCTTTTTTTGTTGGCTGCACCGTGGGGCTTGCAGGATCTTAGTTCCCCAACCAGGGATTGAATCCGGGGCCTCAGCAGTGAAAATGCGTAGTCCTAACCACTGGACCAACAGGGAATTCTGGGCCTCTTTTTATATAACATGGCTCTTTAGTGGGCTGGAGTAGGATTAAAGAGTTGAAGGGGGTTGGGGGAAGACTGAACTGGCCTGTAGACTCTTAGGAGGTTTTATTGATATCTGATGCCATAGTACTTTCAGAGCTTGAATAAAGGCACCTTACTGAGTTCAAAATGGACATTTGGGGGCTTCCCTGGTGGAGCAATGGTTAAGAATCCACCTGCCAATGCAGGGCACAGGGGTTTGAGCCCTGGTCTAGGCAGATCCCACATGCCACAGAGCAACTAACTACTGAACCTGCACTCTAGAGCCCGTGAGCCACAACTACTGAGCCTGTGAGCCACAACTACTGAAGCCTGCGTGCCTAGAGCCCGTGATCCACAACAAGAGAAGCCACCGCAATGAGAAGCCCGTGCACCACAACGAAGAGTAGCCCCCGCTCACTGCAACTAGAGACAGCCCGCACACAGCAACGAAGACCAAATGCAGCCAATAAGTAAATAAATAAATGTCCCTTTTTAAAAAAATAAAAATGTAAATTTGGAACAAGATTTGTACAAGAAAAAGAAGATAGCACCTCCCATAACACATTCCACTCCTCTCCTGGTTTTAGCCCTTAACACAAGACTTGGCACATCTAATGCAGTCAGTAAAGGATTCCACTAATTCAGAAATGAAAAATAATTTCCATATCACAAATAAATATATTTTCTCATTATATACCTTTCTCTCCTCTCTCTTTTCTCTCTCTTTTTCCACCCCTTTCTTCTCACATTTCTTCTTCATTTTCTAGACAACCTCCTGGGCTGAGTAGCTAGGTTGCCCATGTTGGTTCCTAGTGATTCTCAAAAACACTGACAGATCCTTCCAGAATTCTCTCTTGAATTAGTTCCTGTTGCAGGGCAGTATATTAGAAATGGTATTTCTAGAAGGCATGGAGAAGTTAATGATGAACCCAAGTTTCCTGGGGATTCCTCTCTGGAGCCTAGAATAGAAACTGCTAAATAAGTAAGTTGTTGAACAATGGAGGCCCCTGGCCCAGATGACTACATTTTGGATCATTTTAAGATTTCCTTCAGAGAGTCATGAACCGAGAGCAGGAAGACTTCTACAGCCTCTCACTGCCATGGCCACTCTGGTGCCCATGTCGAAGTCCCAGGTCCTTAGGAGAGATATGGGAGATTCCCAGTGGGTGTCCAATCCTTTGTACCTCTAGAGAAGCTCCTATATGAGCAAGAGTCATGTTCTGAGGATGTCAGGGATCCATTCATGCCATCCCATGCAGAGATGAGCACTGCTGTGACACTATGTGGACTGGAGTTCTCCTTCTCCCTTGTCCTATATCTGTAGGGAGCCCTGGCAGGGTCTACCCAACCAGTTTTTTTTAAATGTATGAGCCCTCTGGAACCAGCTTGCTCTCTTCAACATAGGTTTTTGCCAAAGGAGATAACCCCAGCTGCCTGGGGTTACGGTGCACCCCAGCTGCCTCTTCAGAGGCAGCCCGGAATAAATGGGAACACTTGGCTTTTGAGGGAGACACTCCTGGTTGTGCTGCTATTGTCTGTTAACTGTGTGTGCCTCTGTTTGATCACCTTTAAAATGAGACTAATGGGGACTTCCCTGGTGGCGCAGTAGTTAAGAATCCGCCTGCCAATGCAGGGGAAACAGGTTCGAGCCCTGGTCCGGGAAGATCCCACATGCCGCGGAGCAACTAAGCCCGTGCGCCACAACTACTGATCCTGCACTCTAGAGCCTGCGAGCCACAACTACTGAGCCCAAGTGCCACAACTACTGAAGCCCGTGAGCCGAGAGCCTGTGCTCTGCAACAAGAGAAGCCACCCAATGAGAAGCCTGCGAACCGAAATGAAGAGTAGCCTCCGCTCGCCACAACTAGAGAAAGCCCACACACAGCAACAAAGACCCAAGGCAGCCAGAAATAAAAATAAATAAATTAAAAGAAAATGAGACTAATGGTAGCTACCTCATGGGTCGTCATGAGGGTTAAATGAGTCAATTTATGTAAAGTGCTTACCGCATAGAAGTTGCTTGAAAATGAGAGCTTGCAATTTGCTCTAAAATTCTCTCTATATGAAACTAAATTAGCGGTTCTTACTTGTATCTAATTTATCTAACACATATAAATAGGTATTTGCTTTCTTTAGTATTAAAAGACCAGAACTTTGAAACTATAATGCTGACTTCCACGTGCAGATATGTCACTGGGCTCTCATAACAAGGAAACATCCCCTGGTCATGTTGTTATGTTCTGAAAAATAATGGTCTCCCAGGCTTCCTTGGGGTCAACGATACTGGGTGCATCTGGAAGACTTGGTGCTGACAACTCACAACTCCCCCCCACCCCACAGCTTGCAGGAGCTTCAGTGCTGGGGTCTTGGGAACATTAATCATGTATGGGAGTGAGCTTGTCAACAGCTGAATACAAAGGGTTTGATGTTGCTATTTTGTTCCAGGATACACATTCTATCTTGTTTCTAGCAGTAAAAGACTGGAACAAACTGTATGATTGTATCCATGATTAAATAGCCATAGACGAGAATACCATGCAGCCATTAACTAGAGTGAGGTACATCCTTCGCCAAAACATAGTAGTTAAAAAATAAGGTGCGGAACACTGTATATGATACTACTATGTGTGGGGTAAATGGAAGAGATACAAACACACACAAACCTCTATACATACCAATAAATGTATATAGGTGTATACGCATATATATTATGTATAGACTGTGAAAAGATACAAAGAAACTAAATATTTGTTGCTTTTAGAAAAGAAACTGGGGTCTAAAAGACAAATATTAAAGGAAGATATTCTTTTCACTGAATACACACCGCTAATGTTTTTGAGGTTATATTTTTACCATATGCCCGTACTATCAGAGATAGAGATACAAATGGTAGTAGTGAGAGACAGAGACAGAGAGACAGAGAGAGGGAGAGGGAGAGAGACACGCTCACAGAGAACGCTTGCTCTTGGAGCAGAAAAGAGAAGCGTTCTGCTGATACTCTCTTCCTCCTCCCCTGGTCCTCCTCCATCTTCACTCTACTGTTGGCGGCTCATGGTACACAATGGATGCTCAGTAGACATGTCTGCTTCTGCTCTTCTCTCTTTGAAAAAGTGTGACTATCCCATGGCAGCAGGTAGAATAAGGCAGGGGGCCAGTTCGCCGCGGAAGGGTAAAAATCTTGTACTTTGGAAGCTGATCTGTTTTAAGATATTTAAATCCTATGTGTCTATTTCTCTGTTGTTCCTCTCAAGACTTAGAGTCTTTCATACAGAGTGAAGTAGGTCAGAAAGGGAGAGACAAATACCGTGTGCTAACACATATATATGGAATATAAGGAAAAAAATGTCGTAAGAACCTAGGGGTAAGACAGGAATAAAGACACGGACCTACTAGAGAACAGACTTGAGGAGATGGGGAGCGGGAAGGGTGAGCTGTGACAAAGCGAGAGAGTGGCATGGACACATATACACTACCAAACGTAAGGTAGATAGCTAGTGGGAAGCAGCCGCATAGCACAGGGAGATCAGCTCGGTGCTTTGTGACCGCCTGGAGGGGTGGGATAGGGAGGGTGGGAGGGAGGGAGACGCCAGAGATATGGGAACATATGTATATGTATAGCTGATTCACTTTGTTATAAAGCAGAAACTAACACACCATTGTAAAGCAATTATACCCCAATAAAGATGTTTTTTAAAAAAAGGCTTTTAAAATATAAAGCCGGTCTCAGCCTTGCTAAGCAGAGCCAAGAGGGAAATTTCGACCTGTTGCTCTCGGCTCGTGGGGAGCAAGCAGCATAGCGCCCCCTGCCCGCCGGTGCGGTGCGCGGCGCCTCCGCCAGAGAAGAGGGTAGAGCCGCCAGAGGAAACGCTGCCAGCCAGGATCAGTTTTATGAGAACAGCTCGTGAACAAATTGCCTCCATGACTCAGAGAGCATAACCCTAGGGCGGGATCAAGCCTTCCCGAAGTAGATGCTGCCCCGCTCCCACCCCACGCACTGCGAACCCTGCCAAGATTCCCCAGGCGAAAGGGGGACCAGGGAAAAGCCGGACAAGTGGCAAGTCTCAGCCTAGGATGTCACGGGGGCCCTGCACTCATCTGGCAGAAAGGGCAATCACGCACGGAGGAGACAGCATAGCCATTCTCCCGTTGTACACCCATGTCTCCTCACCCCACTCCCTGTCACTTGAGGCGCCCTGAGAGAGATGGTGGGCTGGGGTCAGTGAGCTGTGCAGATTCGGGGAAGAAGTCTAACGAGGGGGAGCACGACAAAAGGCGGTCCAATTAAGGCGCTGGGGCACTGAGATTCTCAGACGGCCCACGGAGGACCCGGTGACCCAGGAGTCCAGCCCTCCAAATGAACCTGCTCTTTCGGCACACAGGCCACTCGGATGTGCCAGGACCAGATCCTAAGACCTGTAAGGACAGTCAGAGCGCTAGGACCCCAGAGATACCACTTGGTGGTGAGTTTTCAGAGGCTGAAAACTCATTCATTCCGGCACCTGGTAGGTATGGCGCTGCACATCATTTATCCTTTGCAAGCTCTGGCGAAGGAAGGTATTGAGGGACTTGCAGACCCTAGAGACCACTCCCCTGTGCTGCACCATCATGTGGTGGTACTGACTGGACCCACGCAGGGTCCTGGACCTGGGGTAGTCATGATGACGCTGTGGGAGTCCTGGGCCTGGGAGAAAAACAGTCTGATCTAGCAGCAGAAACTGGAGGAGGGTCCACGTCATAACTGTGTTTTCTGTGAAAGGCACGCAGTGAGAATGTCTCTTCCCCGAGACACAGTATCTTCCATCCTCCTATTCAGGAAATGTAGTACTGCAAGTTCTCGCCACTCTCTGGTGGAATTTTCTGACACTCCCTCTTCTGTACCAGTTCAGACACTCACTTGGCCACACCCTCTTCTACTTGACCCATCTCCTTCTTTTTCTTCTCTAGGGCTTCCCCTTCCTTTATTCCCATCCCTCTGCACTGGCCCAGCACATTCCTAATCACAGTGTTGGGGTCTAGATTTCTTCAAGGAACTGAGGTAGAGGGAGCTGTCACACAAGAAGAGGGCCACATCCCACCTCCTTCTAAACGTGGCGCAGAGATCCCATCGTATCCCAAAGCATCTATGATCCTCACCTAATCGCTCCTCAGTAATTGCCATAACTTACATTTGTGAAGTGGTTTAGCGATTACAGAGCTTTTTTTTTTTTTGCTTTTTTTTCCCATCTGACCCTCACCACAACCTTATGAGTTAAGGCAAGCATTTTTACAATCCCATTTTATTTTTATTATTATTTTTGCTGTACGCTTGCCTCTCACTGTTGTGGCCTCTTCCGTTGCGGAGCACAGGCTCCGGACGCGCAGGCTCAGCGGCCTGTGGGATCTTCCCGGACCGGGGCATGAACTCGCGTCCCCTGCATCGGCAGGCGGACTCTCAACCACTGCGCCACCAGGGAAGCCCTACAATCCCATTTTATAAAGAGATAACTGACTCTCAGAAAGTTTCAGCGACCTGCCTGAAGTCAGACAGCTAAAAAGTGAGAGGCAGGCTAGAATAATGGTGAGCCCTTCAAATTCAATAAAAATAAAATTCTCCACCATTAGAAACCTGCCTCATGCTGCAAACTAAGAAAGCCTCCCCAGCCTCCTCTTCCTCTCATGCTCACTTTGCCTTATTTATAACTACCTCACTCAGCCCCTTACCCACTCTTCTCCCCAGGACCACAGAAGGGTCACCACAGCTATTGCTACCCCTCCAGTGAGAAGCCTCACTTCCACAATCTTGATCTCATGTGTGCAGCCCCCTTTACTAGGCCCTGGGGCTGAGGATCTCGCAGAGTTAGAGTTGAGGATTCTGTGGCTGGAGAAGTGTTGAGGGTCTTTCCTCCCAAGGTGTACTGTTATATTGCCCAGGGAGGGAGGGACTGGATGTGGTGGGGCTGAGTAAGGAGTACTGTCCCATTATCTTCCAGGGATGAAAGTTGAGACTTTTCAGTCCTGACACTCAAATAGGACCTCAAGCAATACGTGACAGAGACTGCATAGCAGGATCCCAGTTGTCCTTGGGGGAAATCAGACCCAGGCATGGCCTGGAGGGTGAAAAGAAGCAAAGAGAAGGCAGCCCCAACTCCCGGACTCCCCAGATAATTGTCTCCTCTCCTTGAGCCTCTTTTTTGCCACAGGTTATAAGGGGAAGGAATCCAATTGTTCCATTTCATCTGGAAGAGCAGTGGTAAGGAAGAAGAGAGTCTAACTAGAAAGCATAAATCCTTTCAGCAAATGCAACCCAGTCTGAGCAACACGCCAGCCTCCACCCTGACTGTCCTCTCCCCTAAGTAGCCCTGGGGCTCTGTCATTTGAAGCCAGGAAATCCAAGGGCCTGGGGAAAAGAATATTCATAGATTCCCAGTGAAGAAGAGTCCCTCAGAGTCAGCTGGAAGGAAGGGAAGAGGGCCTGAGGATGGAAGGCAGCAAGAGCAGGAACTGAGATCTGAGGAAAAGAATTGGTGCTGACTGCATAAGTAACGCTGCTCCCTCTAATGCCCTCCCAGCTTCCATGAAGAAAAATCCTAACCCCTAGTCCTCTTCTCCTTCCATCATGAGAGCCAGAACTTTGGTCTCAAGACGTTTTTGGTCACAGTCCGCACTTGGGGACAGCTCTCTAAATGCCTCATCAACCTCGTGCACTGCAGGCTGGGTCACCCTCGTGCTCAGCCAAGTCTTTGCTTTTCTATTAGTTGGTTCTTTCAGCCTGACCCCTCAGCCCTGATTGGCCTTCTTCCTCCAGGATTCAGGGCTCCCCCTGTGATTCAGACCCTATTCTGATCTGCCACAGGCCCTTAGACAAGAATTATTATCCCTCATCTGGAAAATTGAAGTAAAAGATAAATACACTTTCACTTATGATCCATGGTCCATAGCACTTGCTAAGCAGATCTTTACCGAATGAAATGGAGCCACCCCCTAGGCGAAAGGAGAGTGCCTGAGTCCCTAAGCCCGGGCATCTCAGCCATCTAGCCACTCACAGCCCCGCGGGGTGATAACAGGGCTTCTCCTATTCATAGAGCTCTCCAGGGTCTCCCAGATTCCCTATGCTGGCATCTACATGACCGCTGCTACAGAGTGCTTTCTCATATGTCTAAATGCCTTTGGGACCAATGTACTGCAGTTGTGACCCCATTCAGCTTGTTCTTATTTTGGAGGAGATGGAATATAAAAACAAACTACATGTTGACTCTTCTTAGTGTTGCAAAACTTTTTCTTCCCCAGGCACTCTCCTTTAACTTTTCCTTTAGGTTATAATTCTCAGGCTTTCAATCTTCCCATCTCACTCTTGGCAATGCTGGTGAGCAGGATTAAGTCCATTCTTCTCTGGAGACAGTTAGTGTGTGTTCCCATCACTTTCTCCTATACTGTGGCCTGACTCTCTGCTCTGCCAAGGCACCAGGGGCCCCATGCCAGATGGAGCTGCCATGGGAAAGGGAAAGGATCATGTAGGTCTTGCCTGTCTTGTGCCCTGTGGCTCCAGCTGTCAGTCTCTCCTACCCAAGAAGTCATCTCTGCTTCTTATTAGGGGCTCAGGGAACACTGAAGTCCTGCATTGTGTTAAAGAGACCCAGGGAATGCAGCTCATGCTTGCCAGCTGCTACTACAGGGGAGTTTGTAGCCAAGGTGGCATGATTTGCCTATGTCTATCCCAGGGAAGTGAAGGGATGAATATGTACCTCTAGGCAGAAAATAAAAACCAGAGTCAAGGGAAAGACACTAAACGTGTAAAAAGTTTTTCTAATGTCAGCCTTGAGAATGGTTGAATAACTTTC
Organism: Monodon monoceros; assembly: GCF_005190385.1. Classification (NCBI taxonomy): domain Eukaryota; kingdom Metazoa; phylum Chordata; class Mammalia; order Artiodactyla; family Monodontidae; genus Monodon; species Monodon monoceros. Next base: position 99,093,185 of record NW_021703778.1, read on the forward strand.
TGAAATCACTTCCAGGCCTGTCCTCTAGCCAAGCTGAACCATGGACAGCCACCTCCAGGTCTTATTCTGTCTCTGCCTGGAACATCCTTCCCCACGTGGTTTTCTAGGGTAATTATTTATCCTCCCAGATTCAGTGTGGTGTCATCTCCTGCAGGAAACCTTCCCTGTCCCCTGCCACACACTCACCAGACCTGCAGTTAGGCCCCCATCTTCCCCGTTCACCTTTGTATTATTATTATCTGATTATTGGTATGTTTTCCCCCAGCCGACCGTCAGTTCCTGAAGGGCACAGTATGCAACACCAATCTCTGATGTCTCTGCCTAGAATGTTGTCATTTGGAAGGGACTCTATAAATGTTTACAGAATAACAAAATTGGGATCAATGGATCAAAGAACACAAACCATCCTTTTGGCTCTTGATATATTGCAAACTGCCCTCCAAAACGTTAACACCTATTTATAATGCCATCTGCCGTGGAATATAAGTTTCACTGCAACCTTGCTTTTTTAATAGGAGAAACTGTGCCCTAATGCTTTTTGGGGGGGGCGGTATTTTTCGCCATGCCACGCGGCATGCGGGGATCTTAGTTCCCTGACCAGGGATCAGACCCGTGCCCTCTGCAGTGGAAGTGCGGAGTCTTAACCACTGGCCCATCAGGGAAGTCCCTATCCTAACGTTTTAACGTGTATTTCTTTACCAGTGAGATTAAATAGTTTCCCCAATGTTTATTGCACTAATCACAATCCTCTATTGTGAACTGTCTCTTTATATCTTAGTAATCATTTTCTGACAGCTTGCCAAGGCTACAGCCAAATTTCCTTCTCCCCTTAAGCAAGGAGCCACAGGCCCAACCTTGCAGTTGAATGAAGGACTTGTTTCCTAAGCTCTGTAGATCCATATCAACATGCCCCAGAAGGGTAGCTTACAACCTAAGTTTGCTACAAGGCCCAAGACAGGTAAGATTCTCCACGTTACAGACTTTATTTTCTTGGTAGGAGCTACAGATAAGAATTACAGTCTGAAGACAGTTTTCAGCAGATGCCTAAAATTTATGGAAATGTGCAAGTCTGTAAAAAAAAGATCCATCCCATCTATCCCTTGAAATTTGCCAAGTCTGTTCTCTAGAACTTCTTCCCTTACGCCTCTAGATAGAGAGGGAAAGCAGGAGTAGGCAGCAGGTGGTTTTGCCAGAGCTCGGGTCAAGGACATGCCCACACTGAAAACTTCTTAGCCAGCTTTGCAGTCAGCGGGTTAAGTTGTTGCAATATAAATTTGAAAGGCAAAGTCTTTTTCTCCAAAAAATGTGGCCTGAGATCCTATTCTATCCCTATACCTCTCTGGCATGAGGGAGGCCTCTCCCGTTTCCTCTGATACATAGTTATGTAAAGCGCGTTGTCACCATGGTGACAATGACTTTTCACAGTACATGCTAACTAGAGAGCATTAGGGCAAATTTCTGGGTACTGTCTCAAGCCACACAATGTGCTTCGCACACTCTCAGCCCCCATTCAGGCTGTGAAGCCTGCTGCAGTTAATTTCAAAGTTCACGTGTACGGCTAGTCCCCATTTTAGGCCAGAGCTCTTTATCCCTTGATCTCTGAAGAAACAGGGTTCTTTCAATCTGAACTCTGGGTCCAGCCTTCATGGATCAAGTAGAAACTACCCTCCTTAGGTCCGTACAAAGTCAACTTGAGAGCTCATCTGTATTCTGTTTAGAAAACATTTCTAAACTAGTCTCTTCCTGGCTGACAATTCTAACCTTTTCCTGCCCTGAAAACATTCTCTTCTTTTTTTAAAGTTCACCAACTATAGAGTATCCAGAGAGCCAGCAACACATCTCTTTCAGGAACTCATCCAATTCACTCAAAAATTTTTTTGATCAGATGCTTATTAGGAATCTGTTATGACTATATGCCTGGCTTTGCCTAAGTGCTGAAGATATAACCAGAACTGCCCTTAGGCCCAAGAAAGGAGAGCCCCTTCCCTGGGCCTCATATTTGAGGAAGCCCCACAAGTAACTAATGTAGACATATAAATAATGAATTTACTAAACAACAGATGTGCCTCTGTTACTTGGGATCCAGTGCAACCTACCATCCTAAACTTCTGCTTTCGGGACTGACATGGCTCTAATCCAGGCGAAACAATTTTCCACATCTCTTACCCAAATCCTTAAAGGTGACTATGTCGAGTGACAAGACTCCTTATAGATTGTGCCTCTTCCAGGATAGGAGACAGGCACTGCTTCCAAATACAGGAAGGACTAGGCAGCAGAAGCATATAGGAAAAAAAAAAAGACAAATTTGTCAAATTCTTCCTCTCAGAGAGGATGACTGCAGTGCATTTTTATATTATGATGTAACATGGTACAAAGCACCTATTTCTTTTTTCCCTTCATGTTCCAATGCACAGTTCTGAAGGTACTCAAAATTTAGCACGATATCCCCAATAGTTGTACATGGTAGCTGAGGCACAGTTTGCAAGAGCCAACAATGTCTTTACTCTTAAATTTGTATATGTAGGTTTGGACAATATGTGTGAACTTGATATGAATTCTTTATCTATGTATCTAGATAATGCTTTAAGAAATGGTAAAAATCACAATGTAAGTTATAGTACTTTATATAAAAAATAGTCCTTAATATTTAATGTGATCATGTTAATTTAACATATGCAAGCCCATGACAGTGTGAGAACACGGTATATAAAACTACCAATTCATTTCCAAATCTAAGTATTGCTTTAAGGACGGTATTAACAATACCAGTTGCTATGGACTTAACAGAGCAAAATATTTTCAAATTACATTAATTTTTAAAAACTAATAACTACAATGATTCAAGAACAACTGGCTAATTTGACATCAATTGCTGTCCAAAGAACATAAATTATGTAGAAATCTGGACTGTAACAACACAGTGATTTTGCTGAAATGAGGGCAAAAAAAATTTTTCAGCTGTGCCTTTAGAAGGTCGATCTGTCTGCCCTGCTTCCTTTAAACAGAAGACGTCCCACACACCATCAATTCTCTGCTGCTTTCAACTCCAGTGATCTTGCCCAGACTTTGGAAGGAGAAATTGGAAGGGACATGATTATATGGAAGTTAGAGAGCTATTTCTGGTACAGAGGGTTTGTATGACTATAGAGAGGAGGCTTGAGGGGAAGCACATTAGATTCCGAGGCTCTTCATATGTTTCTGGGTCACTGATGCTATCAGCATTTGAGGTCAGTGAGCAGAGGCTGGAGATTTCAAGCATGGGTGGGTCATGCATTTTTTGCCCCCTCCCATCCCAGGGGCCTATAGATTCCCCTGTAGCCTCCTCTGCTTTCAGCCATACTTTCAATGACCATTTCCTTTTCTTTTCCCAAGATCCTTACCAAACAGGACTGGAACCATCTTTAGGTTGAACCATATTGTATCGAGAGCTAGAACAGAGCTAGGGAATGCTGCAGAGAGAGAACATCAGGATCAGAAAAAGGAACAATCTTGATCATTTTCCAAAGCTCTGAATCCCCAGCAAGGAGCCAGAGAGGGCTCTAAGGAAACAGAAGATGAACAGAAGTGATTTCTGAATGAGCTGGAAATGAGGAAGAATGGAATAAGAACCATAGGACAGGAGGGAGAGCTGAGTTAGTTGGGGCGTGGTAACTAGAAAACAAATTCAGGATTGACTCAGGAAGGGACCTGGGAGCTGGGGAAAGTTAGGAAGAACCATGCCAGCCACAGGGGGGCACTGAATCCCCATGGGCTAGCCTGGAGTGTGCAGGACCAACAAAGTAGAGAGGTCAGTCAAGGACAGCAAAGCCCTTCTCCCTTGCTCCCGGCAGACAGCATCTCTCCCTCTACCTAACTCGTGGGTTTCTTATAGATGCAGAGGCATCTGTAGGAGAGAGACACACACAGTCACCACCCATTTCACACACATCCTCCATGACAGATACACACACACACACACGCTCTCTCCTATGTACACACAACTGTAATTTACTCCCTCTTCCGAAGATTACTTTAACAGGGCTTTCCCTGGTGGCGCAGTGGTTGAGAGTCCGCCTGTCGATGCAGGGGACGCGGGTTCGTGCCCCGGTCCGGGAGGGTCCCACATGCCGCGGAGTGGCTGGGCCTGTGAGCCACGGCCACTGAGCCTGCGCGTCCGGAGCCTGTACTCCGCAACGGGAGAGGCCACAACAGTGAGAGGCCCGTGTACCGCAAAAAAAAAAAAAAAAAATTAAAAAAAAAAAAGATTACCCTCCTAACAGTGTTATCTTTTTAGGCAAATGTACTGAGAGGACCTGCCTTCCCTTCCATAACGAGCAACAGCAGCTATTGCCGGTCAAGGCTGTGAGTTCTTTGCCTTTTCCTCATGTTGATCTAGGAGCTGTTTGGTCCACTGAGTCCAATGATGCTGTTTCTTTTCTTTAGTGTGGCGTTTAAGCACTGCTTGCTGTCTGCCCTGTGTGTGGTTAGCCTCCCCGTTCCTGGCCATCATGGAGCCACCTGCTGCTGATCAAAGAAGTTTGATGATTTCTGGAAATTACTGGTAATCATGAGACAAACCCTCCTTTTTGTTATAAAAGCAACTTGCCCCTTCTACTCAGGGAGCTAGCACTTTTTTTTCCCCATCTTCTCCCTTGTGCACAAGCTATCTCTCTCTTTTTTTTTTAATAAATTTATTTATTTATTTAATTTATTTTAGGCTGTGTGGGGTCTTTGTTGCTGCACTCGGGCTTTCTCTAGTTGTGGCGAGCGGAGGCTACTGCCGTGGCTTCTCTTGTTGCAGAGCACGGGCTCTAGGCACGCTGGCTTTGGTAGTTGCGGTACGCGGGCTCAGTAGTTGTGGCTCACCAGCTCTGAAGCGCAGGCTCACTAGTTGTGGTGCACGGGCTTAGTTGTTCTGCGGCATGTGGGATCTTCCCGGACCAGGGCTCGAGCCTGTGTCCCCTGCATTGGCAGGTGGATTCTTAACCACTGCGCCACCAGGGAAGCCCCTGACATTTCTGAGTGTCTTTGATGTGACAAGCGCTATTCTAAGTGCTGTGCGTATAGTGAGCAAACAGACAGGTGCCTGCATTTTAGAAATTTTGTCCCCATGATGCCAAAAGCTCGACGTCTCTGTACGCCAGTGCCGAATCAAATCTTGGAGACAGAGTATTGGGTGAAGTAGAAAAGGATAGCTTTATCACTTTGCCAGGCAAAGGGGGACACAGTGGGCTCCTGTCCTTGAAAACTATGTGTCCCAACCCGGGAGGATTGGAGGAGAAGTTTTATAGCAACGGTTCAAGGGTGGGGTCTCTGACAAGGTCAGGGGTGAGCAGGGCCTGCGTTCCCTTCATCTTGTCTCAGGTGGTCGGTCCCCTAATCTGGATGAGCTCCTCTGGTCCTTTAATCTGGCCTCAGGTGGTTTCTTGGCTGCTCCTCCCTTGATTAGCAACTGTTTGAATCTGCCCTTTGGAACTCAGGGAAGGTCCTGGAGGCTGGAGTCTTGCCTACAAGAAACAGGGCAGGAAAAGGGCCTCCGTGCTCAGGAGCCCCACAGGGCATCGCTTGGTTTCACCCACATACCTTGGATATTTCTCAAAGTAGTTCAGTGGGGTATATTTGAACTAAGAAGAGAAAATCCTTCTGTTGCAGCAATTAAATACCCGCAGTGAGAGCCCACTTTCATTACCATAACCATGGACACTGCAAGGGGAAGAATGACCCTGCCTTTGGCATCAAGACTATTGCTTGGGGCCTCCTATGTGGCCTGCATCAGTGAATCAGGTGAGGATAAATTATTTATCCAATCTGAAAAAGATAGAAGTCAAATATCATAAGACGAAAAGGTAGTGCAGTCATCACCAGGCGGCTCTGCTGGCTTGATAAGTAAAATCAAAGATACAGAGGGCTATAACCAAGGAGAATTAGCTAAACTACCACATTCTATTTAATCACAGTCCATAAGAGCTCCCCTAACTTCTGCTGAAGTTACTTCAACAATATCACTTACCTCTAGAGGAAAATAAGGGACTAATGGGAAGAGTTCATTGGTATTTACTTCAAAACAAAAGAGAAAGTGAAGGTCACTCCAGGTCCAAAATAGATAGATAGATAGATAGATAGATAAGAAAAAAGGAGGAAAGGAGGGAGGAAGGGAAGAAGGGAGAGGAAGAAAAGGGGAAGGAAGGGAAAGGAAGGGGAGGATACGGGAGGGTAACAGGCTGGCTTTCTAAAGGCACAGCTGAAGCAACAGTTTGGAGGCAACATTCTGAAAGGATGGGGTATGGTCCTTCAGGATGCAGTGTATTTATTGAACCAGAAACCTCTAAATGACACTGTGTCCCCAAAAGGAAGAATACACAGGTCTGGTAATCAAGAAGTAGAAGCAGGAATGGCTTCACTTACCATCACTCCCACTGACCCACAGAAATTTCATGCTTTCATCTCTGTAACTCTGGGCTCTGCAGGGTCAAAGGTCCAGGTCCCCAAAGAGGATGCACCCTTGCCAGGGGATATATCAAGGGTCTCACTGAACTACAAGCTACAGCTACTGCCACGACACTTCGGACTTCTTGGGTCTAGGGAGCAGCAGATGAGAAGAGGAGTTACCATACTATCAGGGCTAAGTAACCCTAGTTAGCAGGAAGAGGTAGGGCTGTTTTTACACAATGGGAGCAGAGAAGAATTCAGATGGAACCCAAGTGTTCTACTTGGGTGCTTCCCAGCATTCCCATGCTCCATTGTAGCTGTGAGTGTACATGTGCAGCAACGTCAGCCAGAGAAAGATATGACTATCAAGAGTTTGGACCACTCAGGAACAAGGGTTTGGGTCATAACACCAGACAAGCCACTAAGACATAATAGTTGGGGGCGAGGGGAAATGAGAATGGATAGTAAAGGAGGGAGAGGATGGGTGCCAGTTGCAGCCCCGAGATCAACTGCAGTAACAGTGACTATAATTTTCCCCACTAACCTCCATCTTCTAAGTTTCTCTTCAAAAACAGAGTCCCATACAAAGCTTGAAGGAATTGTCTCTTGAACCTATCTGGAGAAGTCGATCTGTGTGGCTCTAGGGCAGCTGTGGAAATGAACTACTCAGATCTCCTGCTGTGGGGATCATTATTAACTGATGGCCCCAACTGCCACCCTCTGAATCTGCTACGCTTCCCATGGGCTGTCTCAGACAATGACTGAGTGTAGCAGGGATACTAAGTCAGATCCATTTCTCAGGATGCAAGACTCCTCTGACGGCCACCTTAACCTCCATTAACCCGGCTGAAACTTTTAGACCTGTGCCTATCCAACCTGTTTTCCTTCCCTCCCTATTTCACAGAGGTCAGACCTGCATCACAGTCTGACAGCTCTTCCTGCCTCTTCTGGCTTCCTCTCTCTTTCCCCCTCACAGGCATTCTCCCAATAAATCTCATATAAATCTAATTCCATCTTAATGTCTGCTTCTTTAGGAACGTAAACCAACATAGACCTGTCCACAAAACAGATTAAAACTGTAATCCATGATTTCAAAACAAGCTAAGAAAATAATACAAGACATGAAAGAACATGTATCAAAATTAATAAAAAATTCAGAAAAAAGGGTGACATATTCAGGAAAGTTAAAAATAAAAGTGAAAATTGTTTAAAAGATAAAGACTAATCTAGAAGACACACAAATGCAAATAAACACAACAAATAATGCCTTAAGAGAAGATTTTAAAAAGGAAAACAACAAGAAGAAAGCGATAAAAAGGGCACTACTTGGGATCTTTGACGGTAGAATTTAACTTCCCAAGGTATTATTCCAGTTGCTTCACATCTTCATTACCGAGACTTTCTCTAGATCTAATTATTAGCTCTTTCCATTGCTCATTATCCATCTCTAACCAACTTATCCAAACCTTCCTCAAAGAATCTTTCTTATTTTCCTTTACTTAATTGGGGGGGTATTTCTGTTTAATATTGTCTAGTTTCTCCACACTTTTATCTGTTTTTTAAATGTAGAGCCACTAATTGGAAATACTACCCAGGTCAAAGTATGATCAGTGTTAAGTTGGTAGAATTCATGGATTAGGTATGAAATGGGCTCATCTATGCTTTATGGGATTGTGACCTGGTTAAATGACTAGACTCAGCTCCTCAACCTAGTCTATCCTGCTGAGATTTTCCAAGCATGGAAACAAATATATCACTTTATTAACATCATCAACAAATATTGATTAAGCATTATCAATGTACAAAAAATTATGTGCACTGTTTTAGATGTGTTAAGGACATCCTTGATCCCTGAGGAGGCTGATGTGGAGGTTTTTGTTTTATTTTGTTTTTATGAACAACACTTTGGCTTAAGAACAAAGACACATAAATTCAGAACTATGTCAGCTTTTGAGATGTTGTATTATTGAAGGAAGGGAACAATCCTAATTAGGCCAGTGTCAAAATAAATGAAGCCACATCTATGTTGGTAGTTCTAAAGGAGAAGCAGGAGGGACATTCAGAGGCACCACCAAGCTCTCCTGCTCATTACTTCTCAGTCTCCAGTGCCTTGTCTTACTTGGTCCCAAATATCCCCATTTTCAAGTTTGTCTTGGAAATAAGACATGAATTCATAATAATTAAAATGTGATCATGTCCCTTTAAGTTCCCCAAATACATATGATAATAATAATAGCATAAACACATTGAGCATTTACTTTGGGCCAGACATTATCTTATTAAATCCTCACTCCAATAACCCTGTGAGATAGCAACTATTATTGTCTTGCTGCTCTAGAATTCAAATTCAGACTGCCAGACTCCAGATGCCAAGCACTTTATCCCTATGTTCTGCTACCACCCTATGTCAAAAAATAATATAGCCAATCTTATGCTATAGCTAACCTACAGTGATATAGTTTATCTTGCTAACACTTGAGCCAGCAATATAAAGTAAGACAAAGTGTCACAAGAAATGAGACTAAGTGTGGCAGCATGAATCAAAGCGGTGGGGTGGTGGGGAGAGAAGGTGAACCTGAAAGGGAGGAGAGCAGTGAGTGGGGCATTTACAACAGCGGTCTTAAGCGCCCCTTAAGTCTCCTTCCAGAGCACTCAGATTATGGAAAGGCCTCCTTTATTAGAAGCAAAGTTTAATAACCCAAATGCAAACCAGACATTTAACTCTCCAACTGATATAGTTCCCCATACTTTATCACATAATTTTCATATTTGGACGCTTGCAGTTACACCAAAGACAATACTGCTACCCTTCCAGCCACCAGATTTCTATCCCAAAAGGTTAAAATACACCATAGTTAACTAATGTGTTTGCTATAGGAATCAAGAGGTTAGACTGGGTAAGTTCTTTTTAATGCTACATGTTAATTTAATACTTCAGAACATTTAGCTTATTGTTCTTAGTTAACTTGTGTTGACTGAAAAAAAAGCACAATGTGAGCGTTGTGAATTAAGTTTTATTTGGGGGCAAAATGAGGAGTATAGCCCGGGAGACAGCATTTCAGATAGCTCTGCTCCAAAGAGGCAGGGGGTTAGGTCAGTATGTATGTGATTTTGGTGAGGGGTGCGGGGGATACCTGCAATCAAGCACACGTTTTAAATTATTTATTTATTTATTTATTTGGCCAAGCCACACGGCATGTGGGATCTTAGTTCCCAAACCAGGGATCGAACCCGTGTCACCTGCAGTGGAAGCACAGAGTCTTAACTACTGGACCGCCAGGAGGTCCCAAGCACACATTTTTGCAGAAGGTTGCTGCTACTTTGTGAAGGTCACTGCTAGTCATGAGAAGCAGACTTCGCCAAGAAATATTTTAGTGCTTTTCTAGATATGCGGAGATGCAAGAATTGGGCTCATAAAAATCATCTCCTGAAAGTATCTAACTCTCTGAAGGTCTTCTCCGCCAGCCCTTCCCAGAGCACAGAGTGCCTCATTCTTGATCTCCACCCTGAACTCCTTTCAGAGAGTGTTAAAGTTCAGCAGCTGCAGCAGCTCATGATTTAATCCTTCTAGAGGTAGATGGCAAGTGCCAACCTGTAGTTGGCACTTGGCAACTTGCATTGCATTCTAAGTACCAACATTATGCAGTAGAGCATATATTTAAAGGTGACGATCAGACTTAGACTGCCGAGGTTTAAATCTTGTTTTCACCTAACAAGCTCTGTGATCTTGGGCGTAATAGCCACCTGAACACTCACTTTCACTGGGTGCAAAATGGGGTTAAAGTAACCTACCCTATAGAATTGTGGGGACTAAATGAGGTAGTACCATATAAAAGTGCTTGCCACACTACCTGGAACATAATGTTCTCATGGTGGCTATTTATCTAAGAGTACTGGTTTAATATTAAGAGAATCTAACATGCAAAAAACATTAAATCTAGTATTACCTATTATTCTGTTAAATTCGGACGCCTAAATCTGGCTTTCCTTATTTCACCTTTCCGATACTGCATTCTCTCCGTTTCACACAGGAGGTAAAAAACCCAAGACTTCAGTGTTCTCCAGAAGAGAAAAAAAAAAACCACAGGTAGTTAATACAAACACAAACTCTGCGGGTCTCTGACGCGTTTCTAGAGACCGCAGCAAAGGGCCCGCCCCTTCCCCCTGCCGCCCTCTAGATTCCTGGAGGAGGAGACAAATCCCAACACAGAGTCGAGGCCACCTCGCTTCCGGCTCGCTACGTCCGAACTGAGGCGCACGTACGCTCTTCAAGGAGCTTTACATATCGATTGCTTATTGGCTACTAGCAAGCACTCGTTCTCCTCATTGGCTGATTCTGTCCCTCGCCGACGTTCCGCGGAGGATGTTCGCCGCGGCGAGTGAGAGGGTCACTGCACCTAAATTTCCGGTTCCGGTTCACCTCTGGCTCCATGGCGACCGCTAGAGGACCGGCGTATCTGCTGACATTAGGCAGATGGCGCCGCGGCCTCGGAATAGCTACCCAGTCCCGAGTGAGTGCTTACTTTCCCTGCTGTCGAAGAGGCTGTGCGTCTCAGAAACAGCTCCGCTCCGAGGAGGACCGCTCTCGGCCGCCCCTCCCTTAGCCAGCGTCCGCAGCCATGCTTTCTGCCCCCGCAATCAGCTTTTCTTTCCCGGCCTGCAGGCGCTCGCTGCCCTCGTGCCCGGCGTATCCCAGGTGGATAACCAGTCTGATTTCCTGGGGAAGAGGTCCCATCGCCGACACCCCGGCATCCTGCAGCTGTCGCGCGTGCGGCTGCCGCAAGTATTGGTTGACGCCGTGCAGTTACTGCTGCTGGGTGAGTAACGGGGGGAAATGGAGGCTCGAGAAGAAGCGGAAAGTGGGCCTGCGTGCAAGTGATTCCACTTTTCATCTTTGGTCCTTAGAGAGCTCGATGCCCAATATGGAGAAGCACGTGCAAGCATTGACCAATTATCTCTGGAGTCGGCATTTACCTGTAGAGCCAGAGGAGTTGCAAAGACGGGCTGTCCATCTTGAGAAAAAATTCCTGGAAAACGCAGGTAGGGCTTAAGAATAAAGAGTAGGCCAAATTGAAAAAGCAGAGGGAAATGAAGAGCAAGAAATAATTTCGCAGCCTCTTAAATAGATACTGCAATTTCTTATGTGACTTTCTGGCGAGAGTAGTTATTACAATGATGCCTTACTAAGAGAAGACATTATTTCAGAGATTGCTCGTGGGGCTTGAGTAAAAGTCAGTGAGTGCTTCAGTATCCTGTCGAAACTTAGATCTTTGGCTTTGTCCTCCAAGTTCACTGGATCAAGACCATCTAAGTTTTTGTTAAGTAATATAAAGTTCATGTCCAGTACTAAAACCCACTACAGGGAAAGGAGAATAATCTATCAGGTTATTTTTATGGTTATGAGTTGTCTCTTATTAAGAGACCTGCCTTTTATTCATCTTGTATTCGCCGAACTTCTCATAGGATCTGGTTCATAGTAGGTGCTCGGTAGATAAGATAGTACTGAACAAAACACAATCATGAGACTTTAGTTTTTCAAGCCCCTTTCCTCCCTATAGGAGGATTGGAGACGTCACAATATTAAGTTTTGGGGAGTTGAAGAAATCCACAAAATACTGTGTTTATCCTATCCTTTAAATTTTTGTTACACCTCCTTTTAATATAGAACAAACCTGTGGGATAGAGTTGGTTGAGTTGAATAAACTGCTGTTAGAGGAAATATACTATCTGATACACTTTGGTGGTGGTGGTGGTCATTGTTATTCTTACCTGAAACTTTTCTCTAGGTTTGACTTCTCTCTTAAGCTTTGAGGCTTTTCCCAGGTGGGAATTGGGGATGAATGGGCAGGCAGTCTATTCAGATATTGGATCTGAGCCCTGTTCTTCCTAGGTCCTCACTTCCAGTCCTTGTTCTCACCCCAGACTCATGTCAGATGGAAAAACTTTGTGGAGAAGTGCTGCATGCTCTGCGTAGAACTACCTATCATTGGCAAGAGTTGAGGTAAGGGAGACTAGAAGGGCTGCAGAAGAAGGAGACTGGGGGAAGTACAGTTACACAATTTTGTGTTTGAAAAAAGTGACCTGGCTTGTAAGCCTCCCTAGGACTCTTCTGTGTTGAGAAGTGAAAGTGTTGAGCTGGAAGAGCCCTTTCCAAAGATTTCATTTCCTAAAAGTCAGAGGGTAGCTACGGGATAGAGGTTGTTTCCCAGTGGTATGACTCTGGTTTTTCTGGCAGCTACAGTGAGGGACTGAGCCTGGTGTATATGGCAGCAAGACTGGATGGTGGCTTTGCAGCAGTCTCCAGGGCATTCCATGAGGTGAAATTCGCTCAATTTCCTACCGTCAGTTCCCTTATTCATAAAGTAGTCTTCTGGGGTAGGATACTTGGGACGTTGCATGTGCATTTTTTTTTTTTTTTTAGGAGGTTCTCTATCCTCTGAAAGGAATTTTTGACCCAAGAAAGGTTTAGAAGCACTGTTTTAAGAGCTTTCTATTCTATAAAGCATTTACATTGAATCTTAAAAGGCATTCATATCTCATTTTCTCTGTTGTGGTCCCCTAATTCATGTTTACCAAGCGTCTACTGTGGGGTGTTGTATATTTCTTTAGATCCAAGCTCGACTTCCAGAGTTCCAGCCACAAACCTTGATGGACTTTGGCTCAGGTACTGGCTCTGTCACCTGGTGAGTCTCTTTCTCTTTCTCTGTCACTTCTAGTTCTAGAGAGCCATGCTTACACCACGTCAGTATCAGGAGACTGGAGAACCAGAGGGAGAATAGGAAAGTTGGGGACTGGAATGTTTCTTCCCTCACATTAGACAAGGCATGAGAAGGTATATGGATTAGGGCCAGAACATAAAGAAATGTCAAGTGAAAAAAAGATCCATGATTAGAAGGATAAAAAAGGAAAGGAATTTAGTCTAGGGTGGAGGTTTTACATATCATCAAGATTTTCTTGTGCACAAATAATTTTTGAGTCTGCCTTTTTTTAAGGAGTTGTAAATGAAATAAGAAAATAACACTATTCGTTTTTCCAACTATTTTAACATAGCACTGTGTTTCTCCAGGGGTGGGTTGGGAACAGAGGGGTCTCTTGCAGGGGTGACTCTGTCATGAGAGCTGGCGATATATTTTTTGCCATTTTAGGGCTGCTCATAGTACTTGGGGCCAGAGCCTACGGGAATATATGTGCGTGGACAGCTCAGCGGCCATGTTGGAATTGGCAGAAAAGCTACTGAAAGGTGAGGACAAAGTATAAGGAAGGGCTTTTCCAGCGTTGAAGGAATTAAAAAAGCAAAGGAGTACAAGAGAGGGTCTTTTATTGGGGAGTAGAGGAGAGGGCTAAAAGTTAAAAATGAGTCTGATCTTCCAATGCGATAGTCCAGCAGAAGGTGCTGGAGGCCTTTGTTGGACTGTGAATGGGTAGGACAAGAATAACAGGACAGGTGACCCAATATTCTCCCGGCCCTTTTTTATAGTTGCTTACTCTATTGCATCTCACCCTCAGCTAGCGTTTTTCTTTGTTCTCGGGGCCATGTTTCTTATCGGAATGTCACTTCAGTTTACACCTGTACACTCATAGTTGCCACATCTCTACTTCTACAGGTGGTTCAGGATCTGGGATGCCTTATGTGCCAGGTGTCTTTTTCAGACAGTTTCTACCTGTATCACCCAAGGCAAGTGGCGATGTTTAAAGTATGCTAAATGTGGAGTATGCACATGGAAAACTGTGGCCTTGGCTTTGCAACCTAGCATTAAGTGTTAGAAAATAAAAGAAAGCAGAAGAAATTTAGTGGGATAGACCTTTGTTGTACTCTTAGAAGAGGGAGATGTCAGGTCTGTCATGTTCCTTGTCCTGTGCACCAGGTACAATTTGATGTGGTGGTATCAGCCTTTTCTCTCAGTGAACTGCCCAGCAAGGCCAACCGCACTGACGTAGTCCAAACCTTGTGGCGCAAGACAGGTCATTTTCTGGTGAGTAGAAACCCCTTTTTCCCTTCAAGTTTTAAAGCAGCTTCATGGGTTTCATGGCTTTCCTTCTCCCCATTGGAGCTTGTCTTCATTCTTGACCATTTTTCTTTTATATAGATCCCTTTGTCCCTCTTGTAGGGTCCCCATCCACATCTTACATATAATGCCCATTTCTTTAGGATCCCTATTCCATCTGGGAATGTTCTTACAGAGCTACTGACATTTATGTTTTCATGTAATTTGGGGCTTCTTATTTTCCGCTTTTGTAATCAGATATTGGTGGAGAATGGAACAAAAGCTGGGCACTCCCTTCTCATGGACGCCAGGGACCTGGTCCTTAACGTAAGGTTCTTTCTCCTTTTTTCACCTTACCCTCCATACCCTACCTATTCTCACCAGTTACTGGCACGCCTGTGAAAACTGAAGGGACTCTGTCATACAATGGTGAGGATAATTCTCAAGATAGTAGGCATATGAAGTCATTATGATATAGGGTAGTGGTTGGCAAACTTGGGCCTGTGGGTCAGATCCAGCCTGCCACCTGTTTTTATATGAGCCGTGTTTGTTTGTATGTCTGTGGCTGTATGTCTGTTGTCTATGGCTGTTTTCACAGTACAAATAGCAGTTGAATAGTTAGGAAAGAAACAGATTTTGCCTACTCTCTGGGCCTTTTAAAAAAAAACATGTTTGCCGACTCCTGATCCAGGGCATTTCTGAGCCGAGAACCTTATCTCTTTGGGACAGTATGAGCCAGTGTATAATCATAAATTTAATTGTTTTATTTAGAGTGGGATCTTTTTGAGAGTGGAGGTTGCTGACAAGGGAGAGCACCATACTATGTGCCAAGTTTCTGCCTTTCTCCTGCTGCAAAGAGAAAGTTCTTTGTCTGGAGTATTAAAGAAGCAGCCAGCTTAATTCAAAGAACATAGTTAATAATTACCAGAATTGAACGTTAGAGGAGTCCTCAATTTACTGAGTGCAGAGATTGAGTTATGAGAATAGACCCCTCAGGCCCAACCTAATTTTTTTGATTTCCTTTGATTTCAGGGAAAAGAGAAGTCACCTTTGGACCCTCGACCTGGTTTTGTCTTTGCCCCGGTGAGTATTACTTCTCCCTTTCCCAGCACGCAAAGATCTGAACTCAGCTGTGGCCAGGAAAAGTAAGAGAGTAAAGCTAAGCCACCTCCACTACTTTGTGTCCCTATCCAGTTTCTTTCTTAGTGATTCCTCTGGCTTTCCTACCCTCTGCTCCTGTGCTCCCTTATCCCTAGCCCTTCTTGACTCTCACTCTTAGTTTTTCGGTTTTATGATCTGTTCTTTTGTCTTATGTCATGTCTTTTGTTTGTGTTCACAGTGTCCCCATGAACTTCCCTGTCCCCAGTTGACAGCCTCTAAGCCCCTGGCCTGTAGCTTTTCCCAGGCCTACCATCCCATCCCCTTCAGCTGGGTATGTACTCTGGGAATACTATGGTAGGGAGTAAGTAGCCTGGGAGGGCACAATGAAAAAGACTCAGAGGTGGGAGGATTTGGAAAATTCAGAGAATAGCTTGGAGATTTTAGGCCCTGAATGTGCATGACTTATAGAATATGAAAAGCGCTGTATGAATGGGGTTCAAAAATTTTTTTTCCCTTGTCTTTTACCTCTAAACCATCTCTATATCCTTATCTTAGAACAAGAAGCCAAAGGAGGAAAAGTTCTCGATGGTAATCTTTGCCCGAGGGTCTCCGGAGGAGGCTAATCGCTGGCCCCGAATCACTCAGCCTGTTCTTAAACGGCCACGCCATGTGCATTGTCACCTGTGCTGTCCAGATGGGCATATGCAGCATGCTGTGATCACAGCCCGCAGACATGGCAGGTATAGAGGGTGTGACCAAAATTAGTGGAAGGTAGCAAGAACCTGCAGCCCACATTGACCCTCTCTTTTATATAGGGATTTGTATCGCTGTGCCCGTGTCAGCTCCTGGGGAGATCGTTTACCTGTGATCACGCCATCTGAGCTTCCTCCATCACCTGCTCAAGATCCCCCTGAGAGTTGACAAGGATGTGTAACATGTGTTTTCTTCTATCGTGACTGCCAAGGCTGAAGCTACCTGGTATCCAGGATGGGAGTGCTGGTACTTTTACAGCAAAAAACTAGTTAAAATAGCCTCCATTATAGTAAGCCTTATTCTTTTAGCTCACTCGGCCATCCTTTCACAGATGCTTTTCTTTCTTGTTTAATTGCACTTTGCAAATGATTGCCTTCTAGCTAGAATTGTATTATGCATCTAGTGTTTACTCCTCCAAGGAAACACTCCCTAACACTCCCTTCCCTTGTGAGCATTGTTCATTCCAGAAAGAAGGTCACCGTGTGATAACCTCAAGGACCACCAGAACCAGTCCGGAGAGGAGAGCACCTAACACGAGCTTTGAAATTTTCCAGAAATGAAGAATGCAAGCTTGCATCTACCCTGATCCTTATCTATGGCCCTATTTTCCACTTCCAAACTATAAGACCCCTTGCTGTTCTCTCTTAAGGGAGGGCACAGTCTTTAGGGCATTAGCCTGCTGTGGCCTCCTTTGCCTGGCAAAGCAATAAAAGCTACTCTTTTATACTTCACTGAAAACTCTGTCTCTGTGTCTCTGTTCAGCACTGGTGAACAGAGGCTAAGTTTCAGCAACAGTACCCCTATATGGCTGTGTTTGCTTAGGTTTTAATAATAATTAAAAGTTTTCAAAGAATGGAAGTGGATCTTGTGATTCTTAAAAGGTGTAGAAGTCTGTTGTCATGGCCTATCCTATAATGAAGAGAATCCTCAGATTTTCAGCGTTTCCCACACAAATCTCCAGCTCACCCTGTCCTGGAAGAATCCTGCTGCTTCCACCAGATTCCAGGACTTCGCACGGAGGCCTGGAGATAATCTGGAGTAGTGGGGGAAGCCATCCCCAGCTCCCTGAGAACTGGCTCAACAGGCCTCAGGGTTGTCAGGCCACCTGAATAGGGGATCAGCAGCTGCTTGGCCTCTGTGTTTTCTCCCTCCTTTCCTTTCAACTTTCTCAGCTCCCTCAGAGTTCACTTCACAAATTTCTCTCAGGAGTCGATTCCCCTCAGGCCTGAATCTATCTCCACCCTCATATATCCAGGCAGGAGCCTTCAGTTTTCCCTTAGGCCTTGCTGTTTCAGAGCTAGAGCAACTTTCTTTGTCCTAAAACTCTCAGTCCCTCTCCTATAATTTATATCAGGAAACAGGCATAGTCAAAAGTTATAACAGTATTGATGTTGTAATACTAGAAATCTTCCTTCTAGACATTTCCATGCCTGGAACTATTTTTCTGGGGTTACAGGAGAGGGGAGTCCCCCTCCTCTGCTAGTTCCCACAGAGTGCTGGCAGCTCCACTTCCCAGGCCCTCCTCCTCACCCCAAGTGGCCCCAAATCCCCTCTGAAAAGGTGCAGTTCAGGTATCAGCATAGCAACCTATAAGGCTTGAGGTGGGGTAGAGAGGGTATGGAAGGCTTAGATCAAATGTCCTGAGTGAGGCAGGACCAGATTGTCCCCAACACAAAACAGCCGGGGAGAGCTACCATAGACTCCCTTTTTGGATTAGAACAGCCCCAGATGAGAACTAAGACTCTACAGCCCTTGGTTTAGTCAGAGCATTCAAAAGGAGGAGAAGACACAGCACCAGGCTGTGCCTGGCAGGGAGTCCGGAGTTTCTGATTTCTAAATTCAGGAAGGCGTCAGCCAGGGGAGGGGCCTCCATGTAGGGGAAGGGCGGGAAGCTGGGGCTGGGCAAGTTTTCTATGCAAAGCTGCGCAAGAAGAGGCCACACAGACCAGAAAGAAGACCCAATAGCCTTCTGAAACTGAGAAGAGTGGAGGCTCCAGCTTTGACCACCTGAGACACCACTCCTGCTGCGAAGATTGTCACTCCATTTGTTATCCTGAGGCCTCTACTTACCCTGTACCATAAGGATGGAGCCACTACTAGGAGTAAAAGTTGGCTGCCTGTTTTCCCTGCTCGTTCTCACTCTGGTCTGTGGCCTTTTCCCCATCTGCTTCAAATGGTTCCAGACTGCCACAGGTACAGCCCGACCATGTCTTTGTCCCCATAACCTAAGTCTGACTCAGCCTTGTCACCCTATCCTGATATCTTGCTCTGATTCTCTCATCATCCCCAAGCTTGGGACATGGGGTGCTGCCTGTGGCTCTTTAGTCATTGTTGTCTGTCTCCTCTTTGCCAGCTGGATTGTAACTCCTGCTGTTTATTAGGTCGTCACCGCCGGGTCCTCAGCCTCCTGAGCTGCACTTCTGCTGGCATTTTCCTGGGAGTGGGGTTCATGCACATGACTGCTGAAGCCTTGGAGGGAATTGAATCAGAGATCCAGAAGTTGGTGATACAGGTGAGCAGCAGAGTTGCTGAGCTGCAGGGCTGTGAGGCCAGAATGATGAACAGAACCAGGGAAAGTAACGAAGAAAGGGGGAAAATAATGAAGCCAAGGACACAGGAGGAACAACAGGGAAGATGACAGCTCTTGTGCGGAATGATGGAAACAGGTCAGATTGGCCTTTAAGGAAAGTGATGGAGCCGAAGGCACAGGACAGGAAGCTGAGCTGCTCTTTCCCTCGTCTAATTTGTGCTTTTTTTTCTCCCTAGAACAGCACAAACAGTGAGGGGAATTCTGATGATGCTGATTCAGCTTATGTAAGTATCTCCCACCAGCCCCTACCTGGAGATTAAGGAGAACCAGAGATGCCTTTAATGCCCAGACCTTTTTGAGAGGACTTATGTGTGGAATTCCAGGAATTCCTTCTGCTCCTCAGCTGCGGCATTGTGGGGGAAAAGAGGAGCCACCCAATCCTTTTGGGCTTATGAAACCCCAGAAAGAACTCTTGTTTAGCCTTCCATTCTTTCTCTGGACCCTTTGACATGCTTCATATCATTTTCCCATATTTTTAAACCTATTGATATTATTTCCCTTAGTCCCTCTGGTATTCTTGTTGTCGAATGACCGTGTCTACTCTTGGCTTCATTTCCCTTTTTTTCGTTCTATTACCACACTTCCCATTCTCTTCAGTCTCCCAATCCCATGTCCATCCAATGCAATTTCTTCCCTTCCTTTCCCATCTCACAACCCCTCTTTCTGTTCCTAGATGGAGTATCCCTATGGAGAGCTCATCATCTCCCTGGGCTTCTTCTTTGTCTTCCTTTTGGAGTCACTGGCATTGCAGTGCTGTCCTGGGGCTGCTGGAAGATCAAAAGTGCAGGAGCAAGAATGGGGTATGGCTAATGTCCTTGAACCCCATAGCCACGGACCTCTACCCTCACCATCACGAGGTCCCCTGCGAGCCCTCGTCCTCTTGCTCTCGCTCTCCTTTCACTCCGTGTTTGAAGGTCTAGCTGTGGGACTGCAGCCAACGGTCGCAGCTACCGTGCAGCTCTGTCTTGCCATCCTGGCTCACAAGGGGCTCGTAGTGTTTGGTGTAGGACTGCGGCTGGTGCAGGTAGGCACTGGATCACGTTGGGCCATGCTCTCCATACTGTCGTTAGCTCTCATGTCCCCCCTGGGCCTAGCCCTAGGGCTGGCTGTGCCTCAGGGAGTCTCTGAAGGGGGGCAAGGCTTGGCCCAGGCTGTGTTAGAAGGCATGGCAGCTGGCACCTTCCTGTATGTCACCTTCCTGGAAATTCTGCCCCGGGAGCTCGCAGGTCCTGAAGCCCCTCTGGCCAAGTGGGGCTGTGTAGCTGCCGGTTTTGCTTTCATGGCCTTTATTGCCTTGTGGGCCTGAGAGATTCCTGACTTTTCTGATGGATCTAAGATGACCTCCCTACCCCCAAGAGATGCCTCCCAAATGACCTTAGCCCTCTGACATTTCTTCACTGAGACAAAGTGACATTCACTAGGCATCATTCCGTAACCTGGACCCCAGCTTTTCGCTACGCGAGATGCCATTTCTCATGCAGGACTGAGAAAAGGATGTTTCAGTTGAGTGCCTATAAATTGGAGGACTGATACAAAGACCATCACTCCAGATTTGACTCTTGTCCCGTTTATCCTACTGTGTGTAATAAAATGTCCATTTTATCCTTCCCCTTCAGCCATGCTATACTTCATTTCTCCGGGTTGCCTAGGAGGTACCTGATACAGGAGGTGGTGGAGTGGAGAGCGGGAAGGGTGAGTGTGGGATGCAGTCTTCTTTTCTGGAATTGGGCCCCCAGCCATTCTGTCAGTTGCAGGCCATGCCTCTCGAGACATGGGAGCGTTTCTGAAATTCCAACGACTTACTACCACCTTATGTACAGGTGTTGAGAAACTGAGCCAGAGTTCCCAGCATTTAGAGAGAAGAGGTTAAAAAACAGAAACCACAGGGATCTAGATTTTTTTCCTATGCTAACCACACCCACCCCACTCCCAGTCTCCCACAAAGTGTCCAACAGACTCTTGAGATAAGGCTAAATGGAGCCTATTTCCATCTGGTTCCTACGTTTCACGCTGAGCCCTGTGTGGCTTCAGGGCCACTCTTGCTCTTCTTTGCGTCTCTGTCTCCCTCCAGCTGCCTTGTGCTGAGGGATTAAGAAGCAGTGTGCTTGGAGAGGGAGAAAGGCAGCAGAGAAATGCCTGGGTTGATCACTTGGCTCTGCCACGACTTAGCGCTTTTCCTTCTGCATGCCTGACCTGCTGCTAGGGCTCCAGCCCCTCCCTGTTGGACAGTTTGCCTTTCAGTTGAGTAACTCCCACAATGTGTTGCTTCTCTTAAAAGCTGCTAAGGACATATACATTATGTGCAACTGAGGAGGAGCAGGGTGGCTGTTGCCCAGCCCCTGACCCACGAGATGGAGGAATATATCAGACGTAGTGGAGAAATTGGGAAAGAGAAGGTGTACCCTGTGGGCTCAACAGCTTACCACTTTGCCCCTTCTTATACTTTCGGTGTGGAAGCCCAAGTGGCCTTAACATGGACAAGGTCTCCTGAGTTTCATTCTTGTCTTAGTCTGTCCTCTGTCCATCCCATTCCCCTCGCCATAAATTAAGATACACAAACCTCCTCAGCAGCCCAGCGTACACACACAGGGATCAGTGAGAAGGCAAGCTTCAGGCAAAGCTAAATAAAAATGTCTGACATGGGAAATAATTTCCCGGAAGCACCATCCTATTCCGTTTTCCCTTCAGTATTAAATGCTCTCACATGGAATACACTCACAGGTAGTAATAATAGAATTTCTACATTGAGCGCCTGGCACTGCGCTATTGCTTTCCCATACATTATCTCCCCTTCCCAACCCTGCCAGGTAGATCTTATCCCTGTTAAGTCTAGGGAAGTGCATTTAGAAAAGTGAAATGACTTGATAGCTAGCTGGGGTTCAAACCCGTGTTTCTGTGATTCTAAGAAAAGCTCAAGATGTAGATTCTCTTCTTCCTTACCTTTCCCTCCCCATCTTCTTCGTTAGGGTCTCATAAGAAAGCAAAGAACACATTGGATAAGTGAGGCAAGTTTAATAAAGGGAGTATATAGAAAGGTGTGGGCAGGGTTTAGACAGAGCAACAAGGGATGGTATAATTCCCTGGGGCTGAATAATAATGCTGTTACCTAGGCTGAACAGAGGGAGCAGTTACCAGAAACTAGAGGGCCATCCAGTAAGAGGTGTGGCCTTGGTGCAGGGATGCAAGCAACCTGCAGGGACTTGACCAGGAGGAAGCCAGAGGAATACCCTCACTCTCCTTCTACTCTCTGACCTACTGCCAACGTCTGCTGTTGGCCATACCCAAACCAAGAATGAAAGAAGCCAAACCAAAGAAGCCAAGGACGAAAATGTCTGTTGGTGCACTGCAGACAGGTTAGCCTTGTGAGGTACAGATCCTAAAGAAGTCTGGGGAGGCAAACAGAAGATGTCCCACACACCATCGATTCTCTGCTGCTTTCAACTCCAGTGATCTTGCCCAGACTTTGGAAGGAGAAATTGGAAGGGACATGATTATATGGAAGTTAGAGAGCTATTTCTGGTACAGAGGATTTGTATGACTATAGAAAGGAGGCTTGAGGAGAAGCACATTAGATTCCGAGGCTCGGGCTTCTCTGGTGGCGCAGTGGTTGAGAGTCTGCCTGCCGATGCAGGGGACACGGGTCTGTGCCCCGGTCCAGGAGGATCCCACATGCCACGGAGCGGCTAGGCCTGTGAGCCATGGCCTCTGAGCCTGCGCGTCCGGAGCCTGTGCTCCGCAACGGGAGAGGCCACAACAGTGAGAGGCCCGCATACCGCCAAAAAAAAAAAAAAAAAAAAATTCCGAGGCTCTTTACATGTTTCTGGGTCACTGATGCTATCAGCATTTGAGGTCAGTGAGCAGAGGCTGGAGATTTCAAGCATGGATGGGTCATGCATTTTTTTGCCCCCTCCCATCCCAGGGGCCTGTAGATTCCCCTGTAGCCTCTGCTTTCAGCCATCCTTCCAATGACCATTTCCTTTTCCTTTCCCAAGATCCTTACCAACCAGGACTGGAACCATCTTTAGTTTGAACCATATTGTATCGAGAGCTAGAATAGAGCTAGGGAATGCTGCAGAGAGAGAACATCAGGATCAGAAAAAGGAACAATCTTGATCATTTTCAAAAGCTCTGAATCTCCAGCAAGGAGCCAGAGAGGGCTCTAAGGGAGCGGAAGATGAACGTGATTTCTGAATGAGCTGGAAATGAGGAAGAATGGAATAAGAACAGGCATGAGAACCATAGGACAGGAGGGACAGCTGAGTCAGCTGGGGCATGGTGACTAGAAGCCAGATTCAGGAGTGAACCTTGATTGTCTCAGCCTTGAGAGATAGGTTGTAACTGAAGAAAATTAGAATCATGAGAGTTGAAAGATAAAAATAGGAGCGAAGATATACAGGTTAGGAAAGCAGATAAGAGGGGAAGCTAGTTGGAATAGTCACAAGAGAGTTTATGTGAATCAGTTTTCAAGTCTTCTCAACTCCTGTGTCCCTTCCCCACCCCTTGTTCTCCACCCCACCTATTTTTTTTATATTTAAACAGAAACAAAAACAAAAGAATGAGACCTCCAATTGCCCTCCCGCTTTGAGCCAGCTTTCCATTTCTGCACCAATAAATGATTTTCTGAAGCAACCGCCTGGAGCTTTCCACCTTTCCTTTGCTTACAAGTTGAGGATTGGGTTTGGATATTGCAGTTGTAAGATAAGAATTTGTGAAGAAAGGGAGACGGGGAACAGCATCAAAGGGAAACCAGAGTTTCGTGAATACCCCAGAGCCAGGCGGGAGGCCAGTTAGAGAACACAACGTCAACAAGATACACCCGGGAACAAAAACCAAAGAGCTCCAGACTGATTCTTAGGGGACAATTCATGCCACTTCGCCCTCCCCCGAACGACAGCTTTCCAGTGTCTTGTCTCCCTCACCAGAGGAAGTGGTCCCTGGCTCTGGGTGACAGGGTACAAGAAACAGCTGCCAGATTTGGAGTGGGCTGGCACGTGTGAGGGTGCCGATCGGCCACATGCCCTCACGTTCCCCCCGCTGACCTGAGGAGGCGCCATGGTTCCCAGCAAAGGTGAAGCCAAAGGGGTGCAGACGGGTAATGCCCACCCCCAGTCTGTGGGGGTGCTTAAGGACTAAATCTAAAGACGCCAGTTGTCAATGCTTTCCTTTTTATTTCAGTTTTATTCTGAGTTACTGTCTTTAGACTCACTGAATGTCAGAAACAGAAAGCATTCTACTTTTACTGTATATTTATCCAACTGGCCGAAAATTCTGATGTTGGTGAGGAGAAAGTGTGCAAACGACTACATTGTTCTGGGCATGGTTTACCCTGACCACACCCCTGGCCTCTGGTCAGAATAGACTCTCACTTTCCAGTTAGTGCTAAAATCTCTCTAGAAAGGTCATGTCTCCCACTTTGGCTTTTCCCTATTAGAGGAGTACTCTTTAAAGCTTAACATCTATCCCTCCTGCTGTAGTTTCACTGCTTTGTGTGTTCCTTTAGAGAATCACCCTTTAATATCTCTTTATGAGTTCCAGAATTTTCAAGCTGACAACCCAAGGCTCTCATGACCGTGTTCTTCTAGTTTTAATCTCCTTCCCATAGCACCGTTGCTTAGCTATCTTGGGCTTCTGTTCCTAAAGTCAGGGAAACATTCCTTGAAAATGAGAGGAAGGGAGAAACAGAGTCCTAAGCCTGAAGCCGAGACAAAAGGGCAGTAGTTTGCGGTTCAACATCTGTGAAGTCGCCCCACCTCTCCTCTGAGCCTCTGAGCTCCGATCTTGAGAATGGGCAGGAGCCACAGACCACTGCTGACCATGGTATCAGGCCCTCCCGCCATAGCTACTGCTAGAATCACAAAGAACAGTGGGGGACTCAGGAAGGGACCTGGGAGCTGGGGAAAGTTAGGAAGAACCATGCCAGCCACAGGGGGGCACTGAATCCCCATGGGCTAGCCTGGAGTGTGCAGGACCAACAAAGTAGAGAGGTCAGTCAAGGACAGCAAAGCCCTTCTCCCTTGCTCCCGGCAGACAGCATCTCTCCCTCTACCTAACTCGTGGGTTTCTTATAGATGCAGAGGCATCTGTAGGAGAGAGACACACACAGTCACCACCCATTTCACACACATCCTCCATGACAGATACACACACACACACACGCTCTCTCCTATGTACACACAACTGTAATTTACTCCCTCTTCCGAAGATTACTTTAACAGGGCTTTCCCTGGTGGCGCAGTGGTTGAGAGTCCGCCTGTCGATGCAGGGGACGCGGGTTCGTGCCCCGGTCCGGGAGGGTCCCACATGCCGCGGAGCGGCTGGGCCTGTGAGCCACGGCCACTGAGCCTGCGCGTCCGGAGCCTGTACTCCGCAACGGGAGAGGCCACAACAGTGAGAGGCCCGTGTACCGCAAAAAAAAAAAAGAAAAAAATTAAAAAAAAAAAAGATTACCCTCCTAACAGTGTTATCTTTTTAGGCAAATGTACTGAGAGGACCTGCCTTCCCTTCCATAACGAGCAACAGCAGCTATTGCCGGTCAAGGCTGTGAGTTCTTTGCCTTTTCCTCATGTTGATCTAGGAGCTGTTTGGTCCACTGAGTCCAATGATGCTGTTTCTTTTCTTTAGTGTGGCGTTTAAGCACTGCTTGCTGTCTGCCCTGTGTGTGGTTAGCCAACACCCTCACCATCAATAACTAGCTCTATAACTTGTATAACTGTGCTGGTCACCTAATACTGCCCCCTTCTGCTCCTGGCCTACTGTATTTAAAATAGACTCGGTCCTGGGAGAGAGCGCGAGGAAAAGCTCAAGGTTCAAGAACGTATTCCATGCTCCACTTTTATGCCAGTGTGTTGGCACCAGACACCAAGCTGCATTAGTCCTCAGCTCAGTTCCACTGAGGAAACTGCCTGTGGGGTTTCTATAAGGCAGTCTGGCAAATGACCTTGTAATAGTCTACCCACAATCCTCTTGCCAATAATGCTATATGGTTCCGTCTCATTTTTACTTCATTATTATTTTTTTAAGTTTATCTTCATTTTTATTTATTTTTGGCTGTGTTGGGTGTTCGTTGCTGTGCACGGGCTTTCTCTAGTTGCAGTGAGCGGGGGCTACTCTTCGTTGTGGTGCACAGGCTTCTCATTGCAGTGGCTTCTCTTGTTGCGGAGCACAGGCTCTAGGCACGTGAGCTTCAGTAGTTGTGGCACGTGGACTCAGTAGTCGTGGTTCACGGGCTCTAGAGCACAGGATCAGTAGTTGTGGCGCACAGGCTTAGTTGCTCCACGGCACGTGGGATCTTCCCAGACCAAGGCTCGAACCCGTGTCCCCTGCATTGGCAGGCGGATTCTTAGCCACTGCACCACAAGGGAAGCCCTCATTTTTACTTCTTGTGCCCCAAGAGCCCAAGAATCAGCCTGCATCAGCCACAAAATATCTGAAGTCCTCTTGATGATTGTTCATACTTGAAAAGCTTCTCAGAAAATCACAAACATAGTCTAATTAACTCCCTGATTCAAAGGAGAGATTTCTGAGAGGAAGTCTTTTTTTTTTGCTGTGACTCTCCTGAAGGAGTCTTCCTATTGGGATCAACTGTGAGCAACCCAACGCCTCTAGCAACTGCATGAGGCCTGGTCTACTGATTGTATCGAACCATCTAAAATGGAATCTGGTGACCCTAGGGAGGATCCTGCCGGAAAATGAGTCATAAGATGTCCTTGAACACTTCAGTCAGCTTTCTATGCTTCCTTCTTTAAGATCACGATGTTGGTGACGTCTCTGAAATCCTGTGGCATTTCTCAATGGTCCATTCCACAGATACGAAGTATCCTAAGATCCGAGTAGCTCCTCCCACCCCAAACTTGAAAATACTATCAATATCGAGGACAATACCATTCTATTGGAATAGGGACCAGTAACTATGAGGTCACATTTTGTGGTGTGTCTATGCTATATAAGCCCTCTCCCATGGTTTTTGTCACTTTGAGAAGAGAATGTGAGAGCTGGGCAGGGAGAGGGCAGGAAAGGGGCATGAGGCAGGCATACTCGGACAAAGAAGAATAATGGAACTCGGATTCCTCTACAGTTTATTGTTACAGCAGAAGTTGTGGGAGACAGGAGGGCGCCCCACACACATAACGCACTGTGGTCAGAACCCCAAGGCAGCCCTTCCCACCGCGATGCCAAGCCCCAAGCAGCCCTGCCCAGCTTGGCTCCCTCCCCGCCTCCCACTCTAGACACACACTGTCTAGACAGCTACCAAAGTTAGAGCAGCCAATGGCCCCAGGCCCCTTCCTATTGCCCAGCTCCAATCCTTCTGTCACACTTGTTCACTGCCCACCACTTCCCATTCCAGCTTCCATTTCCACACTGAATGTTTCTGTCACATCCTGAGGACCACGAACCCATAAGCAGTTCTCCCGACACACATTCATTTAGGCCTATGCCCTTCAGCAGTCTGAAGCGTTCATGAGAAGCCATATCAGCTTTGGTGAGTGGTGCCCCAGCCCCGAGCCCCCGACTCTTGCAATATGGCATAAGGAGGCAGAGTCTGGAGGAGGCGCCATGGACAACTACAACAACCTCTTATCCCTTAGCTACAGACACCCAGAGTGGGGAGAGGGGATATGTGCCTTCTCTGCCTTAACACCATGATGGAGGGGGGTCATTTAGGGGTCTGGGTCCCTAAGAGATATTAGGACATCTCTCCCAGGAGCTGAGGGGAATCACAGGTTAGAGGTCAAGGTTAGGGTAGCAATCAAAGATCAAGTTCCTCTCCGCACACGATCTGCCCCGCTTCCCTTGCTCACTCTGGCCCAGTGCCCTACGCACCTCCCAGGTTAGTGCTGGGGGAGATGAGGGCTGGGTCCTACACCCAGGGCAACAAGGGTCATTCAACAGGAGACCTCCATGGTGTGCCCTGGGGGCCCTGAAGGGAGAGGCCCAGACTCGCTGCTCTGGGACAGGGTGCGAGAGCGGGATCGGTTGCCATCCAGGGATGCGGCACTGGTCAGGGAGGCTGTGCGAGACCGGGACAGGCGAGTCATGCATGACGAGGCCACTGTGGAGACAGGAGGAGAAGCAGGCAGTCAGAGAGGAGAGGGGAAGAGAGGCTGGGAACTCAAGAGTGGGGTGCCTGGCTGGAGATGAGAGTTATAGATGGGGCCAGGGGGTCAATGAGCTTGATTTTGCAGATGGTTGTAAATCCAGGAATAAGCCTAAATGGGTTGCTCCCTTCAGCGCCCCTCCCTCCTCCTGTGCCAACATCCCTTGTCCTCATGACAGCCTCTGACCCACATACTCACTATAGCCCATGCCTTGCAGGAAGTACTTGAAGGCCTCGGTCAGCTTGCCTGGCTGTAAAAGTAAAACAAGGAGAGGGAGACAGCGAGGGGAGGTTAGAAGCTGAGCTAGAGCTCACGGCCGTGGCACGTTAGAGATGGGGTGTGTGGCAAAGGCTATAGTTCAGGGCCACTAATATCCCACCCCACAGATGGCAGGGGTACTCACCTGAGTCAGCTGGGGCTGACCTCCGGAGTCAGCCATCTGTTCAGGAGACAGCCATCCAGAAAAAGTGATACACACATAAATAAAGAGCCATGCCGAGAGGTAGAAGAGGGTCTCTCTTCCCCAGATTCCCCACTCCAGGCCTTTAGGGTGTTTTTTATTTTTTTTTTTACTCCACCCACCCACTTGCTCCCATGTAGGACCCTGGAAGCCTAGCAGCTGAATGTAGAGAGGATCTATGGCTCTGGACAGGGGGCCAGGAGTCAGGCTGGGCGTGGAGTACGGTTACTGACCTTGAGGAAAGAAGTCTGGGTGGGGTCCAGTTTTGAGTTACATTCCACCTGGAGTAAGGAAGAGGCTGAATGAATGAGGCCACACTCCCTGTGGCCCCTCTCAAACAAGGAACCCAGGGACCCAGACCCAGTTTCTTTCTTATCAGCCCCCTACCCATCTCCTTCTTACCAGGAATCAAACTCTTATGCCCCAAAGTTGCTCTCCCTGTCCCAAACAGAGCTTGCCTCTTGGCAAGACAGCCCTCTGACTGCCACCCTCCCTTACCCACCCCAAGATTCCCTACTGACCACTGCATCTTCATGGGGTGCTTGGTCTCCTACCACCAGCATCACAGGGCACCTAGAGGCATAGTGTCGAGGAGTCGGCGGTGAGCCCCTGGCACTCCCTCCCCCGTCTTCTCCCAGAAGAGCAGCTGGAAGATGTTGGCTCCAAAGAGGAAACAGCCTTTTGAACCTCACCGACCCCACTAACAGGGTTCAAAGTGGTAAGACCTAGAGGGTCGTGATTTGCTAAATAGGATGGAGCGGGGGGGCAGGTGACAAGAAAATTCCCTGGCAAAAGACTCTCCTTCTAAAGGATGGAAGCACCTAGGGAAGATCCAGGGAGAGAGGCAAAGCTTTATCCCTTAAAGTCTTACTTGAGGGTGATATCGCTTCCACGCTCAAAGTTCAGGTCTCGGCGACTAAAGAGGGTGCAAAGGAAGAGTAGGAATTTTAGGCAAGTAGTGCTATCCATCCAGACAGAAGCCAGGTCCCCCGTGAGGAAGTTATCTTCCTCCCCAAAATTAGAGTCAAATATTGGTGATTACAGGTGGGAACTGAAGGAGAAGGTGGCACACAGGCCTCAAGCATGAGCCCTATGGTCATTTGTGCCCAAGGTCCCTGGTCAGAGGGCAGTGAAGGGGATGAAGGGCACAAAGACACGAGATCATCTAACTTCTGCGAATCCAAAAATCTAAGGAAGTAACAGGAGCAAGGGGGCCGGCTCCTCATAATTCTCCCCCTTGGGTCTGTCCTGCAGCTGCCCCAGCTCCCCACCGAATCCTGCCCGCCTTGCACGGCCTACTTCCCAGCCTCCCCTCCTCTTCTCTGTGCCTCCCATGACCCCCGTTACTGCTTCTACATTTTTCTTACATGCCCACTCACTTGTTGTAGCTGTTCCAGTACAGTTCAATGTTCTCCAGGTTGGGGGCGTGTGTAATGATATTTCTATACTTCTGTATCAACTCAGAATTTCCAGACAGCTCTTCCTGAAGGAAAGAAGAGGGAGAATAATTAGGGCTGGGAAGGGAAGTCAACAGTTACTGGATGCGAAGAGGCAAGCCCTCTTCCCTCCCCAGATCCTATCTCAAGTAAGGAAGTCACCCCAAGCATTCCAGTCCCTGCTGGTCCCCTCTACTTCTTCCAACTTCCACAACCACTTACCTGGCTGAAAAGATGTCCAAGGATCATCTCCGGAATGGAAGAGGTGAGGCCTGTTAGCTACGTGGAAAGGGCAGGTAAGAAAGCTCAGGACATTAGGTGGAGAAGAGACCTAGGCAAAGTGACATGGCTTCTTTCCTGCTCCATCCTCCCTCCTTGAAGCTCACAGGCCAATCAGTTATGTTGTTAGAGCCTGAATGGACCCATATGGGGAAGCCCGCCCTAGATCTCAGCGCACAGGCCCCTCCAAACCTTGTGGGCTGCCCAGTCCATCCAGCCCTTGGCATTGGGATCGATGTTGATGAGGACAAGACCCTCGACAGTATCCGGGTGGGTAAGCTGAGGGGCAGTAGAAGGAACGGAAATCAGAGGCATACATGGCCTTACCCCTCCCCGGTGAGCTCCATCCACCCCAGGCTGCACGGGGCCTGTCTCCCCACCCTCTTACGCACGTCCTCCCCCTAAGCACACACTAGTAAACAATAGTCTGCCTGGGCCTTGGACCTGCCTTTCCCTCGTCTGGGGTTTTTTATTTCTTACAGCATATCGCGACAGGACGTAGGCCCCAGCTCCAACACCGACTCCAATTATTGTGGAGAAACTGTGAAAGGGAAATGTAGGTCTAATGGGTCCTGGTGTCCAAAACTTTGACTCTCCAAACTCCTCACCCTCCTTCCCAAGGCCACGGGCACAAAGGACAGAAAGGGACCTTCCTTTGGGGGATGCTGAAAAAGAAGGTGCCAAGGAGCTAAAAATGGACACTGGTGGTCAGCGTCAGTCCCTGAAGTCTTCCCCCAGCTCCCTCTGGGAGAGTGAGTGTCTTGAAAAGAAACACCAAGCAGACACTGTTTCCTATGTAGCTGTTTGTCCATCCTCAACTTTCAGGAGCTAGTTCAACTTGTTCTGTTTTAGTTCCTGGTTCCTCTAGAGAACTGGGAAGAAGGGAACTTGAAGCAAGATGTTAAATAAAAGATACAACTTTCGTGAACAACAGGAAGAATGGGGAGAAAGAGAGCCAAAGGGTGAACCAGAGCTGCCCAGGGCCCTGGTGCCCAGGAAAAGCCAAGCCAAGGACAGAGCCCCACATCACCAGCACTAAATGTGCATCAGGGAGGCCTTGCCTGGTTTCTTTCTTTTCCTTCTCCCACTCCCCTCACACACAGGGTGCCGAGGGCACCAGGTGTGTGTCTGGAGGAGGCAGAGGGGGTGGGAGGGAAAGACAGGTCTGTCTGGTTCCTCGGGGATTGTGTCACCCCCTCCTCTTTCTTCTCTAGCTTCCAGATCAGAGAAGCCCCTCCTCAGCCTGAGGCAGGGCCAGGCACACAGCTTCCTTTTCTTCTCCTCTATCCCTTAGGGCTACTCTGCTGACTCAAGTCAGTTTTCCACACCCACCCACTTCCTCTCAACAATCAGATTGGAGCGTGGAGAAGGGAGGATACTTCTAGTCCACACAGAACTCGCCCAGGAGCCATGGTGGGCACAGGAGCTCTAAGGGCCACCTTGTGCTGGAAAGAGAACTCTGGCTTGGAGGGGTCCCCAGGCCTCTCACTTTAAGTACTGCAGGATGCAAGGGATCATGTCCGCAAGCTGGTCCAGAGATGGGTACTGATATCTGGGGAAGAAAGGAATGTTGAGGAAAATAGCAACCTGCCCTTACGGCCCCCACCTCAAGTATCCTACTCTTCCTCTCCCAGAATTACCACTCGCCCTCCCTTCCTTCTTCCCCGGTCCAATCTTCTCCATGCCTGCCATGTGCCTCACAGTCTGATGAGGAGGGAAGGAGCTAATTCTCACCCCAAAGGGAACACGGGAGCCCCCTCTTCCATTCCAGGGGCATCCACGTGAACCCGCACGAAGTTCTGAATGATTTCCTGCATATCCGCAAATTGAAACAGCGGCTGGAAGCAGGATTTATCTAAAGAGAATCCCCATCGCCCCAAGAGTAGAATTAGACAGGGAAAATATCCCCAAGTCAGAACCCACCCTCTTTCTTTCATGCCACAGTCAGGCTAGGAGAGAACTTTTCCTTGACATGCCACATGGCTCCCTTCCCATACTGACCCTTCCCCTCACACTGACCAGGGTTTTACCCTTCCCCGCAGCCTCTTCCCAGAAAGAAATGGGAGGGGAAGTGAAGGTCCTTACAGTTGAGTCCCACATCGTGGTAGGTGAGTATCGCTGGGCGTTTGGGTTTGGGGGTGCCATAGACAGTAAAAGTGATGGAGCCATAAGGTGTCTCCACAGAGTGAGTCTGCAGGAAAACAGGTCACACCATCAGGTAGGAGTTAGGCTAAGAGGAAAAGAGGCAGGGGAGGAACCTCCACAAAAGTCAGGGAGTTGAGGGGAGGGGGGAAAAGAGAGGAGACGGGAACCAAAAAATAGAAACAGGATCGGCAAGAATTCAGTTTAGGTAAAAATGACACTGGAAGATGATTTTGAGGGTGGAAAAGAATAATGAAAGATCGCAGAGCATCAGGGAACTCTGAGAAGGGAGGAGAAGGAACGAAAGGGAGAGATGGGGACAGGAAAGGACTGGAATAGAAGGAGAGGAAGCAGAGAGGTGAGAGAGCCAGGTAGCGGCCCTTTCCTTCCTGGGGAGAGGACAGCCCCTCCTCCCACCTGCGGCTGCCCCAAGCTGTTACCTGTCCCTGGTCCAGGAGGATTCGGGCAGCTAACTCAGCCTCCTGGAGAAAGACACACACGGACAGATACACACAGAAACACACAGCCACGCAGAGTCAGATGGAGAGACAGATACAGATAAAGAAAGGTAGGTAAAGAGAACAACAGAGACCAAAGACAGAAAGAGATTGACAAAAAGAGACACGGAGAGGATGAAGGTTAGCGTAGTTACAGGACAGAAGCCTGGACTCTCAACTGTGGTGTATGGGGAGAGAAACGCGGGTAGACGTGGAGAAAGCAGGGGTGTGGTTAGACGGAGATCATGGATTTGGGAAGGTAAGGAGTGAGGGGGATGCCTGAAGGTCTGGAATTCGGGCCTGGGAGTCAGAGGGTCTCTGATAACCTTGGCCACCTCAGGTGTCTGCCCCGGCAACAGCGGCTTCTCCTCCGTGATCTGCACCTCCTGCAGCTCCGCCATGGTGGCCTGGCAGGGTGAGGAAACACGGAGACTGGGGAGGCTGGCTCCATACCCCCGCACCTCCTCGAACAGCTGGCTTCCTCTCTCAGCCCTGGACAATAGGGCGCAGAGGGCCCCGGGAGCTGAGGACTACTCCGGGACACAGAGAGAGCCTTTCCTGCCCGCAGCTCCAGATCCAGGCAGCTGGGGAGGAGGGCTTGTGCAGGAGGGCTCAGGACACCACTTCCTTTTAGCCTGGCCACCCCCAACACCCCTCAACACCCACACCTCCGGACCCCTCTCCCCTGTCCTGGATGGAAATACCAGAGTGGGGCAGCAGTGCAGCTCGGGTGTCCCAGGCTATATTTAGGGGCCACCCCACACTCCTAGTTAGGTAGGGGATGAAACTCGTGGCTCAGTGACTGGGTACTCTAAAGATACTAAGGATGGGTAATGAGAGTTCACCATGGACTGTGACCTTCAACTAAAGCCCCAAAGTCAGCAGCGCAAAGGGAAAGGGGCTAAAAATGACCTGAGTAACATGACCAAGAGGGGGAGGGGGAAACAAGAAAAGAAGGACAAGGGACATCTGTGTCCAACTGACTCAGTGCCTCCCTTCCTCTCAAGACTCTTCTTCCTGACTGTGAATAAATTAGCATATATTCAATCTTTGGGACCAGGGCAAGGAGCAGAGCACCTGTGCAGACCAGCACAGTAAAGGGCCAGCAGCCTGGGGGTGGGGTCACTTACTGGGCTCCTATTGGCTGTATGCAGTGGGGTTAAGGGTCAGGGTTCTCACTCCTCCTGGCTCTGGGGTCTGAGAAAACAAGGCAATGAGGTGAATGACATGGGAGACAGACCCTGGGTCTTTTAGGGACAGAAAGCCTAAGCCAAGACCTGGACTACCTGCGTCACCAACCCTTGCCAGGTCACTAACCCTCCCCAATTTGTACCCCCAAGTCCAGTGAACAAGTCTTCCCTAGGCTTCAACTAGAATCAGTACAGGCTGGAGGGGTCTTCGGGGCAACACAGAGAGCAGGTATCAGTCCAGGCGGGGAGCGGGGGGGGAGGCTGGGAGAGGAGAGAAGGAAGTGCTGATGTGGAGGAAAGAGCATGGCTTGTGTCAGAACCTCTGGATTCTAGTCCGAGGTTCTGCTGCTACCAGTGTGACCTTGGCTCAGCCTGTCACTACTCTTGCCCTCAATTTCTCATTTGCAAACTACAAGTGGGGACTAGGGGATCCCCAAGATTTTTGACAGCTCTCGAGTGAGATGGGGTAGCAGAGCACGGCTGTTTCTCTCCACTATTTAAAAAAAAATTTTTTTTAAGCCTCGTGCCTTCGCTTCTCTCCTCCACCCAGTCTCGGTGTAGGTCCGCGAGTGGAGAAGGGGTGAGGCAGCGGGGAGTGAGGGGCGGTCCCACAATCTCTTCCCAGCCTGCCCCGACGACCTGCAAAGGCCGAGCGCCGGCTGGGAAGGGATGAGTAGGACAGAAGGGACTGACTGGGCCCGGCCCCCGGGACCTGTCCCTACGAGTCCCTCCGCTGCGCGTCCGCGTGGGGACTGACAAGCTCGCGCGGCTGGCGCGGAGCGCCCTGGACCCCGGACACAACCTCGCGCACGCCCCAAACACGCCCTGCAGCCCGCGGAGCCTCCGCCTTTGTGCGCGGCGGCCCAGCGGCCCTCCCGGCGGGCCCCTTCCCGCGAGCCGTCATCTCCGAGGGAGCGGGATCAAACCGCACCCCGCCCGCCACCGGCCCCTTCGGCGCCAGCCAGGCCCCGCGGCCCCTCGCCCGCCCTTCCCCCTACCTGCTGCCGCCGCGGCCGCTTCCACCTTCACTTGCCTTTGACTCCCCGGCCCGCCCCGGCTCGGGCTCCCCACAGACCCGCCCCCGGCCCGCCCTCGCCCGCCCACGGGCCGCCGGATCCCAGCAGATCCGCCCCAGACCCCTTGTAAACACGCCCCCCTTCCCCCCGCCCCAGGCTGCCTGCCGCTCTGGGAGGGCCTGTGCTGGGGGCCCGAAGGGAGCTCTAAGGAAAGCAAACTGCTGGGTGCGTCCAGGCTCCGGTCCCGGCTACCCGCAACGGGGCGGCTGTGGGGTACGCGGGGATCCCTTGATCCCGCGGGGGATCCCCACGCCCGCCCGCAGCACTGCGCCCGCCCGTGACCTGGCTCTGCCTGTCGCACTCAGGCTCCTTACTTCGCCCCCAGACTCCGAGGTGGGGACGGGTAAAAGGGAGGCGAATCCAGGGCGCTGGCATCCCACGAATTTGACTCCACCCGCCCGGAAACAGAGTACTAGGTTAAGGGAGGATCGCTGCTGAGGAGGCGGGGGTCTCGCCCGCTGGGAGGGGAAGGTGTGCCTGCGCGGACTGGGCGGTGGGGGCTGGAGGTGGGAGCGTCGAGGGCGCAGGAGTTCCAGCTCGGGGGCTCCCAGGGCCCTTGGTACCTCCTCTCTCTCCGCAGTGTCCCGACGCCTTCTCTCCGGCCGCTCCCTGAGGAGTTGGAAAACAAGGCGGGGAGGGGGGGACGGGGAGTGCGGGGGGCTGCTATAAATAGAGGGAGATCGCGGGAGCGGGGGGGGGGGGGGGGGGGGGTGGGCCAACGGGGACGCCCGGGTCAAGGCCCCAAGGGGGGGCGGAGGAGGGGCCAGGGACCCCCAGGGGTTCTGACTCTTGGGTAAACAGGCGCAGGGGTGGAGTTAACTCTGTGGAGGTGGAGTGGGGGCTTGGGGAGGACGCAGTGTCCTGGGCTGGGACCCAAGAGACCCTGTGGCTTCCGAGCTAACCCCTTCTAGTCTGGCCCAGAGAAGGACGGTGAGGCCAGGTCGGCCCGGCGGAATCGCATTGCCCAGGCGCTGGTTTCTCAGGCACTGCTGCGTCTCTCAGGGCCTGGGTGGGTTTGACATCCTGGACCCCTCACTCGCCCTGCCCTCCCCCCACTTATATGCACCCTCCCTGTGCCCCTAAGAGGAAATCCACCCAGAAGGGGATCGTTATGTGGCTAAAGGGATTCAAAGTTGTCTTAGACAAAAGGACACCAGTCTGAATTTCTCCCCACCTGCACCCTTTCCAGGCCCCCTCCCCCCCTGAGGTCCCCACCCTATCCTCCTTCAGCCTGGCTCCCAAGTTGCCATTTCGGGGGCTGGGCGCCAGGCCAGTTGGGAACAATGGCCAATGGAACTGGAGCTGCCAACTTCAACACCAGCTCAGACTGCCCCCACCAAGACCCCCAAATTGCCTGCCCCCTCCTGCCTGGGAACTGCCCACCACCACCACCCTCACCACTCACGACCCAATCCCATCCAAGGAACATCAATGCCCCTTTCATCCCCACTTGGCAGGGTCTATTGGAAAGGAGGGCCCAAAAGGGAGGAGGTGACCCAGAGTAGAACCGGTCAGGATCAAGCCCAGCTTTCAGCAGCCCCACATCTAAAGGATCTCCCCTAGATCCCCCAATTTGGAGCACCCAAGTTTTCCTCCATTCCTTTCCCTCACTCCCTTCATAACTATTTACCCAGAAACTGGCACAGAAGCTGGGTACCCTGGCTCCTCTCCTAGTCCCCTCTCCCCTCTGGATGTCATATTAACACTCTCCCGGACAAGGAAAAGCCTGCTGGAATTGGGACTGTAGATAAAGATGCATAAGACAGAAGAGAGATTTCTCCAGCCCGACTGCAACTGGGGGAGAAAGAGAGCCTAGGGTGAGAGCTTCTGCCGGCAGCCTCCTCTGATGTGTCTAAAGTAGTGTTACTTGGAGTGGGGGAGGGAAGGACCTGGAGGTTCCAGCATCTAAATTCGTCTCTGGGTCAGGATGACTCAGGGGGAACCTGATAAGGGGCCAACGCAGGGGCGTAGGGCAGACAGGAGTTGGGAAATTTCCACTGGGATCTGTTTGCTTCCTAGGCTTGGGGTCTCAGCCTGCCACAGGCAGTAATGAGGCTGCTTCTGATCTAAGATGGGGTTCCTCCTTGTCAGGGCAGGTCTCAGCCTGGCCCAGTGTCAGTGGCCCAACAAGAATACTTCTGTCTCTAATTTCCTTCTCTTGGGCCAGAAGCAGCTTCAAACTATACCTTCCAGTAAGCCACAGTTTTAAGTACCTGCTCCATACAAGCCACTGTATAGATGGAATTCAAAGAAGTGTGATGTCTAGTCATATCCTCTCTAGAGCATAGGATCCAGTAGTTGAGTGAAGGTATAAAGATAGAAAAAATTAAGAAGTGATGTAAATATAAATTAATTGTTTAGACAGTAAGTCCTATAGCAATAGTTTCCCACCCTTTTCAAGTGGGAGATCAGAGATTTCCATTTCCAAATGAAGGTTTTAGAATCCCCTGATGGGGACAAACCGTGAATTCAGCAATACTTTCAAATAAATTTGTTCAGTCTTCTGATAATCGCAACATCTATGCATCTATGCACCTACATGTGCAAAGCTTATTATTTACTCAACAACCAGTCTTCTGTGTACATACAGATTGCAGAGGTCCTTGCAATAACTCAGAAACCCTTGCCCCAGGAGGCTGCAGCCCACAGGCTAGGAACCATTATCTTAGTATAATTCAGAGGAGGAAAAGGGTTGGTTTTCTTTTAAAGCAACCAGTGCTCAAGCTGTTTCATTTTGGGCTTTTTAAATGAATTTATTTTTTACTTATTTACTTTTGGCTGCGTTGGGTCTTTGTTGCTGCGCACGGGCTTTCTCTAGTTGTGGCGAGTGGGGGCTGCTCTTTGTTGCGGTGCACAGGCTTCTCATTGTGGTGGCTTCTCTTGTTGCGGAGCACGGGCTCTAGGCGCGTGGGCTTCAGTAGTTGTGGCTCGTGAGCTCAGTAGTTGTGGCTCACGGGCACCAGAGAGCAGTCTCGGTAGTTGTGGCGCAAGGGCTTAGCTGCTCTGTGGCATGTGGGATTTTCCCAGACCAGGGCTCGAACCTGTGTCCCCTGCAATGGCAAGTGGTTTCTTAACCACTGTGCCACCAGGGAAGTCCCAGGAAAAGGGTTTTGTTCCTAGGGTAAACCCTATGAAGAGTACAACAATGGAGTACTTGAGTGGTAAGGAGGGGCATTCTATCCAGGCAGAGAGAGATCATGAAGGAAAGTTTTGAGACAGAAATACACAAGTTACTAGGATAAATTGAATAGTAGCTACTATGTGCAAGGTAATTCCCATATATTATCCCCTAATACTATATAAAGTAAGTACTATTGTCCTCACTATACAGATGAAGAAATTAAAGCTCAGAGATGTTTAGTGACTTGCCCAAGGCCACTCAGCTAGTAGATGAGTTATCTAAGACTGAAATCCCCAGATTCATTCCACTCCAAGGTTATTCTCTCTCCACTAGGCTTCAGGTAGCTTCTGAAGCATATAATGATTAGGCCATTATGGCCCCAGATGAAGAGTAATGTTGATGAAAGGTGGGTGATGTTTGGTAAGGTAGAGTGGAGCCAAGTGTGAAGGTCCTTGAATGACAGGCAAAAAGGTTTGGCATTTCAGAAAGGTTTGAAGATCCATAGAGTGTTCTTGAGTAGGAGCAATGGATAAATAATTGTTCTGTGAAAATTAATCTGATGGGGGGTTTAAAAGAGATGGATTATGGGGTGGATAAGGGTGAAGCATTTGACTTAGGAAAGAGGTCATTTAGAAGTTAGGATAATCAACTAGATATGAGATGACAGGGACTTGAATAAAGTGTGGGAGGAATAGCAATGGAAAGAAAGGAGTGGATTTGTAAGACAAGGGAAATTATAGGAATCGGTGACTGATTAGATGGGAAGGAGAGGAAAGTCGCCAACCTAGTTCCTCTCTTTTAGGGGCCCTGAAGTTCATTCATCTGTATGGTTTCCAGCCAGAGAAAAGACCAAAGAGAAACCCCTTCTGAAAGAAGAAACAACACATTTAGAAAAAACTGAATAAAATTATAGCGTTACTTTAAAAGAAAAGTGGGGGGTGGAATTCCCTGGCGGTCCAGTGGTTACTCAGTGCCTTCACTGCCAGGGCCAGGTTCAATCCCCACAAGCCATGCGACGCAGCCCAAAACAAACAAACAAAAAAGGAACATCCTTGACCTGCTCAGAAAATTATCTAGAGTCTGAGGCTCAACCTCACCCTGACCCACCCAGATGTGTGACCCTCCAAGGCCCGTGCTCTTTCCACGTGGGGCCCAACTTTGGAAGCCATTTAAGCTCCTATTACACCTGGTCTGCCAAAGCCAGTGGGATTCTCCACGTTGGTCACGAACCTGGGCCTGGAGACTAGAAAAAAGGACAATGTTGGACTGATGTCAACCTGTTTCCATTAACTCCTTCCCTGAGCTCTCCTCAGCTTTTGTTGAGGGACAGAGCATAAGGCAATTTGATCAAGACCCAGAGGACTGGGTCAAGCGGGGCTGAAACCATGAGGGAAGCTTGATCACCTGCAGAGATCAGGAGGTTGGCAACATGCTCAATGCAGCATGCAAGGTAGGGACCTAAGAACCCCACCCCCAAAGATTAGGACTGTAGCAAGGGCTGAAAATTATGTCACAGAAACACTGCTGAGGTCATAGAAACTTCCCTCTTCTCCCCAGTCTTCCCACTGCCACACAGTCTCCCCAGCCAGCCGGCTCCCACAGATCTGCACACACTTACTTACAAAGGCTGGGAAGGGTCAGACACCATCTGGGTACTCTCAGGTACACAGAAGTGATGGGGCAGTGGGTGGTGGTGGTGATTATTCAGTATGTAGGATCCACACTAGTATCCCTTGTACTGGGAACAGTAGGTCAGATGGGAATCAGAGGGAAGGGGGGAGGGAGGGAGAGGGAAAAGGGGGTTTGTTCCTGTTGCTGATTCTGATTTTACTTTTTTGTTTTTATAGGATTTACTCTTTTTTTTTTCTTAATTAATTAATTAATTTAGGGCTGTGTTGGGTCTTCGTTTCCGTGCGAGGGCTTTCTCTAGTTGTGGCAAGCGGGGGCCACTCTTCATCGCAGTGCGCGGGCCTCTCACTATCGCGGCCTCTCTTGTTGTGGAGCACAGCCTCCAGACGCGCAGGCTCAGTAGTTGAGGCTCACGGGCCTAGTTGCTCCGCGGCATGTGGGATCTTCCCAGACCAGGGCTTGAACCCGTGTCCCCTGCATTAGCAGGCAGATTCTCAACCACTGCGCCACCAGGGAAGCCCCTGATTTTACTTTAACCTTCATCATTATTACTCCTCAGTCCTCCCTTCCCCTCCTCCCTCACCCCCGAGTCTCCCCCCATACTGTCCTCCCCCACCTCCAGTTGATCATGGCATCAGAAGCAGAAAGAACATTCCAGCGGTTTGCTGTCTTTGGAGGATCGTCAAGCAGTGGCACTGAAATGAACAACAAGAACTTCTCCAAGCTGTGCAAAGACTGTGGCATCATGGATGACAAGAGGGTCACCTCCACTGACGTGGACATCGTGTTCAGCAAAGTCAAGTAAGGGACCAGAGACGGGAGCGGGGGGTGGTGAGTAGAACTAACGAGGTGGTGGGATGCGGGAGGGCTTCTGGCACTGTGCTAGCCCCTGTCGTCAAGGCACTCAGTGTGTAGAGGCCCTGTCTGAGTAAGGGGAGGGTTGGACCTTGGAAGGTGATGAGTTCATGTTCCTGAGTTCCTGGATTTCTGTCTGACTGATCAGGGCCAAGAATGCCCGAACCATCACTTTCCAACAGTTCCAGGAAGCAATGAAAGAACTGGGCCAGAAGAAGTTCAAGGGGAAAAGCCCGGATGAAGCCCTGGAGAACATTTATAGACTCATGGAGGGCAAGGACCCAGCTACCGCCGGTGTTACTGTGAGTGGGTCTTCATTCCTGACCCCTGCCCCTACTTCCCTGAGTCCCTGCTGCTCCTGTGTCCCTTCCTCCATGCCGATGTCCCTAACCCCTGCCAACAGCAGCACTGCAGGGAGATAGGGCAGAAGGCCTCTGGGCACTGTTGGTATTGAAACAGACTTTAGAGATCATCGAGTCATTTCAGAGGTGAGGAAACTGTGAGAGGAAATGACTTACCCAAGGACCACAGCTATTTTCATAGTAAAACTTAGACTCATTCCCAAGCGTCCAGGATCTGGGCCAGGCAACTAGGGCCTGGCGGCTTTGGGGGGACACTGAGTGCAGACGACTTGGTACCTGATCCTCACTCCTCTTCTTGCTCTTATGTAAGGTGAAATATCTGACTTCCTCCCTCTCGCCCGCCCTCTGCTCCCTACTTGTCCCCTCTCTACTAAAAGCTCTTCCTATTCTAGGTTTCAAATAGGGCCTTCCCAACAGGACAGACTTTGTGTTTTAGGTCTGGGGTTGAAGTCCTCTGGCTGCAGCCTAGTCAAACTAGCTCCTCTGGAAGCAGAAAAATACACACACACACACACACACACACACACACACACACACACACACAC